>NC_137193.1:56189858-56194858 GCF_960531495.2 Zeus faber | reverse complement strand
AATTATTTCCAAATGTTCCATCTGATTGCTATTGGCAATACTGCTGTGTTTGCGTGATGTATTTGAAACATGAGCGCTGCTTGGCTGGCACAAGGCCGCTGGGTAGAGAGCAAAGTCTGACCCGTGGAGGATCCCAGCCAGAGACGCCCCCATGGGATATTATGTTCTAATGGAAAAAAGCTGTTTGGTACCTGAGTCAAACCTCAGAGCCGCTGCTACGCTGCCTTCTCCGGCTTTCTTTTTTTTCTTTTATTTTTTTGTCATATTCATATTCTCGTGTGTGTGTGTGTGTGCGTGCGTGCGTGCGTGCGTGCGTGCGTGCGTGCGTGCGTGCGTGCGTGCGTGCGTGCGTGCGTGCGTGTTAAACTACAAAATCAGTTTAGTTAAATCGGAACGATGTTTACACTGTGGGAAGATCACAGGTTGTGGTAAAGATTCTTTTAAATGCTTCAGCTTGTGGCCCCATGAAGGAAACGTCCTTACCTGCGAACGTGGATGTGAAGCGCCATCTTGTAAATATGGTGAGATCTGTTTATAAATCAATACTATCAAACACTCCAGACATCTACACCGCTCGGAACTAGGAATTAGGGGACTATTGCGCTTCACTAGTAACCCAAACACAGAAAGTGGCCCAACAGGCCCGGCTCAAATGCCATCACGCTACGTCCGAGTTGCTGGACTGATGGAGCTCAGTGGTTTCACTGTTCTCCTCTCCAGAGCGAACGCCGGTACTTTTCCAGGAACTAGCGAGATCCAGAGAGGACCAGATGAGTTAGAGAGGTCTCTTAAGCAGGCCCTCCCCCCTTCTTGTTATTATTTTATGCTATAATTTTTCTGTCAAACTAATAATGTCATAATATTTAGCTTAAACCTCAACCCAAGCCCGTTATATAATGTTTTGGCATTGCTGTTTGTGTGCAACATCTGTGTTGGTTTTAGAAGGATAACACAAACCATAATGAATTAACATCAGCTACAAATGCCCGAAAAAATCTGCCGGAATTAATGCTGTTAATATATCAGTAGAGCTTCGAGACTGTGTAGGTTTATTGCAAAATTTACAAAAGCAGTGGATGTTCCTTGGTATATGCATTTCCACTGCAGAATGCTTTTTCTTAAGTTCTTTGTTTCCCTCCTATTGTGCAGCAGAGGTTCATGCTATGTCAAGTCCACTTTATTTATGTAGCACTCAATCACAGTTCCTGCTTAAAGGGCTCTGCATTTCACATCGAAATCAATAGCAAACCCATAGCCATAACCTCCACCCGAGCAAGGAAAAGTCCCAGTGAAACCGCTTGGGGAGAAGAAAGGGACGAAACTTTTAGAAGGGGCCACAAAGGGAGGGATCCCCTTTCCAAGACGGCCCAGGCTGCAGTGGATGCCGAGTGGGCAACAATAAACATTATATGCGTTATATAACAGGTCTGAAACGATATAATATGCTGTTAAACTAGACAGTATGGGAGTCTATTGGGCTGATGCATGCATAAAACCTGCAGACGTCTTTTTGCCAGGCTGTGTTATATTTTATGGCTAAGCAGAAGGACTTGAAAGTCCCATCAGAGGTGAACTGGGAGCCAGCGCAAAGTGTCGAGTACGGAGAAGTTTAATGATCAAACTTTCTAGTTTTAGTCAGGATTCCCGCTACAGCGCACTGCACTACCGTACATGACATATGCTTCATGAAGAACCACCGTTTTCTTTCTCTTTGAAGCAATTTTTTATTGTTCATGATGTATGGCTGTTATATATAACACATGTAGTCAATTTTAACATCGGTTTGGTTTACACACAAAAACTAGGCGAGCAGTAGCTTTGTCTGGTGAGTGTACATTGTACAAGTTTCATGGTTTGAGCTGTATTACTTTAAGATTCAAAAGCTTTATTATCATATTTTTCTCCCTATCTCACAATGTGACATGCCAACAGAAAGCCTCTGTGATGAAAGGCATTTAATGAGTTCCACATTAATATGTACATGTGATCAGTAAAAATCACCTCTGACTTGTGACCTTTTCAGAAAACCCTTTGAGGCGTTTTGAGTTTTTTTTTTTTTTTTTCCTCATTTTGGTGTGATACCTCTGAAACAAGCCTGTTCTCTATGCTCAGATTGTGCTCCGAGGGGACCTATAGCACATGTACAGCGCCGGTTACTGTGAATCAGGCTGATAATGTCAGCCGCGTTGACAGGCGCTTCGCCTCAGATTATCAAGGAGCCGAGCGCGTCTCCAAGGCAGAATCTTAGTGGTTAATTATGTTCTTTGTAGCAACAGGCGCAGTAAACTGTGAAGTCTGGTTCACCTCCCAGTAATTATAGAAGTGAAGTATAACCATTTAAGGACATGAAAAGGGAGAATCGGCAGTAAAGGCACCTAGTACAGTATGTATATAGTGGTTTTCACTGCCATGGAGTTGGAGAATGGTCTATTCCCTTTTCTGTTGTACAACTTTCTGTTTTTTTTTTTCAACTTTGGGTGTCATTTCATTTATACTCACATCACTTTACAACAATTTGTCTTAGTTACAGGGATTACAGTGACGCTATGATCCATGTTGTTGTACATACTCTAACTTCTTGTGAAGAAGTAACAGTAAAGTTTATCTATTATATAGTTTTCTTGGGGACCCCCTGGAACCTTTTAGAGGACCCCTTGGGGTCCCCAGACCCCATGTTGAGAATCACAGATCTGAAGCACGTCAGAGAAGGCATTTGCATCGGAAAACATATTGTAGACTCTGGGGCGAATTCACAAAGAAAGGATTGCGGCCACTAATAGCACCATGAATTGCGCATCAATTTGCGCCCGCGATCTGTGTCTTCTAAGAGGCCGATTCACAAAAGATTTTGTTCTCATGATGTGCAAGGCCATAAAGTTTTGCCGCTGAGTGCAATTTGCCCTTGTTTTGCGCTGTCTGATCGCAGTTATCCATGTGGCAAAGTAAATAAGGGCAACTGTCCAGTGCCGGGGGGGAGGGATCAGCTGACAAATAAAAATGCAGCGATGCCTCGATCCGCTCTGCTGCAAGATCGAATTCGCCTCTCTGCGTATCTTTTTTGTTTATCTTTCTTATTTCTCCCACAGTGCCACTATCTCGCAGCCCATGTGAGCTGCTGCCGGTGGGGACGGGACACCCGGTGCAGGCCATGATGAAGACTTTCACTGCCCTGTCGGGCTGCGCCAGCAGGGGCACCACCGGGCTCCCCCAGGAGGTCCACATCATTAACCTGAGGAGCCACGCCACGGAGCAACCCCAGCACTCCCCGATAGAAGTGAGTCCACTTATCAATAATAATAATGATCATATACAGTACATATATATGCACGATTTAGTCAGGTAGTCTCATTGAGATCAAGATCAAGTAAAATAAATGGAGAACAACCTACAAATAAATCAATACAATTGAGTCACATGTCGCAGTGTCAATCTTCACACTCTTTATGACACTTTGTTTTCTTTGTCTTTAGCAGATGTCCATTTGATTTTACAAAGAAAATGAGCTTAGATTACAAAACAAAAAAGCCACATAATTCAGCCTCACAGTGTCGAGCATATTATCTTCTTTAGTTCCATCTTTGCAGTGCCCTGCTTTGCCCCTATTACAATCAGCGGCCCTGATAACGGCGGCCAATCCTGTCCCCTCTCGCTGACAGGAAGCAAAAGAAAGGATTGTCGGCCAAAGCAAGGGAGCAAAAACTGTAAACATCCGCTGCAGATCAGATTGTTATTGGAGGGGCAAGAATGTGCAGAAAGATAAATCTCCTGCCCTGTACCTTTTGAAAGGTGAGAGAAAAAGAGGAGTTGAGATTGGTAGTCATCAAAATGGAGCCTTTCGAAGTTAGGACTGTTGCACAGCTTTTATTTGTTTTTGCCAAAGCTCTTTTAGCTCGGCTGCTCTGCTCCCCTGTTAGTATTTTGGATGTTGATGTAGCTTTTAGACGCCCCTCTTTGGGTCCTTGCGTGGAATATGGAATTCTGAGGCCATGTTTGCATTAGTGCTAATGTGAGTCATGGGCATAGGAAATCTGCTGCGATTGCGTTTTGAAGCGTTCCTCGTTCCCAGCCCCCTGTGTCATGGCACCACGTGGAGCAGTGAGCGGGGGCTTGTCCCTGCACTCTTGTTGCTAATGTCAGCTTAACCAACGCCAAGGCCAAACGTATAGAGAGAAAGAGTTTAAGTGCTGTGCCAGCAGGTAAGGAAAAGGTTGTTTCTCTAGTTTCCGTGGCTTTGGTCTTGGTTAGAGACATTGGTTAGTGAAAATAAAATGATGGACCTGCATTTCCCAAGCTTCACTCTTAATATCAAGCTCAGGTTTTAGTTGTCAGCTATGATGTTAACTCAACCAAATAAAGCCTAAAACTTAAGAATGCATAAGAATCCAGAGACATATACTCATTTGTATGTCATTCATGTATTTGTGCTTTTTGTCTTTACAATCCTAATTTCAGGTTGGCAACCTTTAGCCTTCACTAGAGCAGTTTAAAGTGTTAGATCATGCCCTGATCTCTCACTTTTCTCAAATAAATGCAGTCCCAAATTACCTTAACATTAACAGATGGCAAATCTGCTACCTTGCCACAACAAAGTTAGTTTTGTGGCAAACTATATTTTGCAGGAGTTTTTATGTTGGTCTGGCAAATTGCCATAAAAATGGTCCCCATGTCAGAGCACATAAAATACATGTCGCAGTGTATATACATACAGTACCTGTCACCATATTATTAAAAACACATGCTGGCATCAAAACCTTACGTTGCTTCTGTCCAGTCAAGCCGAGCAGTGAGGCCTTGTTGCGTTTCATCACGGACAGTCGCGGATAAACCTTTGTCAAGGTAGGTTAGGAGGAGCCACAAAGAGAGATCTCCACTAAATGTAATCTGCGGCAAGTTTTGTCTAGAGCTGCTGAACAGATAACGCTGTCCTCCTTAACACATTCTAAACCCAAGGTATATCCCAGACGTGTGTGTGTGTGTGTGTGTGTGTGTGTGTGTGTGTG
>NC_137193.1:56074858-56187358 GCF_960531495.2 Zeus faber | reverse complement strand
CGTGTGCGGGACTCTCACCTAACGGTCGTGTTTCCTTCACGTTTTAGGTGAAGAACTGGTAGAAATTAATTGTTTCCTGACTCTCTCTCTGCTGAACACATTTGGTGTCGGGATTAACCACTGGGTTTTAACGCGATAACAGAGAGAAATGCACAGCTGCGCTCCCACTGTGTGTTTGGGCTGCTCGCCAATGTTAAAATGCCAATGTTGAGTAATTAAGTGCAAGAGAAAACCTTACACCTGGCATTAACATGTGTCTTTGGTGATCTGATCAGAAGTGGACAGCTCTAATACCAGGTGTGAATGCACCCAATGCGTCACGAATGTGGTTCAAGATTCGATCGCTCAGACCACATTCGGAGGTGGTCTGCGCATATGCCGACATTCTTTTAGCAGTGTAAAGGTGAATCATCATTCTTCATCGTTCATTCCATTACGCAGTGATGGGGACAGTCCCGTTACTCAGTTGTGTTTAAAAAATTTGTTTCATACAAGTAGGAATCAGACGGCCTGAGACACAGGAACGGAAACGTGCAGTCGACTGGAGATATTCCCTCTCCATTAAACAGTGATCAGGACAGTCCCTTAACTCAGTTGAGTTTAACATTGTCGTCCCTTAGGTAACAAACTAAAATAAATACATTTGTATACAGCTCTGCCTAGACAGTGCAGTGGATCCCTCTCCACTGTCCCAATCCAAGGGACAGTTGAAAGGAAGCGATCTGCAGTGTGTACGGCACACCACTGTATAGAGGAGAGAAAACTCCACTCCAATTTTTAGAGTTTTTGTTTTTGTTCACGTTTTTTTTATTTTCCATACAAGTAAGAAAATCAGGAAACTAAATAAATCTCTTCATCCTGAATCCTGCCCTACGTACAGTACACCAGCACCAAAATTTCAGTCTGTATTATTTTGATTTTGCCCGTGCACCAAGGTCTTCGCATTTGGTCTTTGCAAACGGAAATAATACACCAGTTTATATGCATGTAGAGCGGGGGCGATAGATCCGATCACAAGTGGTTACTCGAGACGCATGTGGAGACACATTATAATGCCAGGTGTGAACAGATGTACTAAGAGCTGTCCACTTGTTATCAGTTCACCCAAGACGCATGTTAAATCAAGGTGTAAACAGGGCCCAAGAAGCGTGTTAATCCCAGGTGTAAACAGAGCCTTGTAACTGACAGTAACGTGATCGGATCACTGCTATACAAAAGAACCAACTAGTATGAGCTACTCAAATAAAAGTGACTTAAAGTTGCTTAAGTGAAATGAGAAATCCCTGCAATAGTTATAGTCAGATCAATTTTAAAAAGGTCTTAATTTTCTGTTTTGTGTGAATTATTGAACATTATTTCACTATTTTAACACTATAACACTATTTTCATATTATTACAATATTATCATTTTATTTTGAAAGACTTTTGCATTGGAACAAATATTCAAAGTCAAATCAAAACTCATCTGCAATATTTCAATAAAGAGCTCACTTTTCCATTTGACACCAAAATAATGTTTCCTTTCTTAAACTATATAATTTTTTGGTTCATCATTACTTGTGCTTAGAATGGGTTTTGTATCATTGCAGTGCTGTTCCCACATTCACTTTAAAGTGGAAATAGGCAACTTCTTTGCTTTTAGTTATTATGAAGTAAATGTTGATTGTAAAGTGTAATGGCTATAGAATAACAACACCATCAGCGTTTAGATTTGTTCCCTATAAGCCTCGCTTTCACCACGAAATTCTGTCTGGTACGGTCTGGTACGATCTCACGGAAATTGAAGGCTCGATTTAAGACACGCAGGAAGTGCGTCAACCATGGCGCAACCAAAAGAGGAAGAGGATGGCACCCCTAATCAGTGTCCCAAACCAGACAAAGTGGAACGCAATCTCGCAGCTAACTTGCAACTTTTAAACAGCAATGTCTAAATAAACATGAAAATCTAAATTAACCAATGTAATCCTTTGCCATTTTGAACAGCGGAGGTTCAAAGTCAACTTACTTTAATTCAATATAAAATTGTGACAATTTCAATTTACCTCTTCAGTGAACATGCTTATTTCTTCTCTCTTATTTCCAAAGTGGTGTTGATCATTTCTTCACGGAGCTAGGCTCTGAGGAAAACCTAAAGCGATACGGTTGTCTTTGCACAAATGACAATACTGCGGGGGTGGGGGGGTGAAAAGTCTGTCTGTTTACACTTGAAACCTCAACAGGGAAGAGCACAGAAAAACCTTTCCCCAAGCTGTTTAAATGAAAGGCAAAACAAATAAAAATGAGATGTAACATTCATTGGCATGTTATTCTGTTGATCAGTTTTTTGGAAATATTGTGAATCGTTGACAGTCCAGTAATGCTTTGTTTTGTTTCTCTCATTTTGCGGACCACTGTGCCGGACAATGGACTGATTGTGATGCTGCAGTTTCAGCTGGACAGAGATGCATTGTTTGAAAGACACTGTTCCCAGACCTCGCTGTGAGACCAGTGATGATTTAATCGGCTACAATGGTCCAGATCAAAGTCAAAGGAGGCCTTTTCTCACCCACACCTAAAACTCAGCGTTGATCTGTAAATCATCCGGAATGGAGGACAGTGGAAAGGCAGTAGCCTGGAAGGAACATGACAAAGTGGCTATTCTGTAGGGCGTGGGCGTGGGAGGGCATGTGTTGTCAGATAATGGCATTATTCTTGTGGTTTACATTCCTTAATTTACATTACATTATATTTGCGTCTTGACTTTCATTCTTCTGGGGTACTTCTGCAACCTCAAAGTATCCCTTCTGGTTGTAAGTGAGTAAATAAATAGAGAGCGCTGGAGGAGAGAGAGTCAAACTGATTGGTGTTACAGTCTGGTCTTCTGCTCATATTTCACCTAAGCTTTAAAACTCATGGGGCTTTTGTGGCAACATGTCTTTTTTTTTTTTTTGGGGGGGGGGGGGGGGGGGGTTGCTTGGACCTTTGGTGTGAGTGTTGTATGACATATGTTCTTCCAACGCATTCACCTCATACGTAAGTGTTCATTATCGGAACCCTGACCGTATTCTGAGGTTTTCCATATGCTCCACTGTCACGTATCGCAATGGCAATTTGATGCCTCGCTAACAAGCTGACGCATTACCATTTGTGAGGACCCAGTGAACGCATTGTAGGAAGCATTCTTTATAAAAGTCTCTCCCATGTTGCTGCCTCGTTTGGGACACAGATAAGCACTTAAAATTTTCCTAAAAACAAACCAGTTAGTCCTGTAGTAAAACAGCCGATTTCCTTGTGGCCATCCAGGCATGAGATCGGGCGATAAGGGTGGAAACAAACAAAAGAGGCCTCGTCCTATCTCGGAAAAAGACGGTCTTTCTCTAATCAGTTTACCAAAGGCAAACATCAAACGCTGGCTCCCGCCTCTGAAGCGGTGCGGATGATTGTTTTATCAGCTGGAATTCTGAGATACCTTCGCCCTGTGTGAGTGTCTGGCTGTGGAGCTTACCAGGCACCAACAGCTGGTGAAAGCCAAGCTCGAGATATATCTGCAGCTCACACACAATGGGCAAGTTGCTCGCTCTGCACACGCAATATGTTACTGTGTGTGTGTGTGTGTTCACGGGACCGTGGCCCCCCCCCATTTCCAGCAGGACCTCTATTCCAGATTTGATTGTTTTCTTGAGCATCTCTTGTCAGCATGATTGCCATCAATTTTTGAGGACCTGTCCCTCTCCTCACAGGGCTCGGGGTAAACTGATAACCATCGCAGATAGAGGGGGGAAAGGATCCAGGCAGCGGGCTCATCAGCCCTCAGATTAGTGTGCGGCCGCTGATAAGAACAGTCAACGGGTTTGGCTCCATCCCCTCGATCCTTCTCCCAATCTGTAACGGCCTTCCTCAGTGACCCAGAAAGAACCAAGATCCGGGCTGTCAAGAAACACACACACACACCAACCTACCTGATAAAACAACTGGCTGTTTGGTTTCAAGGCCTGTTAATCTAGACCTTTTTTTACAATGAAACTTCAACGATATCCATTTAACATAAATTACAATTTGTTAAGTCAGAGTCAATTGATGTAGCCACCTCCCTCCTCAATTATGTGGCCATTGCTATTTAGTGCATAATGGAAGACATCTTTATGTACGGCTCAAGTTGATTATTTCCTGGGAGGGAGAATAAATGCGAAAAAAAATTCCCCCCACTTTTATCTATTTAAAGGATGTTTTCTTTGGGTAACGTAGGACATTCAGGCATTTAAGTAATTGTGTCAATAAAGGAAACTCCCTTTTCCTGCAATGATACCCATAGTTTTGGGCCCTGTATGCAATGCGGTTACCAGTGAAATAACTGGGCACAATGAGCGACGATGGGCCATGACATTATGTTAGTGTCGCTTTTTACTCTTGATACGTCTGTCCTCATGAAGCATATCTTGCAATGACCTCAGCCTCAGCAAATCATGACTTCCTCCAGAAATGCCCAAGAACCATGGGTTGAATTTAAGGTCTCTACAAATGGAGATATATCACATTCCTTTGATTTTTTGCATTGATATTTGTTGTTTGGCGTGTACCTTTTAATGAGGTGTTTTCTTAACAAGCACCAGAGAGCGTTTGCTCTTTATGGCCGGTCTTCCCCGCCCTCTCTACAGCTGTCGTCCCCTGTGTGTGGTTTTATTTCGGTAAAGTGATAGGTCCAGACAAGCCCCCATAGCTCCTCCATCCTTGGCCACTGGCAACTGTTGCCTGTGACTGTAATGGACACGGGACCCCGTAAATCCCTTTACCAGCCTCCTGATAATCAATCAGGCCCCCGCCCCCCACTCCAGAATCTGGGCTGGGTCCCCTCGAGGTGCCTGCCATCACGGGCTCCACTCATCACCACCTGATCTTGCAAACACAATGAGATCAGCTTTGATCCTCGCTGCTTCTGGACTTCCTGTCTTCTCTTCTCTCACCCCTGACACTGCGACGCGGGCTATTGCCATGGAAACGGTTGCACCGCTGTGTTACCACGCCGATGCCCTGGAACTCCTAATGGCATCACAGTCTGCGGGCAAAGATGCACACCAGCTGCTGCTGAGCCAAACTGCTCTCAGGCCAGGATTACTTAGAGAGTAATCAGGAATTACTCATATTAATTTAGCTCTTAAATAATGAACCAACAGTGTTGGTTCATCATTCAATTATTTTCACTCTCACTCACTCTGCCTTTTTGCAATGACGTTAATGCCTGTACCTTTAAGGGACTTATTATATTGGATTCTTTCTCTCTGTTTGGTAAAATTCTTCGTCTTTTTAAAATGCTATCTACCTCTCTCTCTCTGCCACTTTTTCCTTTATCCATCTCTTACTCCCTCTCTCCATCTCTCTCCCTCTCCCTCTCTCTCTCCCTCTCTCTCCCTCTCCCTCTCTCTCTCCCTCTCTCTCCCTCTCCCCCTTCTCTCGCTCTCTCTCTCTCTCCCCTTCTCCCTCTCTCCCCTTCCCCCCATCTCTGTCTCTGTCTCTGTCTCTCTGTCTCTCTGTCTCTCTGTCTCTCTATCCCTCTATCCCTCTATCCCTCTCTCGCTCTCTCGCTTTCTCGCTCTTTCGCTCTCTCGCTCATTCGCTCTCTCGCTCTCACTCTCACTCTCACTCTGTATTTCTCTGTCCTCCAAAACCGTTGCCTTAAAGCCAGGCCAATGTTTCCAGGTATGATTATATCTGTTGTTGTTGCAACACAGAGGAGCGAGGCACATTTTTTTTTTTTTTTTTTCTTCCAGCGTCTGAACTGAGGCGAAGACGAAAACAGAGCGAGACCTGACCGTGTGCTGTGCAGTTGGCCTCATAGATAAGCTTCTCTCCTAGGGGCTTTTTTAATCATTATTGCTACACTTTTTTTCATGGACCACATCACTAAACGCCCTTGCCTGTGTTCCCGCTCCCCTGGGCTTAGGTGTGAAATACTCTGGTTATGAAACCCAACATTGGCTCTTTGTGTTATCGGTCTGTGTTTCATTCTAATGCACTGGCTTCATGTCGCATCACAGAGTCAGAGAGGTCTTTGAATCCCATATATCTGTGACAGACAGTGGATAAATGTCACTTTCCTTGATAAAATACATCTGGAGCTGACTTGATAAAGGATTGTGTGTGTGCATGTGTGTTTGTGTGTGTGTGTGCGCTTGCGTGCGTGTGTGTGTGCGTGCCTGTGTGTGCTTGCGTGTGTAAAAAAGTAAAAAGAAGCAAGATGGACAGAGAGAATGATTGAGAGAATGCCATGAAAATGAATTATATTCATTAACAGATCAAATATATTTTCCCAACTGCAGAGTTTACAAAAAAAAACAGTGTTTCGTTTGCTTCGGCTCCCACAGCAATCTAGCTGTTACGTGAATAACTTGCTTCCTTTTTTTCACAAAGCAGTAAATTCCCATCATTTATAATTTCTGGGCAATAGGAATTGTCTTCGTTGTCAAAATCAGATTAGAGCCACGACAGGAATGTACAAAAAAAGAAACGAAGGCTGAAAAAGCTCCTTTCTCCGATTCGACTCAGGATCCAGTGAAAGGGCGGGATCTTAACAAAAAAAGAAAAGCTGTTGCTACACATTCTCTACATAATTTTTCACATCTCAAAGATAAATGGTATAATTACTAGAACTTTGAACCAGAACGTAGATAGGTGAGATTGTTTTTTTTTTTGTTTTTTTTTGTTTTTCTTCAAAAGAAAGCTGTTCATTGAAAATAGCAAAAACCGATGCCTTTTACAATGCCTTGACAGATTGAATTAGGGGAAGCAGAAGCATGTAATGTGACTGACAGAAATCCTTGTGGGTTCAATTAGTGATTTATGAGCCCTCACAAGTTACACGCAGGAAGGGGCTAATGTGATTAGCTTGGGAATACAGTCAGAGAGAAGCGAGGCGAGGTGGTTCGACGAAATTCACCCTCAGAACCCTCCACAGGATCAGTAGACATTAAAGATTGTGTGGAATATTTAATCATTTTCATGTATAATGCAAATCAATGACCAATGAAAAACCTCATGTCAAACAACCTGGTAAAACCTTTTGGTTTTAAAACTTTGAAACACTGCATATCTCATTATGCACCATAAATTTTACATCTGTCCGACAGTGTGACGTGGTATGTGTGACCCCTATTTGGTTAATCGTCATGCAGTTTGTAAATATGTATATTTATAACCATGACCTGTCAAGGTAAATCTGAGGCAATACATCAATTGGAAACATACATTAAAAACATTTAAAAAAATACATGTTACATGCACATGTTTCCTTAAAAATATTAACAAATAAAATAAATGTATAAAAGACTTGAGAATGAGGTGTGCTTGGTCGTAGTTCACGTCCAGGCCTTTAATCACCCGGCTAGATGTGGTCCACTGAGTCCAAATTCAGCTTGTTGCCGGAAGGCAGGCATACTGAAACGGAGGTCCCGAAAGAGGGAGTTTGCTCTCCACTTGTCCCTGGCAGACTGTGAAAAATAAGTTTTAATGACAGTCTGAGAACCGAAGGCGTAGCTGCAACGCTGTGGAGATAGAGAAACACAGAACCTCCCTTTTTTTCTCAGCTCACAAAGACCCCAGTGTGCGAGAGTTCAGATAGCGCTGAGACCTCATATCAGCCTTTTAGGGAGAAGCACGGTATGCGGCCTTTGTGGGCTTATCAGCAAAGTTAACAGCACAAACAACCAAGACCGTGGTAAAAAAGGACATTCTCTAATATTAGACCTTTGTAATCACCCCAAAACGGCTGCTGTGCCCCCCCATAAACTTCAGATAAAATTGAAGCAACTGAGAGCCTTGATATGCGCACCGAAAGGAACAGGGCAATTTGATGCACAGTGCTGTGGTTGATACTGTGGCGACCACCGGATGCTCGCCACGGCGTTCTCTTTATCTCCGCTCGAGTTTGACAACGCTGTGTGACCAACATGCACATAGCACTGATCTGAATCTGTGTTTGTGTTCTTCCAAGGTGGAGCTGCATCTGAAGCCCCTCCAGTCTCTGCTGCTCCACCAGAAGCCACTGGTCTTCGTGCTCAACTCCCCCCAGACACTGATCTGGGAGGTCAAGACCGAGAAACTGGCGCCCGGCATCAAACACACCTTCCATGTGAGTCAAGTGTCGCCTAAAACTTTATTTCATGCATGTATTTTATATATATATATATATATATATATATATATATATATTTTATTTTTTATTTTTTTATTAAGAGTCACGATTCTCCAAATCAACAATTTCATTTGACCTTGGATTTTAAGGTCAGGATTCGATTCGATTTTAGATTTAAACATATTTTTTTCAGCACTGATGGCTATGCCATTTTTAGGCTATCGAGTCTTGACTTGATGTTAAAAATGATAAATAGTAACAAAGATAACACATGTGAAAATATTTAAACAACACACCTAAACAGTTAAGAACTTTAGCAAAACTAGACTTTAGAATTATAAACAATAAGTTACTTAGATTCAAGAGGTTAATTTGTCACATACATATACATACTTTCATACATACTGTATATGCAGTGAAATGTCAATGCAACGCACCCGGTGATTACGCACAATATGTTCTAGACTGAACATAGTAGCTACCTAAGAATTTTGACTTGACTAACTAACTGATTCCTAAAACATAATGCAGTAAGTCGAATATTATAGAATAAAATAAAATAAAATAAAATAAGAACTCAAGGGTAATGTAAGGTGGGGGTACAAAATAGATAAAGGGAATAGGCTTATGTATATGGGATAGACTTATGTATTTGGGATAGGCTATTTATATATATACAGATAAGTGCATTAAAGTGGCATGTGAATAAAGTGAGGTAGTGTTTGTGAGATATACAGCACGGTATACAACAGTACGGCGCAGCAATACGGTAACACCGAACAACCCAGAACAGTGATACAGTATGCGGTACAGTATGCTACATACAGTACAGTAAGGTAGTGGAGCCTATGTGTGTGGCTCAGTGAGGACCCCTGGTGAGGTCAGCATTGACAGATCTAATGGCTTGCGGGAAGAAACTCCGTATCAGTCTCTCTGTTCTCGCTGTGTGACTGCGGAGGCGCTTGCCTGACCGCAGCAGCTGGAACAGTCCATTGTTGGGGTGATGGGGATCCTTCATGATCACGCACCACCCTCTGTAGGGCCTGCCTATCCTGAGCAGTACAGTTCCCAAACCAGGCCTTGATGTTGCCTGTCAGGATGCTCCCCAGTGCCCCAAAGTAGAAGGACTTGAGGATCCTCACTGAGACCCGGAATTTCCTAAGCTGCCTGAGGTGGTAAAGACGCTGTTTCGCCTTTTTCACCAGAGTGTCTGTTTGTAAAGTCCATGTTAAATCCTCTGTGATGATGCACAGAAGAAGTCCCATTAATCACCAAGCGCACGTGTGTCCCCGTTTGTAATCCACGCCTAAAGTTCACAATCAGCTCCTTAGTTTTGCTGACGTTCAGGTGGAGGCTGTTGTCCTGGCACCAGAGTGATAGGTCAGTCACCTTGTGGGAGGCCTTCTCATCGCCATCAGTGATCAGGCCCACGACAACGGTGTCGTTAGCGAACTTGATGATGGTGTTGGAGCTGGACCTGGCCACACAGTCACGTGTGTACAGGGAGTACAGTAGGGGGCTGAGGACGCAGCCCTGGGGGGATCCTGTGTTCAGAGTGAGGAAGCTGGACATGTGCTTCCCCACCCTAACCAACTGGGGCTGGGCTGAAAGGAAGTCCAGGATCCAGGCACACAGCGAAGTATTCAGTCCGAGCTCCTTCAGCTTGACAGCCAGTCTGGTGGGGACTATGGTATTGAAAGTTGAACTATAATCAATGAACAGCATTCTCACATAGGCCCCCTTCTGGCCATCCAGGTGCGTGAGTTTGGTGTGCAGTACCTGGGAGACCGTGTCATCAGTGGATCTGTTCTGCTGGTACGCGAACTGCAACGGGTCCAAGGTGCGAGGGAGGGAGGCACAGATATAATCCTTAATCAGCCTCTCGAAACACTTCATGACCACCGAGGTGAGGGCCAGCGGACAGTAGTCATTCAGGCAGGCAGGAGAGGCGATCTTTGGGACAGGAACAACGGTGGACTTCTTGAAGCAGGACGGAACCACTGATTCATCCAGGGAGATGTTGAATATTGTAGTGAACACCGGGGCTAGCTGGTTAGCACAGGTCTTCAGTACGCGTCCAGATATGCCATCTGGGCCTGCAGCTTTCCTGGTGTTCACCCGCATCGGACCCCTCCTGACCTCATGCTCTGACACTGAGAGTGCGCGCTCATCCCCAGCGGTGTATCTCCAATTTGCCGGGGAGCTAGCGGTGCTGTTGCCAGACTCAAACCGCGCATAAAAGGAGTTAAGTTCGTTGACAGGGCGGTGTCCACACTCGTGGCTGGGGAGGAGCTTATTACACTACGTTAAAGTTCCTCACCAAAATTAGCGTAGAAAAACCGATGCTATTGCCAGAGGGGAACACTGATAGTAAAAGGCAAATTACTATCTGCAGCTCCAATCAGAGCGATCTTTTCCCCAAACAAAGCAAATAAAAAATCTAGATGTATTTAATTTACTCCGTTTCCCGCTGCCACTCTGCTATTGAGCAGATCGCAGAGCGCTCCTGAAATAATCCCGCCCGGGTTCTCACGACCCGGTGAGAACTTTCATTGCCACATCTGTGGAATTACTGGACATTCTGGTCCAAGGTGCCATTTCCCCTGTATACACAGTGAAACACCGGAGGAGAGGGAGACTGGCGGTGTACCCACGCGTCATGGAATCAATCAAATTTTGTCCCTGCAGCCCTGGTACCAAGTGGTTGGGTGCAGTGTGCGTTGAGAGATGCGGCGCAGCGGACTCTCTAAGGAGCAGACCGCAGCTCCTCAAACTCCAAGTCGGTTCGGAGCCGGGAGCTGCAGTTGACTCTGTGGAGGGCCCCACACGCCCCAGCACTCACTACATTTGTTTACCGGTGGATCTTGATTGTCCCAATATGTCTGACAATATTACCAATAAAAATACGGGAAGAATCGCGAACCTGATTGTGATTTTGAAGTTAGAAATTGAACGCTTATTTCAATAGATTTTTTTTTTTTGTCTGAATTGTGACACCACTAAAAAATATAATATACAAAATATACATTCAATATATATATCAATCAATTTTCAATTAAATTAATAAGTGATTTATCATTTTTTATGAACTATGGTCAGAAATGTGGTAAATGACATTATCTGAGCCCAAGCAGATACAGCATGAAATTTCTTAATGTTTTCCTTTCACTTTGGACAAAAGCAGCTGCTGAATGGTATATTATTATTGTAGCGAGCTAGGGCTTCTTCGACCAAGCAAGAGGCAGGAGATGTGTTTTCACAATCAAGCGCAATCTTTATTTATCAGAGTGTTCAGCCTTTTGTACAACTACACTGTCATCACGGCATACTCACACCACATAAAAGTAATAACAATCTGGCTAACTAACACTAACAACAGCATAACAATTAAAATTACTGTAACTAAGAACAAATAAAACAATCCCTTTCCCAGAGAACCCCAAAACACACAATAACAAATCATGCTGGGAAATCTCCGCCCCACCTTTATTCCCCAACACGCTACATTATATAAAGAGCCTATTTTAAGGCATTCTTTATTTCTATGTTTCGCCATAAATACTGAATGTTAATCATTGTTAATGGTTAAGTGTTTAAAACTCCGACTACTGCACTGCAGGATTTAGCGATCTCACATTCAGATAATATCTTATCTTATCAAAACTATTCTCATAGTAAGGCCTAGAATAATGGAGGTATTTTCTGGATTCACTCCAAGACCTATTAATGTTTTAGAAAATGTACGTTTAATGCTTAATCCTTCGGAACTCAAACTGATATCACTCCACAGACAAATTTGTAGTATGAAGGGTATTTATCCCACACAATAAGGAATCTTTATTTTGTTTTGGCATTGCAGTCCCAAACAACATTGTTTTCCAGTGAGGCTTGGTTTAATGGGGCAGAGCTGTTTCCCCGCTGTCTCCTTCCAACCTCCAAACAATCTTGCTGATGGCTGGGTAGCTTTTCAAATCAGTCAGGGCGTATCCCTGCATCGCAGCGAAAAACTCACAAAGGGGAATGTTAGCTGGCCTAATAAGCTAAAGCTCCCTCTGGGCACATTCTTGCGATTCAATGTAATATTTGCCCCCCTTGCTTTTCACTTCCAGTTTGAAGGTTAGTGCTGATGGGCTGATGAGGAACTGGAATTAGACAGAGGCCGGTTCAGGTCTCCTCTGCTCTACAGGCAGAAAGGTCCCAACATAAAACCGACTTTGAGGCTCGGTCAGGACGCAACCTTGTTAGAGTAGTGGGAGCAAAGCCCCCTGGAGACACAGACATATTTAGTAGGATGACCAGGGGGGCTTCCCTGGGAAACTTAATGAAATTTCAAAAAATGAACTTTAGTTTACTTCCAGTGTAAGCCAGCGTATTACATGGGAAAATCATAGCAGAGGCCTCAGCCGTTGCTATGCTAAACCCAGGTGGCTTCCAAAGACTCCTCATGTGCTGGTAGAGGTCGTCATGGCTCCTGAGATTCACTGAAATTATAATTTTCAAATGAATGTTAATGCCACAACATTCAGCAGGAATGCAGCGGCAGGTACTCAAATGATTTCCATATGCGGCGGAGTGTTTTCCTGCTTATTCCTTACGTACAAAACATCCTGCCGTAAAACCCAATGTGGTGTAAGGATGAACACACCAAACACACACACACACACACACACACACACACACACACACACACACACACACACACACACACACACACACACACACACACTTCTGTGAGCTGTGAGAAACCATTAGTACCCTGGTTTGTGAGGCTCCGTGGCTCAAATATTTACAGAGAGAAATGACATGATATGAAAACAGCTGTTCTGAGCGCCAATTCCTGATAAAAATTAAATTACGTGCATTTTCATGTACAGTAAAAAGAGTAGAAATGCATATGTCAAGAAGTACAAAGCGAGTCTGCTTGTCTTTTCTCGAGTTGTGGTAGCGCAGCGGGAGTCTCTGAAGAAAACAGCAGGTCGGCATCATGGTAAATGTTTCCTGTTGTCAGAGGTGGCGGACAGCAAACAGCTGTCAGCAGGCAGGAAGGTCCTTAGTTCAGACCCATGGCTGTGTTTCTAATGACGTTAGACATGGAAGATGACACAAAACCCTGCGCCTCTTTTCCCAGAGAAGCGATGAGGGCTGTCTCCAGTGAGCGCAGTAATTCTTCTCCATGATCTCGTAACCTATTGTGAAACCTGACATACATTTCTGTAATCAATGCCTCGAAGCCTCTTTTTTTCAGTTGTTCTTTTGAACTGAATCCACACACACACGCGCGTTGTTCACCTTACAGAATGCAGCGTACTTCGGAAGTGAGAGCAAAATGTTAAGTATTTGTTGGAGCCCTTTTGGAGTTAGAGAAAGAGGGTGTTTGGTAGTGCACAGAGTGCTGTACTGTAGGTTTAATCTATCTAGAAGCCTGGGTGCACGTGATTGGAATCTGGTCATCTTCTCTTTTCATCTTCATCTTCTGGAATCTTCTTGAAGGACTGATAACTTTGAGGACTTCCCATTGTCAGATCGACTAAATGCTTCACTGTGCTGCGGTCAAGTGAGCCGTAGTTTACGAAACCAGCCGCTGTTAGGTTTTTATTGCCCGACTATTTGTGTAAATATGGTACTATCTGTTTCATTGGTTTGAGAGTCCCAGCATCATGCCATCATCATCATCATGACGCAGAGATTTTTTCAGTTGTTTGGTCTTTCATGAGAAAAGTATCTTGTACAGGTTTGCTAAAAAAAAGTGGTGACCTGAGTGTTCTCTCAAATGTCTCTCTCCACAAAGGCCCCTCCTTAACATGTGTCCACAGAACTGAAATACCACAAAACACCCTGCTAGGAGGGAAGATACGCAGTCTCCCTCTCCACTGTCCCTCTGTTTGTTCTGTTTCTGAATGGATTGGTCCTAGCTCACCTGAAACAAACAGTCGGTAGTGTGACCGACACTCGACATCCTCCGACTTACAAGGAAGGGCTTGGCTCCTCCTTTTTCCACTGAGCCCACCAATGTGTGGGCTTCTGGCTATCACCGACTATGCCATCGCCCTCTTAGGATTAAGAATCACATTTCCCATCAGCTGTGAGAGATGGTTGTGGTGAGAATATAAAGTAACAGAGTCAATAGCTATCGTTTGGAGGTCTTAACACTTCGGAACAGGACCCCACTGCCAGAAGGCCTTACTCTCGCTCGGCATTGGAGAGGCTGTTTCCTGAGGCTAATTGGACCCTGAATCAGGCCTGCCAGTCCTTGTTTCCTGGTCCCTGTGCTCCAGGCTCTATTGACGCAGATGGGTTGCCTGGAAAAGGTTCAGAGCTGTTGAGCACACTGTTGCTGTTGGCCACTGGAGCCTCCTGACTTTGAAAAATGCCTGAATCCAGACCCTGTCGTAAAACATGATCGCTGCAGTACTCCCGTCAATCAGCAGCAGGCATGAAACAACATGACGCTAAAATGACATGAGATATGAACTTGAATTTGTAAATTGGGCCAATCAGTATTATCCCAAGGTGCATTTATGATTCGTAGCGAGGCACACGCCTCTGGAATGCATTGTGTCGACTTCATAGCGAGGTTTATTTTCTTGCTTAAGGAGATTGACCAGGAACACGCCGACTTTTAAGGGGCAGGCATTGTTAAATGTAGCTGTTGCTATATTCTTTTCCCTTTATTTGGTTGCCAAGCTGTACCTTTTCCCCTGGTTAAACCCCCCTCCACCCCCATCCTGTCCACACCCCTATTCATGCACACACTGCAGGCCTGTCACTGCGATGGTTCATTAAATCCATTGGAAAGCATTATTGGTTTTTAGCAGGAGACAAATGGAGGAGGAATGCCGCATAGTGGCGCTCAGACAGCTGGTATTGTTTTCCACACAACAGGGAAACTCGCATGTCTGCAGCCGGCAGCTTGATTAGCTCCAAAAGAGAGTGGATTAAATCAGCCACAAAAGCATTTATCACTTTCATATCACCAGAGACCCTTTCTGCACTCGTATTAACTATTGGCACTCTTTCCACTCTCTATCGCACTTTTGCAGCATCTCATCATTTACCAACAGTCTTTGTGATTTCTCGAGCTCTGGGTGTTGCTTGGTGAGAAAGCAGCGGAGGACTGCGGCTCAGCGATAATTGATATAACACATTTGGCACGGTGTCGACTCACTACTGCACATATGGCCGTAATATGTGATATTCAAAGAGCAAAAGTCCAGGAAATATTCTTTAATATGGATCTGGACTATGCAGGCATCGGGCAGATGGTGTTTTGTTTTCACACCTTGGGAACTTAGTGAATTCTTTTAGAGACAGACACGATGCTGAACTGACTGCGAGTTATTTAATGTTAGTCAGAGCCATTGCAAGGGTCACTAAGGTTTGTGGGTTGTTCTGAGAATGCGCACCGTTTTCAATACGAGTGCATGAATTCAATCCTCAAACTGAAGTCCCTTGTCCATGTCCAACTGTTCTCTCTCTGGAAACATCAACAAATAAATTGTAAATAAGGGTGGACTGGTGGCCACCCTCGTTAAAACAAGGGCTTAAGTGCAGCTCTGTGCCTTTTAAAGTTAATAACACAAAATTCCAGTGTCTGAAGGACACAGGATATTCTGGTTTTTGGTTTTGATATTCAAGACCACAAAATCATCCCAGAACGGACAGAGACCTTCTTGCGCTAAACAGCAGAATAACTACAGTATGTTTTAATGAGGGGTTCATTCTGCATTGGCAGAGCGCTGTTATTCTTAATTCTGGAGATCCGGGCCAAGAGAGGGCCGGGATGCATTACTGATCGTTGCTTCATTGCAGAATTATGCCTTTTTGGCGATGTTTAGATTCATAAAGTTTTGAAATATTACATAGACGTCTTCATTGACAGCTTCATTTTATTTACATTACATTTACATTACATCGATTGACTGAATACTTTATAGTGAATAATAAAGTAATATATTGGAATATAGTTAGTGTAGTATAGCAGTAGTATAGTTAAAGGAGTAAGTGATGTTTATAGTAATTTCAATCCATTCTGTCTGTCAAAAGGACACATGTGAAGGTTTGGATACAAGCGAAAATTACAGAGAAAGAGAGAGAGAGAGAGAGAGAGAGAGAGAGAGAGAGAGAGAGAGGGAGAGGGAGAGAGTCCCTTATTACGCCATTTCAAATTCCTGAGGTTTTCAATTCCTTGGAAGGCCTGGAGCTAATTTGGCTTTCAGGCTTTCCCCCTCTAATTCTTTGGGACTAATTACAGTTTATTCCCGCAATTAAATTGATAAACTCTGCTGAGCTTGGCGAGGTTACAGAAGAAACCCCAGCCCCCTTCCTCACGTTGCTTGGGGCGCCACCAATCTTTCCTGTTTTCAGCGGTGGAGCACGGGTCCGCGACAAATGTCTCCTTCTCTTCATTTTTCTATCCCTTCTTCTCCCGCTATAGTAAACATCACTAAAAATAAAGCCCACGTCGACCTGAATTCTTCGACAGAGTCTGTCTCCCTGGTCTCAGTATTCATTGCCTCTGGTGACAATGCCAGGAATATTGCGTGGAGCGTCCAGAGGTCAGACAGATGTTCTCCATGATGCCGGCAGGATTGAAAAGCTACACTATGTCTGAAAATTCTTAAAAGAAAAAAGAAAAAGAAAAACTCAAAGGGACATCCTTTAATAATTGAACAAGTATGATTTTCCATTTAGGGACAATTTGGTAAGAAGTATCTTAATCAACCAATTTTATTTCCAAAAAGGTCCATGACGTCTTATCGGTTTAATGTCATGATTTAATGTTCTAATTGGGCCTGCCAGCACTGTCTCAGTCGAAGCTTCGCGCACGCAGTTAGGATACCTGGGGAATAAGTAAGAATAAATAATCATGGAAATATAATGAGGTAGGCCGTCTAGACCTGTGTTTCCCAAACATTTTTCTGGGGACCCACTTTTTAAAAATGACAAACCATTGCGAGCCAATTCTCAACGATCCTGACCATTTTCACTGCCATTTACGCATCACCTTATATTATCTTGAATAGGTAAACCAGCCATTTCGAAGAGATATACATTTGATAAATCACAACTTTGTTTTATGCCCGTGGTATTGAAAACATACATACATGTTAAATACTTTATAAATTAGACCAAATAAATGTATTTAGGGGGAGTTAACAGGCTATCTCACTGTTTTTATTTTCTCTCATCAGTAAAACAAACAGAATGTACGCGAGCCTTTCATACAAGATTCAGTGTTATAAGTACAATTATAAGAACAATATGAACATTCAGTACTATCAAGGGTGGAGCAGCAGAGCGCACAGAGCGCCACCCAGACAAAGCTCATTCAATTGCGTGCATGAAAAGAGGATACATGTGGACATTTTTATAAAAAATAATTAATTTCTGCCGAAACACTGCACAAAAATTCTACAGACAGTCATTTTGCAAAAAAAAAAAAATATCGGCAATCGGAATCGGCCATTAAAAATCATGATTGGTGCATGCGTAATATTCAACAAGTTTACGAGACAAGTTTTTTTGTGACTTCTACTTGAATCAGAAACACACATTCGATAGATTAAAAGGAACTTTACACGAGCGTTGGACCCGTAAACCCTTTACGTGCTTGTCCCAGCAATGTTAAAATAACGACTATAGAAGAAATTCGACAAATTTATTTGGCAAGCCAAATAAAATCCTATGCGACCCACCTGTGTCTCGCAACCCAGTGTTTGGGAAATCACGGTCTAGACCACGCGCTTGGACTCATTTTGGTTTGTGCCGCTGCATTTTTCAGCACATTTAAATGTTTATCCCTCTGAAGTGACTCATACGGGCTGAGCTCCATTATGCCCCTCCTGGCCACACCTCTCCAAAAACTCAAATCAGCACTTTGCCCCCTTGAAACTTTAAAGACCCCTCCTTATTTTCTCTTATTTGAGTTTATATTTGTAACTGTTTTCATTAATAATATGCAATTTTGCCCCGAGACGGTCTCAGTTCAGTCGATCGATACGCTTGCGCCGCTCTCGTTCCATGGATCGTGTTCAACAGCATGAGATCTAATTGGTCCAAGTTGTTGTCCCTGGCAAACACCAGAGTCTGGATTTGCTCAAAGCTGACTAGTTTGGATGCCAGCGATTTTCCAACTGAATTCTTACTTAAGTGTTTGTGCGTGCGTATAACTTTTTTTTTTTTGTTTTGTACATTTCGTGTGTACTTTCAATGCGAGTGTGTTTGGGGGTGGGTGGTGGTTGTGGGGGGTGGGGGGGATTGTTTTGTGTATCCGTCCTCCCTTTCACTCTCTCAGTGTAATTGCCTGTTATCTGTGTCAAGTTTGTGATTCCACCAGACCGCTGTATCGGTAGCCATTTTGAGGAAGAAGCGGGCACATTTGTGATGACGCACAATAACACGTTACGCTGTGTAAACACCCAAAACCAGACACACTACTTTGTAAAGAGGAACATGTGTGAAAATATGCACCGTCTGTTTGTAGAGGCCTTGAAATAAGGGCTGAGATGTAGTGCAAAGGATGGGTGATGGCAATGTTTGGATAGGGGGTCTAATTTTGGAAAGGTCTAGTCCTGTTTTCAGCCTCTCCCAGGTGGGTTCTCAAATTTCACCTGGAAGCATATTATATTAGTGTTCATTTTTTACATCCACGTTTTGAAACAAGTTTTCACACAAATCTACCGAAAATTTACTCTTTTTATTTAAATCTAAACCAGTAGAGCTCAACAGTGAGTTTCCGGAAGTGAAAACCCCGTTCACATTTTGAAATCACGGTTTTGATGATTAGCCATAATGCAGTAACCACCGGGGGGGGGGGGGCATCCCGGAGGGCTGTAGCTGCCCCTGCCTGATAATTACACAATTTCATCCTTTGAATTTTTTTATTTTGCTATCCTTTTAAAATGGCTAATCAAGCGTAACCGAATTGTACTGCGGCCGGTGAGACCCGGTGCTCCGCCCCACTCAGCATTTGTAAAGACAGTAAATTACTTCTTCGACATCCTTTGGCTTGCCGGTTGCGACTGGTTTAAAACCAAAGTCATTCTGTATAGGATTGCAGAGGGAGAGGGAGACGGGGGTGCATGGAGAGGTGCCCACGCTCCGCCCCCTGAATATGTCGACAATTGCCGGTTGTTGGTCTGACGGTTGCCGGTAGGACATTTTTGACATGTCCCCCAACCCTACTACCCACAATCCTAAAGTGGAACGGCGACGTCCCTGATTGGAGGAGCTCGCTGTTACCATGGAAATGTTTACCGCGTACCGCTCGGCAGTGATGTCACAACGTCGGCTAGTGAGTTACCGCTGAACTCCACAATCATTTATGTTACATTTACCACAGAGCAATATTTTACAACACTATTATTAACACTATAAACACTAGTTAATGACAACAAGCTTCTAGAAGAAGCGCACTAAACTATTATACTATCATTAGGTTGGAAGTTGTTGGAAAGGTATCATCCGCAATGGTTTATGGGATGAGTAGTTCCTTAATAATTGTGTACACAGTCTTTTTTCCTCGTTCCAATTTTTTTTCTCAGAAGAAAACCTTACAGGAACTAAATGTCAGTGACATCCTATGATAACCATGTCAGGTTCCTCAATTATTTCCCCCAAGAATTCATAGATATACTGTAGTCATTAACTGCATAAGCCTATTGGCTTAACTGTATTTACTAATCCTAGCAATTCAACAGAGTTGTTTCTATATACCCTATCCTCAAGTTCCTCACTTATCTCCTTTAAAAAAATCTAAGATATAGGTATTTTAACTGTGTAAACCTATCCTAAATGTGCAAAACCCTTTTACACCACTGACTGTGTTTACCCTCCTTTCAGGTGTCTGATGGCTCGGAGGTTCGCTTTCAACCAGGGAACTTCTCCCTCGCCTGCCTGATCCACAAGGAGACCCTCCCCCACGGCAACGACCACCTCCTCAACTGGGCCCAGAAGAAGTACAGAGCCGTCACCTCTTTCTCTGAGCTCAGGATGACTCAAGACATCTACATCAAAGTGGGAGAAGGTGTGTACCACGGTGGATTGCTGAGCCAAGCTCCCAGCCCCGGAGGCATTTCTCCCTGTTCCCATTCACTTCCCTTTGACTCCACAGCTGGCCTTGTGCATCCAGTCTCCATCTGGAGCTTTTGCACTTGCAGCTCAGAGAAATATGCGTCTTGTCTTAAACAGACTTTTTCTTTGGTCTATATTTGGAAAAAATAGAACCTGTGGTATTGTGAAGTTCCTGGGTTGCGCAATAAGAAAGCAATTCTGGTATGGGGCTGTGTATCTTGTGTTCTCCTGGCTACATTTACGTCTCAGAAACAATGTTCCGTGACTGTTCTTTGATTTCCCTCAGAGTTCTAAATGACCAGAGGTGGAGCTTCTCAGTCCAGAGTCCTCCCCAGTATTTTCAGTCAAACATTTGAATTTGCTAATGATCACACGCCTAGAGGTTTAATTCATCATGAGAATCATGAGGAATATTAACTTTCTGGACCAGGAATTGTTCACTTTCTGGGGATGACCAACCATCTCTGGTAGTGAGGGCCTTGTGAGCTTTAAAGGCTAAATTAAGGATTTCAACGCATGTTTGAACGCAAAACTGGGAAAGAACAACAATGTTTCAGAAGGAGCTTTGTGTTGGATTTCAGAATGCATTTTTTGTGACAGTTATCAAACCATCCAATACAGGAGCGGGCTTGCACACACTACCCACACTCCTCACTCCTTTAGTAAACACTAGTTAGCGTAGCACCTCTTTTGCAAGCTTCTTTTTCTTTCCCTTTCCTCGTGATATAATGTTGAGGACCTGTACGTTTTTTATTTCTTTTTAATTTTTTGGTTGTTTTTTTTTGCAAATGTGAGCTTTTTCTTGTTAACTACAACTGGAAATAAAGTGTCAGGCGTGAGCTGAGCCAGACGGAGCGCCTCCTTTCCATCTCTCCCCTGGCGCTCCTCCGAGCAGGAGGTGAGGAACCAGGCCATTTGAAGTGGAGGGAGATGCTCGGGGGTTTCCGGGACTTATCGTGCTTCACTCCCCGGCCGGTCCTTTAGGAAACAAGAGAGGCTTCATGTACAACTATATCATGCGTACGTCAGCGCGGAAAAGGGACACTACCGTACTCACAATCTGCATCGGAGGTGTCAGCGCAGGAGTGATGGCCGCGCCGCCTCCGTGTCCGCAGTCGCTCTGGAGAACGGAGCTTCGGCCGCCATCCGAGTCTGTGGCCTGGGTCATTAGGGCCTGTGGTTTCAGGTCGAAGCTCCGGGTGCCATTTTTGCTCCAGGCAAAGCGATGTGGATTCCCGGTCTCTGCTTTAACAGGGGTTTTTTTTTGGGGGGGGGGGTTGAGGATGGACGGATTTCCGCTCAACTTCCCGAGCGAGCCCCGTATTCAGTCTCTCCGCTCGCCTTTTTAAGTGCCGTGAGGGTTAGGCGAGGATGGTGCCAACCCTTTAGTTTATACTCTGCAAACTGCTCTGTCCCAGACTCTGTTTGCCAAATAAGGAAGCATCTGTCTTTTGTTTTCATAGAGGGCAGAGTAAGGGCTTAGTTTTCATGTTCTTTTAAAGTCAGGCGGTTTGCAAACATCACAGTAAACACATTAGGGAAGCTTCAAAACACGCTTGATTGTGGAAAATATATTGGAAGCATTGATTGGAAGTGTTTATCAACATTTCTGCTTTTTAATAAATGCATTTAAGCCTACTTCATAGAATATGTTTATTGAAGAGGGAGCAGGGTAGAGTCCAGTTTGGATTCTAGCTCGGACTAGCTTGGCTTTCACTTGTTGAATCTTTCATAACTGGGGAAGTGAGAAAAAAGATGACATACATAGAACAATAATTTGTCACGTAAGAGTAGAAAACAAATCCAGATCCCTTAAGCTGAATCAAAAGCGTAATTTTATTTTCAGATCCGGTGTTTTCCGACAACTGTAAGATCGACAACAAGTTTCTGTCTCTAAACTACCTGGCCGGCTACGTGGAGCCCCAGCCCTCAAAGGGCTGTGTCCTGTCCGGACCCGATGAGGAACCGGAGGTCCACATCATCGAGCTGCAGGCCCCAAACTCCAGCAGGTGAGTTGAGCCGCCAAAGGCACCGAAAGAGAAAAAAAGGTTTTTGTAGGTCATAAGTCGGTCAAAGACGCTCCCATCGGTCTCTTTGTGGTTTGTCTCGGAAAGACGCGGAGGGGGGTGAATCTCTGACCTACGTCTACATCTCGATGCAGCCAGATAAACTCCTCATTCCCCCAGCGGAGCGATTACTCTGCGTACGCACAAGGGCCCTTAGATCCAGGAAAGCCATGGGGTAGCCATGATATATCTCACCGTGACGCTACGTGGTCTGTAGTGCACATGTACAGCTTTTTTTTTCTGGAACAGATGTCCAGCTTTTTAATCAGTTGGCCAGACAAAGAAAGGCCCGTTGTTACTGCGGAGATCTAACCTTCCAAAACTCTCCTCTCAATCTCTTTCTCTCTCTCTCTGTCTCTCGCTACACAGCGCCTTCCAGGTGGATGTAATAGTGGATCTACGGCCGTTCGATGACCACGCCCCTCTGCATCGCGACGTCGTCATCCTGCTCAAGTGTGCGAAGTCTGTCAACTGGGTCGTCAAGGCCCGCAGAGTGATCGGCAAACTGGACATAGTGGTAAATGGTCTAGAAAGTGGAGGCAAACAGCCTTTTAATAAGGATAATTGGACAGAAATGTAAAGAATGAATGGCATTGTTTTGTGCCACCGACCAATGAATTTGTCACAATAGATGTGATGAGATGTGTTGACTTGGCACCTGGTCTCCGCTGCGGGAGAAGGAAACCTGCTAAAATCAGGATCTGAAGGTGGAGAGATGAACTGTGACATTTCCTCCTGACAGCTCCAGGGGTTGTCATTTCATCGAGTGAGCCAGAGGGCAGTGGGGGCGGAGGTGGGGGCGGCAAGCCTACTACAGAATTTTTATTGCGCTCACAGTTAAACCCGTTTGCTATCAGTCCAAATGTGAGTTATGAGCCACGTCTGTTCGAGGCGCTGTCTTTCTCCGCTTTCACCAGACACAAGCGTTTTGGCTCTTGTTGAAACACACACACACACACACACACACACACACACACACACACACACACACACACACACACACACACACACACACACACACACACACACACACACACACACACACACACATATTCAGACACGCACACAATTGTTGGATGCTGCCATATACAAGACCAAGGGAAAGGTGTCTGTTCCCAATGTATGATTGCATATTCATTGAAGTTAAGCATAAAACTGATATGTGCACATTTTTAGTACATTTCAACTTTTTATTTTTAGAGTCAGAGGAAACTTGAGTCTGAGAAGAATGGGCACCACATTTTGAGAACATTCTTTAGCTTCACAGAAGGTAGATTGGAAATTGGCACCCGTCCAGCAGAATAACGATGGAGTTTTTTAAATCTGTTTTGGGAAGTTTGTTTTGGGGACAAATATGCCAGTTACAAACGTTACCACACCATTTTGCCAATGAAATAAATCCGGTAGCACAAACAGTTACCGTGAAGTCGTCAGCTGGCTCTCTGCTCCCTGCGCTGACCTCTGCGTAGCGCTGCTCAGGAGCCTGGGTAATGCTGATACCATGTAATGCTGATACTCCTACAAAGTGGCTGCCAAACATGACACGGCATTTATGTCAGGCACAGTGTTTATACAGCTGCCCTGTCACTGTTCTGAATCAGACCAAGTGAGTTTATGCCATGTGAGGTATGAGGGACATGCACAACAACAATCAGCGCACGAGCGCGCTCCCTGTCGAGATTTGCTTTCATGGCTTTCGAGCTGCTTCGGCAAGCATTACGTGCGACCAATTTGAGCAATTGTGCACTTCTATACGGGAACATTTTCAACACATACACTTTGGCCTGTAGTGTCTTGTGTCAGGACACCGTTATCACTTATGGTGAAGTTATGAAATAAAATGTAAAGCCCTGCTACTGTGGGGGGGGGGGGGCTTACAAGAAGACGCACTAGTAGTAAAGCTGAAGGCATTACTAGGCATTTCTTGAAGAAATGTGACACATTTGGAGTCTCACCATGGCTCACGCTCTGACGCACTGTTTACCTGAACTCAAAGTCATACATTACACTCTTGGCTCGCACTTGACAGCAAGTTGGCTCGGAATAAAACTTTATATAGGCCAATGTACATGTCGGGGGACATGGAAGTACTGCTAATTAAAATCCAAGGAGGTTCTTTTTTTAATATCAGTAAATTTTTTGTGATTTTCTCTCCTCATAGAGCTCCGATACCATTGGCTTTAGTCCGATCACAGAGAGGTTCATGCAAGTGTCCAAGTCTCCCAAGCAGCAGCTGCCCTCGGGGTCGCAGGCCCTGATCAAGTGGGCCGAGGACCATGGCTTTAGCCCCGTCACCTCTTACACCAGCACGGCCATAGCAAACCACTTCAGCCTCCGACTCAGGGAGCCCGGTAAGCTCGGTTAAATCCTTGAGAAAATGCACTGTGTTGAGGTGACAAATACCTTCATAGCAGACATTGTAATGTAAACAAAAGGCCATGGAGTAAATTTCACTTTCCCCAATAAAGAGAGTAGTGTGAAATTGCAAAGGGGTTTTACTGGTTTTGGTCCTGTGCAATTTCACTTCTCTGCCTGTCAAAAAAACAAAAACCCGCCAGCCCTTCAAGAGGCTCTCTAACTGTGGCCTGTGTGGCTTCCAGATGTGGTGGATCCTCTGGAGAGCATGCTTCCTCCTGAGCTCTCCATCTTGCGTGAGACCAGCCCCAGATCAGATGGAGGATCCACCTTCCCGCGTTCCGGCCTCGCCTTCCCCTTGCCCCCGCCGGTGTCCCGGGAACTCCCTTACCTGCCCTCCCTCTACCACCAGCCCTGGGAGGCGGGGGAGCCGGAGGAGCAGCAGGGGGTCCTGAGCGTGGGCCTCACCGTGCAGTGTGAGGAGACCAGGATGTTGGTCAGCATCGACAAGGAGAGCCTCCAGGTGCGGTGGATACAGGAGCGCTGTTTATCGAACGAGAATCTCTACTGATTCTCGGGATTACGTTGCTGTATTTAAAAATGCTAAATGTCCTCCTTAAACCCTCACTTTGGGAGAGGTTGTTTCAAACACTGGCCGTCTGAACACGGAGAGAACTCAATCAGCCCACATCAGAGTGTGGAAACTGCCTCATACTCTAATTAGGAGAATCCAGGGTTGGAGCTGGATCTCCACCACCTTGTGGGTTCTGTTTATTCCTGGGAACTCGGTCGAAGAGCTATTAAAAGTGATTCATTTATTTATAAGAAATGAGGTAATAAAGGAAAACTTGTTTTAATCCGCATTCCTCACTTTTTTGTGACTTGATTTTATTTGACTTTATCCCAAGGCCAATGGATTCGCCAACGCCAACCTGACTCTCCAAGACCCAGAATGCAAAGCGACTGTGAATGCCACCCACTACACGTTGGAAACCCCTTTAACTGGCTGTCAGACCTCAGTGTACCCCATCCAGGCCAGCTCCATGGTCCTCTACCTCAACTCCGTGAGTGAAATTCCTACAATTACATTGACAATGTTATTTACAGGATATTGTAACAACTCTAGTGCTGGTTTATACTGTGAACACAAAGAGAATGTTGTTTTCTTTTCACATTGTTTTTTTAAAATCTTCATTTATGGCATTAATTTACAAATATCCGTCAACCTTGGTGACCTCCGTTAACCTCCAGCGAAACACGTTTTCTGTTATAATCAAAAATGAATCACTTCCCTTAAGACCTTTTGGACATGGTACGTGGGTAAAAATCTAGAATAACACATTTTTCGTCCAGTACAGATCATGAACCCTGGTCGCCTCTCCAAAGTTGTCTTGTGTGTCAGCTTTTGGATGCACCAAAACCTTGCACATGCATAACCTTGGACCTCAAAATAAATAAATAAAAAATTCTGGGTCTTTGAACTACAAAGACAAGCTAAATGGGTCTCCTTTTTGAGTTGTTGTTGTTGTGTCACGTCCTGTGATAATTGATTATAATAAACCAGGATCACAGGTCACTTTAGTTCAAGTTCAAGTTCAAGAGATTATTTGTCACATACATATACATACGGTCATACATATATGCAGTCAAATGTGATGACAGCCGGTGATTACGCACAATAAGCTCTAAAAATAATAAAATTTACTTAATAGACACGAGGTGCTCGGCAGGCGGCCACAAGGGGCAGCGCCACAATTCCCATTCTGGGTTCTATGATTATATAATATAATTTATTGTCTGTGTTATATTGAAAATATAAATTGAAATCCTCCTAAATGAAACCCTAAGGCAAGGACTCAATTTTAGGAAGACTCTATCAATGTGACTGGCTTCCTCTAACCTCTTGGACCAAAATATCTTTCAACACCCACGGAAGTCAAGTCACCGAATAACTGACAGATGCAGAAATGTTTCCACTTTGCTATGAGAAAATATTCCATGTATTTTTCCAGAATGAGTCCCACTGTTGCAGGCAGAAGCCATTCTTACATTTTTATTTCCAGTCATCTGAGTTTCTGACAGATGTGCAACAGATCCAAGTATACGTGCCATTTAACAGCTGCCAGAAGAAGGATGTCCATGATTAGCCAGAGCAAAGTGGATCTTTTGAATTTCAGTCTCAATGTGCTCAGCGACCTCACTTTTGTTTTTAACCCAACACGGCCTCAGAAATAAAAGTGAACCTGCGTTGCGGTCTACGGTTAATGATGACCGTCCTGGTCCTGGCCCAGTTACAGTGTAGCGTGATGTGTACAGGAATGAGTTTGGAATTGGATTATTTGAATTATGAACTTCCCCGTGCATTCCAGATCCTGATAAGTCATTCTGAGGGCAAGGACGGGAGTGGCGGGCCGCTGGATTATGACGACAGGGAGTCTGAGGACATGGTGTTCCCCAGGGGCACGGAGGAGATGGAGAGGACCTTCGTGGAGCCCACGGAACAGCAGCCGTCTATACTCGTAGGTCAACTTTTACTTTTTTACATTATTACATTACACTTAGCAGACGCTTTTATCCAAAGCGACTTACAATTATTCAAACATCGACGGACGCAGCCATCAGGAGCAATTAGGGGTTAAGTGTCTTGCTCAAGGACACTACAGCGTGCTAGCAGGAGGAGCCTGGGATCGAACCAGCAACCTCTAGATTACTAGACGACCAGCTCTACCTAGGAAACTCCATCTCCCAGAGTTCCCTTTATCTCCGGCCTAGCTTTGGCTCGTCTCACTTCTGCGCCGTCCTGTCTGTTTCTTTAACTTGACCTGAAGTTTTCCATGTTGACGGTTATAGTTTCAAGTGTCTCTATTTTCCGCCTGTTCATTTCAGTTCAGTTCATTTGTACAACTTTCTCTTTTTTTTCCCATTCTTTCTCTATCTCTCTGTCATGACATTTCACTGCATATATGTATGACCGTATGTATATGTATGTGACAAATAATCTCTTGAACTTGAACTTGAACTTGAACTTGAACTTGTCCCCCGCTCTAATGTTGATCTCCTGTGTCTCTTTATCCGGCTCTCTGTGATGCAACCGATGAGACGGATGGTTGACTGATGGCAATGGAATCTAAAGTCAGATCCCTGTTGATGTTTGTCTTGGCTTCTCTCTCGCTCTCCCTCTAGTTCAACTGCACATACCAAATGCACCAGGAAGCTTCAGAATCGGTTCCTCAGGTTGTTCCGGGACGAGCCCAGGAGCTGGCCAACAATGTGACGTTCAGCATGGAGCTGTACAACACCAACCTCTTCCGCTACCCGGCGCCGCAGGCCTTTCACACCGTCTCAGAAAATAAGCAAGTCTTTGTGGAGGTATGCCACGCATGAAGAAACACTCATTTGTGCATTTAAAATTGAAAATAAAAAGATCAGGTTTTTCAGGGATTTATTGACTCCTCTGTACTTCATAAATCAACTTTATCGGCTTTTTTGTGCCAAGACAAGAGACTAGAAACAGGATGTTGCTATGCTTCCTACCGGCAACCTGCTGCAGCCAAGTAATTCTAAATAAAATGTGATATTACTGTTATTCAACACAAGTTCAAAAAATAAATTATGGCACGTGTGAATATGATGTTTTTGAAAAGGAGATTTAATGTTTTTGTTTCAAGTCTTGAATGCAGCCTCATTGGGCTGCATTCAGGCGCAATGACAAGCCGCAGCAGAGCGTGGAAGTAAGATCGGAGCCAATAAGGCCCAAGTTTCTTTTTGTACATCTTTTTTTTTTTGCCTATTGGAAAATCAACATTGTTCTGTGTGAACCGATTGTCTGGGATGTCGGCTCAAACATCCTTTGATCGCCTTGCACAACATCTGAAAGGTCAGTTTGTGTTTGGTCTAGTTTAAGCTACAAATCTAACACTGGTTTTCAGCCCTCACATCCCCCTCTGTATGCCTTTATTAGTGTTGTGTCCATCTGGCAGAGTGAAGCGGCAACGATGGAGGTCATGTAAAAAAACCCTAACCCATTATAAGAAAGGGCCCTTTTGAAGTGGTGATTTATGATATTAGGAGGAGATGCTTCACTGACACTGTGGACACAGCAGCCAGCAGGTTACAAAGAGTGTTCTGTGTGGTAGGCCTGAGTCCAACCTGCTCCTTCACCTACAGACTTCTCACGCTGGGCTGAGAACTCGGCCCAGAGGCAGAGGCCAAAGGCTGTCCTGTTGTTCACTGTGTCTCTGCTGTACAGTTATTATATTTTTCTGTGTATTGCTGCAGAAACTGTCATAACTATTGCATTATAATCACCTAATAACAGTTAATTGAGGTGATTGCAGTCATTTTGGAAAAAACTGTCGGATTCTGCAATCATGTTTCTTGAAAATTTTGTCGCAATGTCGTAATGGATTGAATTTGAATTAAGTGCGTTTCCACCAGGGTTGGCATAAATGAACGGTCTACCTGAATTTATATGCTACAGTATTCAATGCCAATAAATAGGTAGCATAAAATTAACAAAAGTTTATAATCAAATTGTTGATCACTGTTATTTATATGACAATGATTTGGCAATTCCAATTTTATGAACGTGACAGCCTTAATTGTGTCTGGTGAGGTTATCTGGGGAAATGAGAAGTGTCATTTCAAAAGAAATGCAAGCATTGGATTTGAAGTCATTTAACCGCATTTTTTCATTTGTTGATAAAAAAAAGTATGGTCATTTCCAGGATATTCCAGTGTACTAAAAAACAGGAATTAATGGATTACTATAGACACAACTGTAGGACTTTAATACTTCTCACAATGAAATGCCCCGCCTCCTCTCTCCTGATCTTTAGGTTTTGGCAACCACCGCAGACCCGGAACACAGCTTCATGATCCAGTCGTGCTTTGTCTCGTCCAACTCCAACCCCAACGCCCCGTCCGACTACAGCCTGATCCGGAACGTGTGCCCCGAGGATGACTCTGTCAAGTTCTACCCTCCCACGGACATCCCCCGTGGCCAGACGGACAGGAAGAGGTTCAGTTTCACCTTCAACTCCAAGTTCAACATGTCGCTGCTTTTCCTGCACTGTGAGATGTCCCTGTGCTCCAAGAGGCTCCATAACCTCCAGAGGCTGCCGCTGGTACGTAGTACATTCCTATATCAGCATACATCCAGTATATTCGTCCCAAAGTCACCACAGACGCCTTTTTCTTTTCTTTACAGCTGGGGTTCTCAGCTCTGTTTTCAGGTCCCAAAATTCTAGCATCAACAGCAGGTAGAGAGGGCAGTGCAGTGCAGATATTACACATTGCATCTAAAGTTTCTGTCAATTTCACTATCACATAGTCTCCTTTTATTACATCATTATGCATAGATGGAGCTCCAAATGGATTATTATTATTGATAGAAATTATGGTATATTTCAATCCTATTTAAGTAATGTATGCATTAAAATTCTATCAATCAAATATCAATCTATCAGGCTTGTAAATGTCCTGTGACCCCGTGTGCATATAAAATGACCCCTCGTGGGGTCGCGACCCCAGGGTTGAAAACCTCTGCTTTAACAGGATTTGTTCCTCGCTAATTTACCATTTGTTGAAATTCTAATTCACCTCAAAGGCATCGTTTTCCCTTTCGCTGCCAAAACAAAGCACTTTCACGTCCTCCTACAAGCTCTTTTCTTTCTTTTCGGTACCTGGGGGTATTGCAAAGAAAATAATTATCTTGTCGAAGGCGTTATAAGAGCCCGAGGCCGACCCGTGCCAGTGTTTACATTCTGATTGGGATCAGGGTATAGGCCGAGGTCAGGAGTTTAGTGTATGACGTCATCGCCCTTCAATCTGTTGTTCGAGGTGAGAGTAGAGAAATGTGAGATGCTTGTTGGAAATTACTTTAAAATTGATGGAAAGCAGATCAGAAAAATCTTTATGAAATGATCTTCCATGATGTGAAAAATATGATATCCTGTGATAATTTTAAATAAAATACATTTTTGCGCAAGTACTTGATTTCATCAATTGGGTGTTATGAGTTGTCTGTCGTCTCCAATTCTTGAGTGAGTGATTCTTGAGTTTCTTAATCCCCTTGTTGATTAACGTTGGCTTCCTTTGTTCTTGCAGTGCATCCAGCCTAACAAGGGGTGCGACTCCATCAACTTTGACACCATCATGGCGATGATGATGAACACCAAGACATCGACCAAACCACTTGTCGTGGTGCTGGATGGGGACGAAACTAGGATTTTACCAGGTTAGCATGTTGAAAATAAGACAAATAATAATAATAACAGCAAAATTAAATAATAATGATAAAACTACTACTACTACTACTACTACTACTACTACTACTACTACTATTACTACTACTACTAATAATAATAGTAATTATAATAATAATAATAATTCTTATTATAAATATAGCTGCAGGCAGCAATAAACAGGGTCCAGTATCAACACCAATTACAAATTGTTTAGTTCCCATGGAATGTAGCATCAGTTTGTGCTGTCACTTGTCAATACATCAGCATTACTACTAAAACATGTTACAATTTTCCGGGTTTCCATTGAACGCACTATCAGCTGACGTAATGACGCAGTGACGCAAGTTTTCTGAGTCCTGGTGACAAGCAGAATTACTACTACAAGACTACGCACTTGTTGCGTGTTATTGCTTTATTCAAATAATTTGAAGGTGGCTGTCCGCAGAGTACTGCCTCACGGCGTCTCTGTGGAAGGAAATCACCGCGCGTGGAAGTTCCCAACGACAAGGTTCCATTCTAACGGATATATTACGTGCATGTCCTCAGAGGCATTTCATCAACTTTTTAAACTTTTGGGACTAAAATAAAACAGACATGATTCCAAATCTACACTACACAGCTCGCATGATACGAATGGACGTTCAGAGCCCCAACCTGCACATACTGTATATAACAAATTGGATGATGATGTCACAAAGCGTCCTGCTCAGCGAACTCATCCCTCCAGCACCCCACAGGAGGTTGTAGAACCTTGGTGTATCGGCGATGCACGTACACTCGGCTACTTCCGAGTGAACACGGTTTACGTCTTGTTTAAACCGTCATGTCACAAACAAAAGTTTCATCCAAATCGATCCACGTACGGAGCATAAATTAGTGAAAAACCGCCCAAATTTGACTGATACCACAGTTCAATGCATTTATCGGCAAAATATGTCCAACCCTGGCCAAAAGTTACATAAAAAAAAGTAATCCACAAAAACTCAAGACCACGTTGAGTCGAATCCACTCGAATGTATGACTGAGTGATGCGTTCAAGATCCAGCCAGGTGTCGGAAAAATGGAAGCTGTGATATGGTAAATACTCACAGAAATACCTCAACGTTTTTCTAATTAATGGAAACCTATCTTAATAAAAATATTATCCAAGGAAAAAAGTCACCACTAAAATAACATCAGTTTGATTACCTTCGTAAACCTTTGTAAATACGTCACTTCAGACATCTGACATGAACAGCCAATCGTACAGAGCAGAGAAACAACCATGTGCTTCCTCCGCTCGGCAGCACGCAGCGAGGATGAGGCCCCCCAGAGCTGACACGGTGGTTCTTCCAAAAATGCCAATTTGAAGTTGAACTCCTCCCAACAGCGTAAGCGTGACATGGTCCCCATCCCCACAAAAGAAGAGCAATTAGAGAAAGAGTACGTCCCTGCATTTAATCACAGAGCGCAGATTCGGGAACTTCAGACACTCGGAAACCTGCAATACGTACCTAACATGACTAAACTGGACCCTGTGTATTTCTGCCTGCAGCTATATTTATTATTATTATTATTATTATTATTATTATTATTATTATTATTGAAGAAGAAAAAATACGGCAACGATTTTTAACTGTCTGAAAAAGAGCATCTCAGAATCTCCTCCGCAATCCTCCTCACCTTCATCCATCTTTTGTCTCATGCCTGCGTATCTTTAAGCCATGATATTGTTGAGTACATGAAGGGTGCGTGGAGAGTGATGGATGAACTGGCCAATCACACTCATACAATCAGAGGAGAAAAAAACAGGGAAATCTCAATCCAACACACTGAGATTAAAACCAAACCGTTCCAGCCGCAAATCATTGCACATCACATCTCCACATCTGGTGCTCATTACCCCCACTTAGTGGCTTTTTTGTTTGTGTGTGTGTGTGTGTGTGTATGTGTGTGTGTGTGTGTGTGTGTGCGTGTGCGTGTGTGTGTGAGATGTGCATGCTCGTGTGTGTGTTGAGTGGAGTGGGAGAGGTGGAGAGCGAAGGCCCAGTTCTCCCGCGACACTGGCCCAGTCTGTGCTGAGCGAGAGCTGGAAAAAGAGGAGTCATGCAGCAGTTGTTTTTACTTAGAAACTCGTTGGGGCCTCCCCCTCTCCCACCAGAGAGAAGGTGGACGGCTGCGTGTGTGTGTGTGTGTGTGTGTGTGTGTGTGTGTGTGTGTGTGTGTGTGTGTGTGTGTGTGTGTGTGTGTGTGTGTGTGTGTGTGTGTGTGTGTGTGTGTGTGTGTGTGTGTGTGTGTGTGTGTGTGTGTGTGTGGGGGTGTGGGAGGAGCCGAATATTTGGGAGCGCGGCCATAGCCCGGAGGACCCTCGTCGCGAGATTAGTCACTCACTCATTCACTCACTCTATCACCCGGCCTCAGAGGGTCCGAGGGCAGGGCGCAGCGTGTGTGCGTGTGCGTGTGTGAGCATCATTGCACTTTACTGATTCATGAGCTAAACTCGGATGGGGTGATATGACTCGATCACACCAGCAAGAGAGCTGTGGTCATTTTGAGTGAGTTTCATCGACTCCGGTTCAGTATTGATCACAGGTTTTTAAACCATTGCAGGACATTGTTTTGTAATTTGAGGATTTTAGAGGAAAGGAAGGAAAGCACGCAGTACAATGTGGTGTAGACCTAGGTCAAGGACCATACTGGTGTCACGTTTTGGAAAACGTGAATGATATGGTGTGAAACCCACCTTAAAATGATCCCCTGATCCCCCTGTCAATGGTATTTTTTCTGTATTTTGTATTTGTTAAAGTAAAGTTTTTACAAATGGAATGAACAAATACAAAATGAAGAACCTTTGACAAAAATTCATGTTACTGTAATTGTCCACGGGGCCAGGAGGTCATTTTGAGGTGGATTTCTCATCATTATGGTATGGTATGGTCCTGTAAGAAGCATAGATCCTGCCAATAAGTGCATTGAAATAAAGAAAATAACCAGCCGCACCCCATAGCGGCGTAGCGCGGAGGATTTTTGCAAAATGTTGTATTTGTTTAGTGTGTGTGTCATAACCAAGGGAGTGGGTTTATTGCATTTCGGTTTGGCGGTCTGAAGCATGGTTTTGGGTTTCCACCCTGGGAAAAAGTTTTTCTAAACGAAGACTCAGACAACAACCTATACACTCCGTCTCAGTGTATGTATTGGAAAAGTTGTGAGTCTTTGAAAGCAGCCGGCTGAGCCTGGCAGCGGCCACTGCTGGGAGCTGCCCACCTCCGTGTGCCAGTGCACTGGGTTTACTTCCCAATTTAAGTAAACACAGATATGCCATAAACTCAATCAAAGAGTGCACTTTCAAAGGCCGTGTTTTCCAAACACAAAGGCATCTCTTATGCTGTGATGGCAATGAAAACAAGCCGCCTTTCAAGGCCCATGGCTCTGCGCTGGACAGCGTCCCGACGACTTCAGCTTGATCTGAAAATCAAAAGAAGGCCACTTGTGGCCAAGTCGCTGCGTGGAAAAAAAACATAACAACCACAAAGCCGTCAAAGAGAGATTAAGCGCCAATACTAATGCATTTACCTCTTTTAATTGCAGATTTGGTCACTTTCAAGGGTAGAATTGAAGTGATCGGAGCGGACAATCTCGTCAATCAAGCAGCTTTGTTTCGGTTTACTTCAAAGTATCACCCGAGTTAAAGCAGAATTTTCTCGGTGAAATACCTCTGAAAATAGCTCTGAATTTGCTTCAGAAATGCTGTTTATGACAGAAAAATTGAATGGACAGGGTGAAGAACCAAACATGCTTTTTGAATGCCACTTTAATTGCTTCTGCCAACGAATTTCAAATGATAGCAGTCGTGCATCAGCTTACAAACTGGGAGCTTGTTTTGTTACAAAACACCTTCAGTGGCACGCTATGTTCAAAACTTATCTAAGGACAGTCCTTAGTTATAGTCAATATCACCAGAACATATGAAACAGCATTTTTTTTAGAGGGAAAGTGGAGGTGGTAGCCTGCAGCAAGCCACTCTCCAACATTTAATCACAGTTGCAATTCACGACTGTCCAACTCTTCAACTGGTTCATCCAAGTGGAGTCTGAGGGGAAGGTTTTTGTGGTGTTTAGAACTGTATGCGACCATGCACCACTGCGGTATCTGATCGGCCGTCTCACGAAAATGCAACTGCGTTTATTTTGTCCAATGGAATGGGGCTGTTTACAGTTAAAAAACACTTTGAACTGTCGAAATTGAAACAGCCGCAGCATAATTTCTGAGCACAGCCGGAAGAGGAGGCTCCATAGGCTTACTCAGTGTTTTTTGGACCAAGGAGGCAGAAAGGTCATGGTCCAACAGCAACTAGGTTTTGCAAAGAATTTTTCGGTTAGCCTGCCAACTCTGATAAAACATACATAGACTAGAAGAGAATAACTTTATTTTTCTACTGGTAACTTCCGGTGTAGTAGCCCTGTTCTTTTTCATTTGTCATTTTTGAGCCTCACACATGTCAACACAGAACTGCTAGGGGACGTCTTCGTTTGAAAGATTAAAGAACTCAACCTCTCAAATTTGCTCCAACTCTTCCAGGACCATTAAATGGCTGGAGATTTCACTCCAGTGGCATTATTTGACTTACTATAGGCAAAAAGTTCTGTTACTTGAGGTTCTACATTTTTTTGATTTGTGTAATTGTAAATAAATACATAAATCACAATACTTAAATGAGATAAATGAATGAATATATCTTTCACAAAACTGGGAGTGAGAAATATGCAGGTTTCCAAATGTACCGTAAGTCTTGAATAGTTTCCTGAGCAACATTTGTTAGTTCTCACTTCCAGTGTCCAAAGGAATCCTGACATTTCTCACAGTGACTGCTTTCTGTCCGCCCTGTTGTAGCGTGCAGCTCCTCTGCTTCCTTTGCAGAGACGTGAACTTGGGGCTGAAAGTATTTATGGCAAGCCTTTGCATTCTTTACATAACCATCCAGCAGGGACAGATAACACTTGGGGGGGCTGGAGGTACAGGCTCCTGTGTTTTCAGCCTCAGCCTCTCCTGAAATCAAACTCTGCTCTGATGACCTGTCATCGTTGGTTATGCGGAATGAGAATCTGAAGGTGTTCCTTCTGAGAATAGCAGCCATTGTGCGGGTGGGATCTTGGACCCGGACCAGTCCCGCTCTTGAGTTCACCCCAACACAAGCGCCTTTGTATTGTTTGTGAAGACATAATTAAAGCTAATTTCACTTTTGAAAGCCATCCAGAAATACATGGGCAAGCCAGGGTTTGAGTCAATAGATTCATGCTGTGGTTCAGGACGCTGCCAGAGAGGATGTCCTTCAGCCTTTTTTTTTTTCTGAATTCAGTTTTATGCAACCTACAAAGTATTGCATTTCAACACAATGCGTTACATCACCAGTTGGCTTTGACAGGCATAAATCACTCAAATGTTGAATCTTGCTCTATAATTAACATCGGTATTGTTTATTTTTCAGGTGCACCAGCGCGCACAACACCAAAAAGTCCACATAATCTCCCAAGTGAAGGTGAGTTCATTTGAAGAAGTTCGTTTTTGCTGCATTGCCAATTGAGTGCTTGTATTTAATGGGTTTGTTCGGCTTTCAAGATTGAATTGTTTTGCATTCTTCTCTTGCAGCCATTCTGTACGTCCTGGACACTCCGACGGTGGTGGGCATCGCCTTCGCGGCATTTGTCATCGGGGCCCTGCTGACTGGAGCGCTGTGGTTCATCTACTCCCACACAGGTAGGTGGTTCATCTCATCCACCCCCCCCATCCCCCCGCACTCTTGTCTTTACCCCACCGCTCCTGTGACTCCACATTACTGAAAAAGATAAGACATGAAGGAATGTCCGAGTCTCCTGGTGCCAGAAATCTGCCGCTGCACTGCCAAACATCCCGCTGTTGACTGAGGCCAGTTAACAATAACATATTGACTCCTCCACTGTAAATATATCCTGTTGGTCAGCAACGGCAACTCGTCTTTTTCCTGCCTTTGAATCATTTTGGGGTGGGGGGTTGCTCAGCACAATAGCTGGGAGACGTGTTGGAATTCCCCCAGTCAAAGTTTAGCGGGGCACTCGCAGGAAAAGGCAAGTAATCCATGTCGAGAAGATGCCAAGACCCCCGCCTCCCCCCGTCTCTCCCAGTCTTCTCACCCCAATTGACCCCCGGAAGGAAGTGGGCTTTTGAGCTGCCCCGTCATCTGCCAGGCGGCTTGATCTACGGCCGCGTGGCCATTGCCAGTGTTTTTTTCCAGGGATGTTCTCTTATAAACAAGGATCGGTTAGGGACAGTGACATTTCAACAATAACGTGGATAAGTGTGGCGTTTACACTTGCAGTTTGAAACAAGCTCATAGAGGCTGATGGATGGCGTTCTGAATGGGAAAGTGTGGGTGAATGGATTTCAGATCCCGAAATGCTGAAGTCTTAATTACATCAGTTACGTTCATCATCGAGCTGTCCCGGCTCCTGAATGAGTTGACGGTGAGCAAACAAGAAAGATTGGTTGGGAAATGCAAGTTTCCTTATCTTTAACACAATATTTGTATTGGCGTCTCTTGAAAAAGCCACTTTATTCGAGTTTTAGCGGTTTTGCTAGCGAGAAACCAACAAAGAAACACACACCTTTTTGAGATTTCGGCTGATTTCGCAAAATTTCAGAGGTCAAAAGTTGAGCATTCGAGCAGTAGCTGGTGCAGGGCTTATTTGGAGAGACTGTGAGTGGCTCAGCGCTCCTAAAATCTGTGACAAAAGAGCTCCAGGCACATACTGTATTCCTGACGGCATCTCTGAAAGCTCTCTGAAACATGACAATATTGCCGTCTTCATGTCCACATCAACATCACTGTAGATTCCCTAAAATATCAGCTTCCATGATGTTTAAAATATTTGCACTGTTATAAAACATGACAGTATTTTGCCTCATCCTCATTCATCCCTGCCGACCTTCTGGAACTGTCTTTAGAGTCTTTATATTCTAGTCTAGATTAACTGGCTAGACTCAGCGGCCTTTCTCTTCCTTATGTAAAATATGATGTAATATGTTATACTGTGTATTAGGTCAGGCACGGTGGATTTGAGGAAGTAGGTTTTACCATAAAACCAATAGACAGCAGAGGTGAATCCCAGTCCCTTTGTTTAGAAAGTCTAGGATTCTGCGAGGGAAGGAACTGTGTTTTTTTTTTTTTTTTTTTTGTTGTTGCTGTTTTGAGCTGTAACTCTTGGCAGGCCTTCTCTAGTAAACACAAACAGGGCCAAGGGGCCGGCAGCAGGGGCCCTGATAAACCGCGGCCTGTGGAGGCATGCAAATGCCTCCTAAAATGCACAAACAAACGAGGTCAAAACACGCATCGCAAAGCACAAAATGAGTATAGGAAACTCGTTGTGCTCTTCCTCCGGTATCTCTGGCACTCTCTTTATTTGTTGGAAGAAAGAAACACAACCAAACAGCTCATGGATTAGCCTAACAATTATTATTGTTTTTCTATAGTGTTTTAATTTACCCCGTAGCATTGCATCCTGGGAGTCTACACACTCACTGGAATACATATCAAAACATTCTGTAAAACAATAAACACCCCAGTGGTTCCAATCAGAATGCAATCTCTTATTTATCTTCTTATTTACTCCTCTTTTTGTGCTCCAGCTAGACTAAAAACCACCAGAAGAAAGATGTCAACTGGGTGACTAGGTGGCCTTTACAAACAATATTCACATCAAATATGTGTGTATGAGATGCGTCTGAGCTTCCAAGCATGAATAAGCAAACTAGTGAAGGGACCGATGTGTGCAAGCCTGTTTCCTCTACTCCATCTGCAGGAATACAGGAGGCTTGAAAAATGAGAAAATACAGTATTAGTACAGGATTAGTTCAATAGATAGATAAATTGTTGTTCAGTTCTGTGGAAATTTGCCTCTGGCTTCAGTATGGTTGTAAAATATAAACATTCTTAACATGTTTAAGGTGTATTTGGGCAAGTTATTGTCATTCCAAGCTACGCTTACATTTTAGAATAAATAGAATAAATATGGCCTGTACTTCCCTCTCAGTAAGCCAAAGATCAAAGCCAGTTCCAGTGACTCAAACACGATTTGTTGCCATAACTTCATATCTCCACCGTGCATGTCCCTGTCCTGCTCAGATATGAATGATGGTTCTGTAACGCGCCTCTTCCCGCCTCCGCTGTGTGTCCAGGTGAGCCAGCTGCGGCCCAGCAGGCCCCGAAGTCGCAGGCGGCATCGGAGAACAGCAGCGCGGCGCACAGCGTGGGCAGCACGCAGAGCACGCCCTGCTCCAGCAGCAGCACCGCGTAGCCCCCGCACGCTTTCCAGGCACAGGAAGAGCAGGAAAGCCCGGTGCCGGGGTCCGTTCAGTCGCTCATTTCCTTCGAAGAAATGAAAATATGAATTATTCTGGGGGCCCCCTCTTCCTCGAGATAGTAAGGAAAAAGGGTAGGGTTTGGAAGACGAAAAGAAACTGTAGATGCACACACAAACAAAACAACACAACAACAAAACAACAATGTATGTACATCTTAAAGTGCCTGGATGAGGTCCTACTTTCTAGGGTCAGTGCCTGAGGGTGGAGCGTTGACATAAGCAGTGGTGGTGTATAATACTGTGCCAGGCATTTATTTCATTTTCTAACCCAAAGCTGCTTTTTCCTTTAATTAAAAAAATATATATTAAATGGTTTTGTTTTGGCTGGCAGAAAAACCCAGTATTGCAGGATAGTAAAAAGGTGTGTTTACCGCCATAATGTCTATTATTAGAATAGAGATGGCATAGCCTTTGGATTCAAACATGTTGCGTGGGACATTTTTATTAATAGCAACCACTATTAGCGCTAAGAGAATAGAGCTGTAATTTCTCGGTGCGACTATTCTGTACAGCGTGTCGTGGAAAACTTTGAAAGGACGAGTGGAATTCCGAATGTATACAGAAGATACAGCAAATGACAAAAAATGTGAAAGAAAAATGTGAAAAAAACACAATATTTTTTAATATACACAACTCAGTAATGGATGTAGATTAACACTAGCTTGGTTAAAAAAAAAATGTTTTTTTGTTTTTTTTCAGTTGTCTGTGTCAAACCAACCAAAAGGGGCTTTGTAGCTTCCCCATTCCAAGTTGGAAAAGCATTGTAAAGATATGTGCATTCTTGTGAATATTGTAAATAATACGAAACAGATTGCTCCTTTTTTTTAAGCTTTTTATGTTCACTGTGAGGCCCAAGACGTTGCTGGTCGTAAGCCACAACTTTTACTATAATAAGAGTGTAAAAGGTATAAACCACAGTGCTGAATGACAATAACACACAACACGTGTCCAGCTTAGTTATTTTCTTGGATTAGTCGATGAAAAATGGGAAAGAGTAATGTAAAAATAAAATGTAATGTCATGTAAAAATAATTTATCTGGACACGTATTGGTGTGTTTTATAGCTATTATTTTTGGATAAGCTGCAGACAGATCATTTGAATAGATATTTATCGTAATTTGTCATGAATGCATTTCTCCTTTATTGACAGCAAAAATGACCCCTTAGCCATACAATAATGAATATGTAATATAATAATGAATGTGTCTATGTTGTTATTTTCTCCATCTTTGACAGAACGATAGAATAAAGGGGTTTTTGGGAGATTTTGTAAACAATAGAAAGAGAGGGAACCTCCCCTCTACCAAGGAGAGACACAGAAAAACAGAATGTATTTTACCTCAATATGTTGAGGTTTTTATTTTTATGTAAACATGTATAGAGCTTTCTACGGAGGGATATAATAGATATATAGATATATTTGTGTATAAAGTTATATTTTGAAATATATTTACCCAGAGAACGTTATTGTTTTATATTTGTGTAATACTGTGAATTTTGGATGTGTTTAATCCTATATATTTTTTTTGTTTGTTTTGTTGTGGCTTTATTCGTCATTTTCATCATACAATGAGCAATGACACATGAAGAGTAGCATTTCAGATTCTTCTTATCATACTTCATGAAGCGTACATGTTCATCTGCTATCACATTGAGGAAATGTGGAAAAAATATGACAAAAGAATAGTCTTCAGTGAATTGGCCTACTGTTTTTCTGTATACAGTATATCAACATTATTTTACTCTAATTAGAGAGGCATTTCCAACCATGTTTCTCTCATGTGTTCTGCAGTTTGTTTTGAAAATGACGTGTGAAGAAAGCATCATCTAATGGCATTTCCTTTCTAAATGTGCATGGGATATTTTTTTTCTATAATTTTGAAAAAATATTATTTAAAAAAATATTGTATGTTGTCATTCATAGATTTATCATTTCCCAACTTGGCAATCTCCCATTGACGCTGTTGCAGGTTATTTACCACCTTCTACAAGCGGTTTGGTCAAATAATATTGTATGAAGTCACATATACACGATTTGTTTGTTGATTTGGTTTTTTTTGTTTTTGTTTGTTTTTTATAATTAAAATAAATAAATAAATATATATATAATATATTTTTTGATCCATACCTAAAGTACAATCTTCATATTATGATATGGTAAGAACATGTAGCAATGTATATTTTCAACTGTAATATATCATGTTATGAGCCCCAAACTAATGCTAGCGCTCCTCAAAAGGGAAAGATTAAACAATGCATTGGCACTGAGCATTAAAACCATTTTTCTATATATATGGTATACAGTCACAATTGAGAACAAAAGCATCCCTTTTACAATAAATAATAGTGAAGCTAATTCATAGGCTGTATAAGAAGTCCCGAAATTCTGAATAATATCTAGGAAAAGAATGCAGCATTGGGTTAAAGTTTTAAAAAAGTTAATACAATGACTGTTTTCTTCCAGCAATGGAAGTGGCTTTAATCAATAGTTATCAATCATTAATCCCATTGTTTAAAGAGCAGCCCATAGTTACATAGTAGAGTATACAGTATATAGAATATTTTGAATTTTAGATTCAAGGATATAATAGGATATATTCCTTTCTTTAAACTACCCATATATTTCATGACCTTAAATGGTGGAAATATAAAGTTGGAATAAAAGGGAGAGGTTTCTTTTCATTTATTCCATCAGTTTGACTCCCGCTCTTGGTAAACGACCGCGTTCTGTGAAAAGTGAGAGCAGCATTGTTACAGAACTCTATGTACTGAACTCAGCGCTCTACCCTTTTTGGGGCCCCGCTCCTTATAGTCCACACAGTGAAGCCTGAACTGAAAACAGCTGTTTGCAGATCACATCTATGTTCCCATTATGGGAACCCCCCCAGAAATGTTGATTGTATTCCTTTTATTTGTTCGTTACCATGTGACTACCTCATTTCTTTATGTGAATGTGTAAATTGTTTGCGCGTGTGTGTGTGTGTGTGTGTGTGTGTGTGTGTGTGTGTGTGTGTGTGTGTGTGTGTGTGTGTGTGTGTGTGTGTGTGTGTGTGTGTGTGTGTGTGGGTGGGTGGGTGGGTGGGTGGGTGGGTGGGTGGGTGGGTGGGCGTGTGTGTGTGTGTTGTCAAGAGCTTATAGATATTTATGTCTGCTTTGTATGTTAGAAATACAGTAAAGCAGGCCTATTTTTTTTTTTCTTTAAATCAGGTTTGGATTATTACGAATCATAACGCTATGTTGAGATGAGCCCCCACAACATGTTTCCAAAATGTCTGTGCAGTTCATTTTTATAATAATGAAGAATTTGACTTTCTCCGTGTCTTTGTAAATTTGTATACTTGGCCCTGAATGATTTCTTAAGTGTTTTATAAGCTGTAAATATGCATGATATTTGTATCCTTTTAATGCCCAATAAATGTTCTTAATTATACACATTATTTACAGTCCTGATTCCTTTTTTTTGCAGTGGTGGAAGAATTACTCAGAGCTATTACTGAAGTTAAAGTACAAATATGCACGCACACAAAATGACTCCAGTAAAAGGGAAAGTACGAGTAATAGTAGACAAATACTAGCTCTTAAATGTACTGTATTGTATTCATGTAATGCAATGTATTAATACTTAAAGTATAATAGTACTTTACTAAAGTACTATATAATATGACAAAGTACTACTGTAGAGATGAGTGTTCAGCATATCCTGATTTGTCTTGCTTTTAATAGGTATAGATATAAATCATGATTTAAAGACAGATCCATATTTACAAAACAAAATGTATTCTATCTATAATTGTCGGAATCTCTGTGTGTATGTCCTTTGATTATCTCAACAACCGCTCATGCGCATACTTCACACTTGGCGGGTATATTGCTGGGGACCCAAGGACATGCAATGTTGAATGTTGGTGCAATTTGGACACGCCACACGTTTAATATTAATAAACCTGGTGCCTATTTTTTATTGCAAAGTTGTCCTTACATTTTGTTAAACTGCCCTTTTGACCGGGCATGCAGGACGCAGGACTGAATCAGTGACATTTTGTTAAACTGTGACATTAAAATGTCTCAGAACGTCTTACATGCTGAACGGGCACCATTAAAATGTCTTTAAAAGTCTTAAATTGCGAAAGGATATGTACAAGTAAATATACAGTAAACACACGGGTCCTCGCTTATGGACCAATTCGCTTAACAATCTGATCCTAGGAATGCAACTCGGTTGTGAAGTGAGTACCTGTATACCAAAGGTTCATGACATTCAAAATTATATAATATTTCATATGATATTTTCTGATTGCAGCATGAAACTCATGCTCATTAACTCTATTCCCTTTACTTCTATTTTGTACCCCCACTCAGTATGTTACCGTTTGACTCTTATTTTATTTTATTTGATATTATTCTATTTACTTACTGTATAACGTTTTAGGAATCAGTTAGTTCATTAGGTTAGCTATTATGTTCAGTTTAGTACTTACTGTGCATAATCTCCGAGTGTCTTTCAAAGACATTTCACTGCCTATACTGTATGTATGAACGTATGTATATGTATGTGACATATAACCCTCTTGAATCTTGAATCTGGCATATGTTGATTATTGGATTAGTTTATGAACAATGATGAGTCAAGAGTGAGGTCAGGTTAAACCCCGTTGTAATGACGACATCACTGGTGAGGTCATGGCGTGGCGTGGGCCATGTGAGCCACGCTGTCCAAATGCGTGCTATCATGTACATTTTCAAAAGTGTGTGTGTGAGCTCACACACACACACACACACACACACACACACACACACACTTGACCCCATTTCTCTCCCATAGGAGTTTTTCCTTTTTTTTATCTTTGCTTTTGATTAGAGCTCCTTGAAGTCTCCAGCTACAGCATGGGCAGCATGCCTAAGGTATAATGTAAGCACTAAGAAGCATGATTTCATGAAGTGGGAGAGAGAGAGAGGGAAGAGAGAGAGATGCTGAGGGCAAATAGCAGCAGTTGACAGCAGTGAGTCCCTCTGACCTTTACAACGGGGGTTCCCAAACTTTTTTTTTCCTCAGAGACCCCCTAAACCAAACCTGATTCAGTCTGAGACACACTATTCAGAAGCAATATTTAATATTAGATAGACGGACGGACAGACGGATGGACGGACAGACAGACAGATAGATATAGGCCTCAAATCGTTCCGAGCTTTTACGGAACCCCTCCGCGATCCCCCCTGGGGATCGCCAGAGATCTCAAGCGGTGATTCCCATGTTGGGAAACACCGCTTGAGAAATCTCGTTAATAACATCACCTCTTTCTTCACTCTTCACCCCATCCACTCCTCCCTTTCTATGAACTGGGACTCTCCCTGAGTGGAAGGGGTCACTCACGCTGAGAGGCTGCCGTCCAGCCAGTGACTCATTTACCAAACTGTTTAACCAATGCTGCGCTCACATCACTCCCCTGCGCTGAGATCATCCACGTTGATATCATTATTTTCAGCTTTGGAAAACCATGTGACACAACTTTGTTTTCTCTTTGTTTTTTTATTTCCGTATTATTTATTCATTACCCTACGCTGATCTGTTCACTTTCTGATCGCGTGCGCCCCAAAATTTATCGGATGACAGGAGAGGAGGGAAGAATGGAGGCTTAAAGTTTTCTTGGCTCCGGTTTTGCTTTTGAACGCTGACACTGGGGAGACCGGCCTTAACGCAAAACAGACCTCCAGCATCCCAAACACTGTGTTTAAGTTCAGCCAGATATACAAGCCTTGATTTGCTGCCATGGAGAGTGATTCAGCCTCATTAGATGACCGCGCACACCTTCCCCCCCAAAGCCACGACCTGACCTGTTGGGCTTGGGTTTGGTTTAGTCATCCATTGGACTGTGCAGCACTTTTAAAGACAAAGATTCTCAGTTTTACAGATAAGCTGTTTACAGACCACAGCCAACGAGCGAGCAATCCAATGTTCGAAAATTGAACAAAGGCACGCAATCAAATAAAAAGACTATTGTATCCAAATATATTAATTCTCTAACTCTATTAGCCTGATACGCCTGTTTAAACTCACTCTGCAGCAATATTAAGGATACAATGAAGGATTATTCGCGGTTTAGCCGTGTATTCTCTACCCAAGGAAGGTTTTTGGCCATTCTGAGATGCTGGAGCTAAGTTTAGTTCGCATCACAGCTGGCTTTTTACAGCACAAAAAAATGACTTTGGTCTCATATTGCTGCTGCCAGATTATATAAAGCAGCTTCATTTTGCTGAATTGCAAACCCTGTTGTGATTGTGGCCCATGGCACTGGGTGGACTTTTTCAGGGAGACTTGAGGCCCTCCTACGTATTCTTGGAAAACACCAGTGTTGCCAGCAAAATAAAAGACATATACCCATGTGCCTGATCATCATAAAAACAGGTTTAATCACAATCAGAATTCTACCACAAACCCACACACACTTTCCATTTATAGTTGATGCCACAAACCACAAACCCTATCCAAAATCAACATCAGGTAAATGAAAAAGTCTCTTGTCAGAAGGCCTAATCACATTACCCATGTCATTAAGAATGAAATAGGGACTTGCCTTATCAGTAAAAGTTGTGTAGGAGTCTGTTTGGGACTGGCATGAGATAAAACATAAAGGGGCGGTTTCGCAGACACAGATCACCTTCCACCAGGTTCACTCACTGGGACACCACATGGGGAACCATCCCCGCTCCATCATTGCTAAGTTTGAACACTTTAAGCACAAGGAGCTGTTTAAATGCAAACGACAGAAATTTAAAGGAACCACGCTGGGTATGAATTCCCCCCCAATTCCCCCTTCCCGCTGATATGCGAGATGTAGAAATTGGCATCCTATCTATATCAGGATTGAAAGTACTGCTCACTCTCATCATCTCACCTTCCCAATCCCTCCCTCCCTACTTCTCTCATCACTCTCACCCTCTATCCACTATCTCACCATATGTATGTCTAACTCTGCAATGTTCTATGTTTATCTTTCTCTATTTGTCAGTTGTTTGTGTAGATATGTATCTCTACAAACTTCCTGCAATACTAGGTCAGTAAAAAGAAATAAAAAGGAGGAAAACCCAGACTTATCTCTGGGAAAATATGGGCACGGTAGTATAGCTATTGCCTTGGAAGCACAGTGCTGCTGCATGGGAAAACTACAAATCCACATCCATCACCCGCCTTACTAACCTCAATGACATCCATTAAGTTTGTTAGTTAGAATGTGAGAAGCTTAGGCTCACCAGCTAAACGTAGCAAAATCCTAAGTCGCCTCACCAGGATCAACCCCAGCTTCTGTCTACTGCAAGAAAATCACCTCACTGCATCGGAGCACTTCAGACACAAAGCTAAATGTGTTAATCAGATGTTTTCTGCATTATATAACTCAAAAAATAGGTGTTTCTATAGTGATCAATAAAAGGAAATCCCATATCAGAATAAAACTATAATATCAGACACAGAAGGGTGTTACATAATGATTAATCAAATTTTAGGTGACATAAAATTTACCATAGCTAATATTTATGGCCCCAATGAGGACGACCTAAATTTCTTTCATAATATATTTTAAAACTATTAGAATTCTCGGACTCAATTATTATACTGGGAGGCGACTTCAGGACAGTTCTTGATCCAAGTTTAGACCGTTCACAAACCAGAAATAATCACAAGCCCTGGCCTTCGTTGGACACTATAAATCAATATATGAGTGATCTTGCTCTTGGCACTTGTTGGCGATCAAATAATCCACATAGAGAATAGATAATACTCACCACCCCACCAAAGCTTCTCTAGAATGAACTTTTTCTTGACAAGTAACTCTGTAATGTCCAAAATCACTAATCCTGAAATCTACCTTATTGTCGTCTCCGATCATGGGCCGATTGGTTTCAACTTCATAAATTAAACCAACTGGAACCCTCCCGCCTGGTGGCAGTTTAACATCTCACTTTTGACAGATAAAGAATTTAACCATTTATTTTCCAGAGAATGGATTTCCTTCATTGAACTCTCCAGAAATATCACCATTCTTACTCTGGGAAACAGCTCAGGCAGGCTGTTCTTCTATTATTTCATTCTCCACTCACAAGAAAAAGAAAAGACAAGAGCCAAAATCCCAAATCAAAAGACACAATTCCTAATGCAATGAACAAGAGCAAATTATTTTGAATTCAATAACAATCAGGTCAATTTCCCAATTTGCCAATCAATTGAAACGCGATAGAGAAAAAACACTTATCACAGCCATCAAAGATCCACAGGGTAGCATAACATAACACCCCGTAAGACATCAATAACATATTCAGAGACTTTTATAATAAGCTATACCACTCAGATAATGAATCAAATACAGTATATCAAACATTAACTCATTCCTCGATGATATCAAACTCCCTAAACTATCCACAGAGCTGGCTTCCACATTAGATCAACCACTTACTCTAGAAGAACCTAGGAAAGCTCTCTTCTCTATGCCCACCTGGATCAGATGGTTACCCAGTAGAATTCTATAAATACTTCTGGCAACTATTATTCATTAGAATGGTTACAGAGATTAAGTCAACCTCCACCATGCCTCCCCACATGAATACTGCTCTCATTTGCTCAAACCCAATAAGGACCCAATCCTCACCTCAAGTTATAGACCCATAAGCCTAATTAATTGCGATTTAAAGATTATTGGTAAAACACTCACCAACAGAATAGAAAAAGTAATTCCATTTATAATTCACCCAGACCAAGCAGGCTTTTTCAGGGGCAGTCACTCAACCAGCAATATGCACCATTTATTCCATCTGATCAGCATATCTCAAAGGAACAACTAAAATACTATTATTGCTTCTTTAGATCCCAAAAAAGCATTTCAAAGAGTTAATTGGACATTCCACCCTCAACAAATTTGGTTGGTTTTGGAGAGTGACTAATTGAGTGGATCAGAATCCTTCACAACTCACTATCTGGGTCCGTCATCACCAATGGTTACACTTCACAGCGTTTCCCTCTACAACGTGGCACAAGACAAGGATGTCCACTCTCCCCTTTGCTATTTGCCATCTTTATTGAACCCCTCTCGGCGGCCATCCGTCGAAACAGTATTATCATTGACATACAAACAGAAAACTCTGTTCACAAAATCAGTTTGTATGCAGACACTATTTTGTCCTATTTACGGAACCCAATATCATCCCTACTGGAAGTGTTCAATATATCTAAATTTTTTAGCTGTCTCAGACTATCCAATAAACTCGACAAAAACCACGATCTTACCCCTCAGTGGGGAAGACCGGAATGCTGTAACCCAGAAACTTCCCTTAATCATCACAACAGGCTACGTGCGATACCTTGGTATTGATATCTCCACCAATCTGTCAGATTTGTTTACCCTTAACATTACTCCATTGTTCAAATCCATTGAAGAAGACCAACTCAGTGGAACAACCTACCTATCTCACTAATTGGTAGGATAGCAGCAGTGAAAATTAATATACTACCGAAAATAAACTATATATTTCCAATGACCCCAGTCCAACCAACAGTAAATTGGTTTAATACTCTAGACTCAATAATTCATAAATTCTATTGGAAATACAAGTACTCCTCACTTAACGACTAAGTTCCGTCCCTTGGACGAGGCCGTTAAGTGGATTAGTCGATAAGCAGGACCCGTGTTATTTGACGGCATGGCGATTGTGAACGCTAGTGTAGTAAATACTGACAGACTGCGGGAATGAGACTGAGACCGAGAATGGTGATGCGCGATGAAATGCTTGACTCTGAGATGCAGACGCAGCGCGCGCAATAGACCCACAGTATTGTGCGCAGCGCACAATACAGACTGGTCAGAGAGCTGGTCGTAAGTTTGAAAGGTTGTTAAACAGGTAGGTTGTTAAGTGAGGAGTACCTGTACAAGAAACCAAGAATGAAACTAGCAACACTACAGAAAAATAAAGACTGTAGAGGCCTAGCAGCCCCAAACTTCAGATACTACTATTTAGAAAACTATCTTCAATTTATAATTAAATGGTTTCAATCAGGGCAACAATTGGGCCATGGATGGTGCGACATTGAAAAAACTGAATGTCAGGAGTTAAATATCTGATATGCCATTTCTTACTGAATCAATAAAGAAACACAATTGCTCTAAAAACCTTTTCATCGCAACAACTCTGTCAGGCTGGTGGCGATTCCTCAAACTCAGTGGTCGCACTCACTCATACAAATTCACACCAATCTGGCACAACCCAGATTTTCTGGTTAATAACAGACCAATAATCTTCTGATCTTGGAAAAGACGTGGAATTACTCATCTGGAACACAATTTTGAAAGCAATTTGCTTATATCCTTCCCAACCTTAACTCAAAGGTATAATGTTGGTGGCCACAGCTTATTTCAATTCCTTCAACAACAGCAGTCTCTAAAATTCAAATTGACGAACAATATCCTACAACCACCTCCTATGATTGAACATCTTACTCATATAGGTAATTAAAAACATACCTTTTCCAGAATATACAAATATTTAATAACAGATGATGCTTCATCTTTACCTACCATGGAATGGTAAAGAGACCTTGCTGTTTCCACCGATTTCAACCCGTGGAAGCTTATTTGCAACAACACCTTTTCTATGACCTGCAATTCCAAAATGCAACTCATCCAATATAAGATTTTGCACAGAGCACATATCAGGCAACACAAAATGTTCAATATTGTTTTGTGGATAAAGACGTTTGTTCTCACTGTTCCCTTAATACCAGAGATGACTACTTTCATGCCATCTGGCTCTGCCAAACTATTCAAACATTCTGGACCAACATCACCAAGAAGCTATCAACCCTTCTGGGTCACAGCATTCCAGTTTCCCCATCTATATGTCTTCTCGGCAACCTCTCCTCAGTTGACCCACCACTCGAACACCACCAACCCATTTTGATCGCTTTAACAATGGCCAAGAAACATTATATGACTCAATTGGAAAAACAAAGATAACCTCACCACATCCCAATGGTTAGATATATTAATAGAATATATCTCAATGGAAAAATATTTTGGCAATATCCAAAAACAAGGTTGAATCATTTAATGAAATATGAGCTACTTTTATCACTGACATAACTCCATCCATTAATACCTGAGTTTTCCGGAGAAATGTCATAGTGTTTTGGGGCATGTGGGGGTCCCCCTTGTCTAACCTGGGCTCTGCGGTTGGGTGGGTGCCCGGAGGCTGTGGGGTTGTCCGTGGTGCTTAGTCCTGTGGTCGGGGGGGGTCCTAGGTTGCCCTCTGTTCTGTAGTCCGCACGGCATAGCGGAGGCGCATGGCGAGCCACTCTGTGCCCATGGCTGGTCGCTGTGCGTTGGGTGCCTCCGGGTACGGGAGGTGTGCTATGGCGTGGTAGGGTCCGGAGGCGCCACGACATAATACCGACCTTATACACCAGAACCAACTGGGATAAGTCTTGTATACAATCTGGTGGACTCTTCACACACACACACACACACACACACACACACACACACACACACACACACACACACACACACACACACACACACACACACACACACACACACACACACACACACACACACACACACACACACACACACACACACAGAGGCGGTCTCATCACAGGCTCACTCACGCCATCGGCACCTGCTTTGAACACACCTCAGCACCCTCCTGGTTGCATCCCTCTCCTTTCCTCCCTCATTTACTGCCATAACTATGACAGGAAGAGGCCACGTGCCCAATTGCTGTTTCAGTTTTTTCTGGACTTAATTAACTCTGTATTTTCGATACATGTTGTGGTCCGATGTTTGTTTTTCCATGTACATGTTGTTTGTTTCTATGTTAATGTTTTTCCATGTACACGTTGTTTGGTTCTATGTTTATTTGTCTCACCCGTGATGATTCTCCCCCTCTTTGAGTAGTGATTAGTTGTTTACAGACCCAAACATGGTCAAATTGTTCACCAAAGAGGGGGATTGGTGGTTTTGTGAAACAAAAAACTGTGCTCTTGTCATCCTATAGGTTGTCCACAGGACAGAGTTATTGCAGCAGTTCTTGATGATGTAAGAATTAATAAAGAGTTGCATTGCAGGTTGAGAACTTGAACTCCACTTGCAGACAAGCTCTGTTGTATGCCTAGCATGCTGACAGCACAGGTAAAAAAAAAAAGACGCCTTTTTAATTTCATCTGGTTTACCCGACCTTTGGCAGAGCCAGCTGCAGTTTGCATCTCTGGGAGTGAAAATAAAATTGTGAACAAACCGACCTTGACTTGAATAAAGTAGAAGGAATAAAGCACGGCTTTGATTCCCATTGCCTCGGGCGGCTGGCAGTTTTGTAACATATCAAAGCATGTACAGTATGTAACATTACACCCGTAATTGGATTTTACCATAAAACTGATATGATATGTTAGTGAGAGATGTTTAAATAAACGTTGCCATAGTTATTTTTTGCTGTAACAGTAACCCTCCTAATGAACCAGTCAGATTTTAAGGACTGGTCAGCTCCTCTTGATGGGGGTTCCTGCAGGAAAGCAGAGGGTTAGTTAAACGCAGCTCATCTTGCCGCCACCGACAGCTCAGCAGAAGCTGCAAGACGGGAGGGCCAGACTTCATTAAAAGAGTATTTTTCCATCCGAGATCCAGCTTAGAGAGCGACCCGCCAGGCCTCTGGAGCTGAAATCGGCACCGCAACCAAACTGAATAACACGAGTCCCCGTACCAGGGCCTTTAAACGCAACCAGATGTCTGCCCTCCACCAATAATCACAGAAAATACACACCTTTGCTCCGATTGGTTGGGTGGAAGCACCAGCTGATCAGTGAAAGCTGTCATCCAGAAAACAGATGTGCAGAGTGTGCTCAGAATGCTGAAACTATACCTACAGCCCCAGGCAGCACTAAAAGGTGAGGGACTTAGCTGCAGCAAGGAGCAGTGAAAATACGGCATGGAAACGAAGGTTGCAGCAAATCACGTGTTAGGAAAATGAGTGCAGAACATGCAGTGATGGAAACATTTCCCCAGCGCATGCATTCTAAAAACGGACCATGGGCTTTCAGAGCAGCAACAGGAGTGAAGTCTGACCTCTCGACTGGAGCCGTCCCCAAAACGCAATGTTGATTGAAAAGTGTTGGCTTGGCTTTCTTATACTCACTAGTCTGCTGTAGCTTTGATTTTATAGCATTGAAATAAATTATGGGTGTATGGTGGGGATATCTTTCACCCAAGTGTACTTTACAACCCTTTCACATACAAGGGTTATTTTTTCGTGAATGTTCATCCATGTGGACATTATCAAATTCACTGCAGCCATTGATGGAAGCAGCATATAGAGGAGCACATGCATGACGCAAAAACAGTAATGGCTGTTCCTTATAAAGTGCAAGCTAAAATTAGTATAATGTAAGTGGAGACGTGAACGTTCACCATTTACCATACCCCTCAAATCCATACCATTTAACATTCCATTTATTAATACAATTTTCACAGAATGAGCAGCCATCCAATGAACGTGAAGCTAAAGGTATCCATTTTATCAATATTTTATGTCTATAGGTGATCACACATACATATTGAACTTTATGTTGAAATGCCTGGTGAAGAATAATAATGAAGCAAATCTGCCATAGCATCCCTTTAAGGCTTGAGGATGTACTATATCCCTTTAAGGGGCCGTGGATGGCTAAAATCACCTAAATTCCACAGACAGGTTATCGTAAAGTGTCCCCCAGGGATCAGCTCCTCAGCTCCTTCCTCAAGCGAAACAACAGACTCCTCTACGCAAACCCCTTCATCACTAGGACTCGGACTCAGATGTGGCTTGTCTCATTGTCTTTCCTCTACCTCTGCCCCCACACCGTCCTGTATTTTTCAGCCGTTTTTCGCTGCTGAGGGGAGTCGCGCTACTTTATGAGTCGAGGCTATAGGAGTCCAGCGGCCCGCGCGACTCGACAGCGGGGGCTCGACGTGCTCTTGACTGGATCAACGGCAGAATCACATAAACAGCTCTCGTGATGAGGACAGCAGATCATAGAGCAGCACTGCAGAGCCGAGACAGAGCACCTTACGCGCTAAGACATCTGCTGCTATTAAGTGCGGAGGCCGTCAAAGCAGGGCAGGCAAATGTCTCAAAAGGAGCCTCGCTGATGATTGTAGAAGTGGTGTTGGCCTGATTGCTGTGGTGTAAACAGAGCTGCACCCGCTCGGGGCCTCCAGCTCAGCTCCGTAGTCTTAAACCGTATATGGTCGGCAGAGTGAAAACACTCAGGGTTAGGACCCCAACACAATTTATTCCAAAGGACCACTGTTTATGTAAGTGTCACTATCTCGAGTTTTCAAATTTTATGAATGTTTGTGGGGGTCGTCCTCTGCTGAGGCCCAGCTGTGCTGGGCTTTTATGGTATAAATTGTACTTTTACAACTTATACCATAAAAGCTGGAACATTATCCGTAACAGTAAGCATTTCTTTCCTTTAATGTAACGATCAGGGAGATATTGCGTATGATACACGACGATTTTCTCGGTCAGAATAATTCAGCATTTTTTCTCGTAGCGGAAATGTCACATAAATAGGATTAAAAATTTGAAATCCATGGAAATGCCACACATTACTCTGCAGCCGCGAGACCTCCCGAGCAGATGTTCTCCCGAGTCTGGCGTCAACTACGTCGATTCCACTTATTCAGGCAAACACGTGTTTCATTTGTTCAGCATTTTCAATAACTGGTCAAATTTAGCGGCCCCGCTAATACCTCGGCACAAATTAGATTTGAATATTGTGCGTAGCGGTGGTGAGAGCTTTGAGACTAACAGGGATGATTTGATCTGCAGCTGCACCGTTCTGTTGGCAGAGGTGAATTGTTCAGCGATTCTGGTGTAAGAACTTTGTGCGAGCCCGGAAATATTGCCGAGAAAAAAAAACACATGGTGAGGCATCAGTTCTGCTCTGACTGGAACTCACGTAGGAAAATAACTTTATTGATACATGCCCATTTGTTATGCACACGCTATATCACATGTCAATCTCAGCACATCTCATTGGCCGTTATCATTGTCTATGTCACAATGTAGAATGGGACGTTCATGTCACATAACACTCCTTAACTGAGAGCATGTTTTTAATTTACATGCACATGCATGTCAACAGACCCCCTGGCTGCTTATTAGTTTGGCATTAGTATCAGAAATGTCCTCGCTTTGACTCCCATTGTTATGTAAATATAATCATCTATATGTACATTTGTGGTGTCTGGGTTTTAGTTTGAATTTGAACCTGTGGTCAAAGTGGTCAAATCAGTATCTTCAGAGTGCTGAAGACCTTTCCCCAGTGTTGGTGAAAATGTCCACTGGAGCATTTCAAGCCTGAACAACCCTTTCAGGCAAAAAACCTCTGCCACTGCTTGTTCTTCTTCCCTGTCACGAGGGACTTGGACAGTCTCTCTCTAGGAGTTGAAAGCTTCTCTGCTCATCCCAGAGGCGCGAGGGGCTCGCTGTGGTCCTTTAAAAGCTTGCTTAGTGGCCTTCAGGAGCGTTGTCCAGGCCAGGGCCGCTATTCATCTGTAGCTTTGTTGTTGATCTTGAGGCTGTGGTGGTCAATGAGGCACGGCTGCAATGCAAACCCTCTTTCATGATCTGTATCAAACATTGAGTAAGCCTTCACCCCCTTTATTCACTCCCTCTGCCTCCCTTATAATGCCAGTTCAAAAGGGATTTATGTTTTCAATTTTTTATTAAGAAAGGATTGTTTCTTCTTGACATGCAACAGGGCTTGGTTTGTTTTCTGACCTTTTCAAAAAAAATGACAATTGAGCCAATGCATTATTTTACCGCTCAAAATTAAAAGATCACATCAGCAATCTATGCATGTTTACAAATTCTGACATGCCTTTTTAAAGGGAACTGGCATAAACTTACATACAACTTACTGACATTATGCTACTTCACTTTTTATCTGCATCTGAGACTGCGGCGCAGTGGCTTCAAAGTTTTTGATACGCTACAGTGCCCCCAAAAATGCAGCCTCTTGTGTTAAAACCCAGCCCACATGCCTATGGTGAGCTCAAAGTGGAGTGGGATCTTCTCTTTTGCAAACCGCATGCTTAATGACACCAGCGTAGCTTGTGTGGCAGCTGGGGCGCCCCAAATCCTCATTCCCAGGGGCCAATGGAATCACGTGAGGCGTCGTTAAGATTCAGGCGCTGTCGTGATCAAAAACTGTGGTGGGCACACTAGACTCCCACTGGCTTTTATAAAGCATATTTAGTCCATTAGATTAGCCACAGATTACAATTAGGGCTTTTGGATTTTCCGGCGGACATTTCCCCTATTTGATGTTTTAAACAGGGTCTGTTGCACGAAGCAAGGCGGAGAGCTGCTTCTTCATCAAAAACATGTTTGTTGTTTATAGTTCTTTAGCCCTATTGGTACAGCAAGGACCTTCTATAGCAGAACAGTGTGAACCAGGTAAACCGTATTTATATACTATGGTTTGAATGTCCTTGTGGAACAAGTTTAAGTCACCCAAACCAGGCGTCTCAAGGTTAAGGCCGGAGGATCTGCTCCCTTTGGGGAGAGGTGACTGAAAATCTGTTTGGTGAAAGAAATTACATTGTGTGTACTGTTGCATCTCCACGTTTACTCCAATAAAAAAAATATATATTGTACTGTACAGCCCTGTGATAAGCCAGTGGCAAAAAAATGTATGTGAGAAATCAATGAGGAAAATAAAAAAATATAAAAACAAAAAACAAATAAATACTGCGAACAAATGCTGCGCACATGTACGTATGTCTTTATGGAGGTCAAAATTAGCAATTTGTCACCAAGCTCCCTCTTACCGCCTCAGACCTGAAACGGCCTCACACTGATACGTGACATTTTGGAAGAGATCCCCCGATCCTCCGCTTCTGCCGCTCCCGTCCAAGGCCAGGAATGGAAGAAGGAAATATAGATGGAGAAATAAAAGTGGGAAGACGTGTGAGACGCCGCGTTGCCAAGAAATACTGTCAATAATATCACGAAAGGAAAGAAGAGAGCAACAAGAGCTCATCGACGGAGGGATCCAGACGGCCGGCAGACGCGATGGAACATTTTCTGCAGTGATGAAGCGACTCCCCGGGGGAAACTCTGGCAGAGGGCTTTGAGACACTCGCCGCGGCGGAGTAACTCATCCTCTCATGGACTCACATGGACGCTACAGAGCTGGCCTGCATCACGTCTGGGCCCAGGGTCTCCATGTTTGGCCTGTTGACCGCTTCAAATGAGCCCAGCTGTTTGGGAAGTTGAAGAATCGCATCACTGACTTGACAAGGTTTGGTTTGGATTTGGGTTGGTTTGGGGGGGGGGGGGGGGGGGGGAATCAATTTGAATCAATTTGAATAAATTGATCCTGTGAGGTCAACTCGCAAAAACTGTTTGTTCCAGTTTGCTTGCAGTAACTTTTTCATGAGGCGTTTCGGTGGCACCGCGTTACTTTCCAACCCTGCCTGAGATGTGTTTGTTGGCACGGCGGAGGCCTCCGTCGCACACTGCGGGAAGAGGGGAAATGGTTTGGATTGGACCGGGTTCAGCGGCGAGTTGTGCAACATTGGACTGGCCCCGGCATGCGTGATCTGTGGGGGTAGGGGCGGAGACCTTAAACGTAGATGACTAATCGGACGTGAGTGAAGGGAGGGAGGAGAAAGTGGGAGGGAAGGCAGGGGAACTGACAGGGACGTGTTGCCAGAGGAGGACTGAACTAAACCCTTTTCTAATCGGAGGTGATGAGTGCCATGCAGCGGAGACAGGACCTTGTCGGAACTGGCCATGGAGCGCACTGCGGACGTTAAGGTGGTGGGAGAGGGAGAGGGAGAGAGCAAAAGAGAGAAAAGAGAGTCCAGATATTTTCAGGCTATCTTGTTATAGACTCACGTTTACCCACATTACAATGCATGATCTCTTTTCAGTTCACAAAAGGTGTGTGTGTGTGTGTGTGTGTGGGGGGGGGGGTAGATGAAGAAAGAAAAAAACGAGAGTGATGTCAAGGCTGCAACAGGCTCTAAATGCTTTTGTTTTTGCTGAAACCAGTACAGTCTTGAGTTATATTGTTTTTGTATTGAGTTTTATTGCACACAGACACACACACACGCACACACGCACACACACACACACAGACACACACACACACACACACACACACACACACACACACACACACACACACACACACACACACACACACACACACAGTCGGCGCTGATCCATGAATACACATCCACCAAGAGATAGAAGTGCACGTTGTTTATTAGCATCACATTTGTGATTGGATTATGCGACTGATCAGCAAATTCAAATACAATAACTTTTGACAATACATTATAGTGAGAGAAACTGCTCTTGGTTGAAATAGTTTAATAATTACTACTCAGTTACACCAGTGATTAAAGTGGTGCAAACATTTGTTCATCTGCAGCTCCCTCTCCTGGATAATGACCATCATTGGTGATACTTTGCTTCTAAAAAAGTAATTGGTTTGATTAAAAACAAAAATGTATTAGCAAAGCCATCTGCTCAGTCCCGTTTAAAAATATATATATATATATATATATTGATTCAACATTTCAAGATTCAAGATTTTTATTTGTCACATACATGTACATACCTTAAGAAACTCTTTATAGATTTGCAGAAGTTCAGGTTTAAGAGCAGAGAAAATAATCTGAGTTTAAGATAGACATAGATAAGTCGAAAATTTATATAAACTATGTATAACATTGTGTGTGTCTCTCTCTCTCTCTTTCTAACCACTTCAAGAAAGAGTTTGAAACTTTAAGGAATTTTTGGTAATAGAGAACCAACACCCCACGCTAGATCTTTTGGTCCATTCCTTAAACCCTGTGTGGTGTGTGGGCAGCATCACCCCATCACAATGACCTGTGGAAAGCAAAAACCTCTAACTATACACTCATTCAGCACTTTATTAGGAACACTATACTAATACGGGGCAGGGCCTCCCTTTGCTCTCAAAACAGCCTCAGTTCTTCTTGGCATGGATTCCACAAGATGTTGGAAAGAAGTTGTTCCTTTGAGATTCTGGTCCATGTTGACATGATTGCATCACGCCATTCCTGCAGATTTGTCAGCTGCACATTCATGCTGCAAATCTCTTGTTCTATCACATCCCAATGGTGTTCTATTGGAGTCAGATCCGGTGACTGGGAACGAAGCTGAAGAACATTGAACTCATTGTCATGTTCATGAAACCAGTTTGAGACAACTTTTGCTTTGTGACATGGTGCATTATCATGCTGGAAGTAGCCGTTAGAAGATGGCTAAATGGTGGCTATGAAGGGATACACATGGTCAGCAACAATAGTCAAAAAGGCTGTTGCATTCAAGCGATGATTGATTGGTATTAACGGGCCCAAAGTGTGCCAAGAAATAATTCCCCACACCATTACACCACCGCCACCAGCCTGGACTGTTGACACAAGGCAGGTTGGGTCCATGGATTCATTCTGTTGGTGCCAAATTCTGACTCTACCATCTGTGTGCCTCAGCAGAAACCGAGATTCATCAGAATACACAATACACAATAATAATCTGTTGCGCAATCACCTTTGAGCATATTCAGTAATTTTCCACTACACCAGGCTACGTTTTTCCAGTCTTCAATTGTCCAGTTTCGGTAAGCCTGTGCCCACTGCAGCCTCAGCTTTCTGTTCTTGGCTGACAGAAGTGGAACCCGACGTGGTCTTCTGCTGTTGTAGCCCATCCGCCTCAAGGTTCCACACGTTCTGCATTCTGAGATGTTTTTCTGCTCGTCTCAAAAATCTCAGCAGATCAGCAAACCTCTTGAATCGTGAATCTTTAGTGACAGTGAAATTCTCAAACCAGCCCGCCTGGCACCAACAATCATGCCACGGTTGAAAACACAGATCACTTTTTTCCCGTTCTTGATGGTTGATGTGAACATTAACCAAAGCTGCTGACCCGTATCTGCAGGATTCTATGTATTGCACTGCTGCCACACTGCTGCTGGCTCATTAGATATTTGCATGAATAAGCAGGTGTACAGGCTTTCCGAATAAAGTGCTCAGTAAGTGTATACCTTTCATCAACAAAAACGTTTTGCGGTTTCGTTCTTTTATTAGATCTCATAACACGGTGTAAACTGGTCTAAATGTAAGGACATTTCTGATCAACATGATTTGTGTGAACTTAACTGAACCCCATAACGCTGCAGACAGACATTGCTGGTGTGATATAAGGCCGAGAGCGAGTGGGGTGCAGACTGCGGCCATCAGCCAAAGTCTGCATTCCACAGCCATAAACTACAGTCCTGAGCACTGTTCCACACTTATTACAGCAGCTGTGTGTACAAGAAGACGCCTGGCTCATCGTCACAGCACCCCACACCAAAATGTCATGAACAAAAAATGCATAAACTTGTACTAACACGCTTTACGCACAAAAGACAATAAAAGGCTTTATTTCACTGTCTAAATGACAAAGTCGTAGCATGTGATATTAAAATTGACGCGGACGCAGGCCAGCCTGTGGGGACCTGTAATAAAGCATGATGACACCAAAAACACACACACACACACACACACACACACACACACACACACACACACACACACACACACACACACACACACACACACACACACACACACACACACACACACACACAAACACACACACGCCTTTCATTTCGAGAACTCATTCTTTGTGAGATCACAGAGTATGGAGACGCGGCACTCATTCTACCAAACTTTTTCTGGCGAGGGAATCATTAAAAATGTCCCATTTCTGGATTGTGCCGATGGCGATGTTGCCCTCATACCCTCCAAGCGCTCCTCGATTGAATCGAAAGTGTTGCAGCGAGTAAATGCAACAGCGTTTCATAAAAGGCCGAGGACTGTCAATCAATTATGCCATTAGTGAAAAACTTTACTGGAAAACCCCCAAGTGACATAAAGAACGTAAAACTAAGAAGACTTATGACTTTTGTGATTGCGAGTGCTCACATTTTGTCACGTTCCAGATTCCAGAGGCCAAAGTCCATTTAATGCACTGTTTTTGTATTGTTATCCCCAAAAAACATCAGTTATTCTTTTGTAAAAATGCATTAAGTAAAAAAGAAAACAAAAAAAATGGAGCCAAGGTCATTGGAAATTCTCTTTATAGACCATTCACGGGAGGCAAAGAGGGCAGATTGAAATAATGAGGATGCACATGCATGGATGCACAGAAAGAGAATTACCAAATTACTCTGCCCTTTGAAGAGAACAGACGCATCGTTGAAACTTTAAGTATTCTGTTTATTTCCTCAGATATCTCATGAGAAGAAAGCAAACATCGCTGCAGACTCCAAAGCGCTGTCTCTCTCCAGTGTACTAGACTAATCCTCTCGTGTTATTTGCCCAAGGTCTTCCCACTTCTGATTCGCAACATTCAGCCCCTACCACGTCCAGCAACATGAAAGAGGAGCCAGACCACTCAGAGGTGGATTCATCTATTCAATTTAGTTCGATGCTGGCTTTTTTCCCCCCCACTTGTTGATAGACAGATCCATTTACCAAAGTCAAGGATGAATAATTCAATCCGTTGTGCTACAAATAAACCTTATGTTATGTTTTGCCTCTCTAATATTCTCTTGAATGCACATTCTTTCTTTCAAGAGAAGCTTGTGAAAATAAGTAATTTGTCCATTTAATTTATTTGAATCAGACAGGAATGTACACAAAAAAAAAGTTCCTTTAAACTGAAGACAGATTTGATTGGAGAAATATACACAACTTAAGTATTGATGGAAAATGTGCTACATTCAAGTTCAAATTCATGCATTGGACAGATGGACGGACAGACAGACAGACAGACGGACAGACACACACTGTTCATCTACCAAGGGAAATTGCAATGACCCAGCACGCAGCTCACATTAACGCAATAGGCAATACAATGAAACAAAAACATAAAAAATATATAGACAATTTGGGAAATATATAATTTTAATATCTACCCATCCATCTGCAATCTGCTTAGGACTCCTCAGTACTAGGATGTGACTACCCATGCTCCACATGGATCATCAATGAATTATTGCCAAGAGATACCACCGCCGCATGAGATCTGCTTAGGCCGTGAAAAATTACATCAACATCAAAGAGGCCTCCTTAAAAGAGCAAGTTTAGAAAAATTAATATTTGATAATGCTGAAAAGACTGCATAAGCACACAGAGGCCACGAGTGTCTGAACATCTCTTAAGTGTATTAAAACTCATAATGTGCCGTATTTACCGATATTAAGGATTAAAACAGCGTGTAATATGCATTTAAAAAGCGTTTTGCATATCAAAATAAAATTTGTGAGCGCTGATGAAACGATAGCTAATAAGTCACGCTTCAAAAGGCATATCTGAAAATTTTAATGCCTCCAGTCTCTGCAGCAGAGCCTGCTCCGCTCTGCCACCTAGTGCTCATCTGCAGGAATAGGGGATGGGAGGGTTGTCCAAGCTGTGGCTGCGGTCCTCAACTAGGACGTGGGGCCAACTCCTCAAATGCAGATGGAAGGAAAAGTCCCATCATGTGAAACGACATAAGAACAATTCAAATTGATGCTTATACGCTGAACAAGATGTTAAAAACTAGGCTCAGTGAATGCATATCCTGCATTGGCCAATCATAAATAAAAATGTGTCCAAAATAAATAATGGATGCATGCATGCATGCAATAAAAAAAGTATTTTTTCTTATTGGAGAATGAATTTAGCGTTTTTCGGCAGCATCCCAGGTTGAGCCCTTGAAGAAAGGACCGGGGTCAGGGATGTGTTCATTAGCGAGTGGCCATCCCTGCCGAGAGACGGCGGCTGTCACTGTCCGTGGCCGCGGCTCCTCAGGTGAGTCGGCAATCTCTGTAATCTTATATACTCTGGGCTGGTTCTCTGCCTCTCCTTGTTAAGCAGCTTTAGTATAATGATGCAGCGCTCTGTGATGTCTCAACACCGTCGCTGGAGGCAGGAGTTTAGTCAGCAGCATGTGGGATCAAGGAGGGAAAAAAAGTGAAGCACTGAAAGTGGAGAAAAATGGCTCGCAGTGCCCTAAGGTAGGGAATAAATTGCAGAGGATAACTAGTGAAGTGAGGCACAAACAGCATAATAAATTGTTGGGGATTTTTGCTCTCATTTTTGCGGGGCAAAATCAAACTTTGGACTACTCCGCTGGCAGGCCATTAAAAGAATTACTTCATGCTCCGGAAACAGATAGCTGTGTCAATCTCCATGTGGAGCGGGAGAAGATGATGCGCTCCCTGGGATTGTGTTTCTACCGGCGAGGTATTTACTGTGACAAGGGCAGATCACAGCACAAATAACTGAGTGGAAAACGACTCTAGCACAAGCTCTGTGGGGCCATTGAATAAAGATAATTCTGAATGTCATGGACTAGATCAATATTCATGCACAGATTTTTCTGCCCATTATTTTTTATTTTTTTGTTGCGTGTTAACATGAATCTTTAATGAACAGGATTCTAAATAATTAATAATGTATTGAAAAATAATATTTTTCCCATTTTATAAATATTAAACAAACTACATTCACATAAATTTTAGTTGTCTACTGGTGTCTTTTTTTGGTAACAGCTCTGAAAGTTCATTAGTTTTTGGCTTTTACTAATAAATATTTTATAAGTGCAGAATTATCAACCACTGTGGACACCACACTCTTGTTAAACTCTTTCTCAACACATCACAAATACAAAATACTTATTTATACAATTTTGCATATTTCAGTAAATCTGTCCTTAGGGCCATGAGTGTCATAATAATCATGAAATTACAGAAACCAGAGTTAAATGATCGTTACAATTAAATCCAATCCAATTGCAATTTGGAAATAATTATTCGCAATTAACAGTATGTCAGTTCAATAATTCATTTCAATTCAAACTCTGAAGCCACAACACAACATTTACATATATCTATTGACTGCAAGAAAGTTGTTGTTTTTTTAAACTTATACTTATTAGTATTGAATAACACTGAATCTGATCTGAAAAAATATGGAGGAAAGTGAAAATGCAAACACAGAGTAAATGCACATGGTAGTAGAAAATCTAGATATCTCAACGACAAAAGAACAATACTGAAAACTGATATTGGAAAGTGACGCAAAAAGACGATTATTAAGGGCTAATTATCATTCAAATATAGTAGACAGCAAGAAAATCGTGATTTCAGTGGAATATACAGTATATACATCATATATTGCATGAATAAAATTCCACTTTAGAAATGTAAATGCTGGGATTTCAGTGCTTCTATTTTAAAATTCAGTTGTTGAGTAAGAACACAGTTCCGTGGCAAAATAGTTCTGTTCTGTGTCTGTTCTGTGGCTATATTTGAACTTGAAAAGAATCACGTGAACACATAAGTAGCGGGAAATAAGTAAAACGAATCCAAGTGACTTCAGAAATTGCACAGAAATTGATATGGATATGTTTGAGCTGGATTTGGGTTATGAAGCAAGCAGGACTGGATGGAACCGAAGCAATATTTGAGGTGGAGGAAGTCAATGGAAGGGAAGGAAAGTGGGCTTCCACCTCCTGATAAAAATACTGATTCTGGGGGGCCAAACCTACCTCTAATTCCGGAGGAGGTGGCAATGGGAAGACAATGAGGTCCCAAAGGATAATGTCTTACTGTAAAACCCATCATGGCCACAAGAAGAAGCTGAATGAACTGGGAAATACCTCTAACAACCACCTCATCCCACCAAGCTGCACAAGTAAGGGCTCCAGTGATGGAGCCTCTGACTTGCACTGTGTGGACTGTACAGCCTATATTACAACACATGGATAGTATAGCCCAGAATACAGCATGTGGATTGTACAGTTTGGATTACACCGTACAGATTGTACATCCGAGATTAAACCCTGTGGATTGTACATCCTAGATTACACCATTTGGATTGTAAATCCTAGATAACCCCATATGGACTATACAGCCTAGATACACCCAGTGGATTGTACATCCCAGATCACACCGTGTGGATTGTACAGCCTAGATTACACCATGTGAATTGCACATCCTAGATTACACTGTATGGATTGTACAACCTTGATTACAACACGTGGACTGTACAATCTAGATTACACCATGCAGGTTGTACATCCTAGATTACACCATGTGGATTGTACAATCTAGATTACACCATGTGGATTGTACAATCTAGATTACACCATGCAGGTTGTTCATCTTGGATTACACCATGTGTATTGCAAAACCAAGATTACAACAAGTGGATTGTACTGCTTAGATTACACTGTACGGATTGTACAGCCTGGATTACACCATGTGGAATGTACAGCCCGTATTACCAAATTTGGATAGTACAGCCTACATTAGACCGTACGGATTGTACAGCCTAGATTACAACATGTGCATTGCACTGCCTAGATTACTCTGTGTGGATTGTACATCCTAGATTACACCATGTGGATTGTACATCCTACATTAGATGACACCATGTGGATTGTACATCGAGATTACGCCATTTGGATAGTATAGCCTAGATTACAGCATTGTACAGCCTGGTTTACACGGTATGGATTGTACAGCCTGGATTACACCATGTGGATTGTACAGCCTAGATTAAAACATGTGGCTAGTACAGCCTAGATTACACCCATACTTTTTGTACAGCCTGGATTACACCACGTGGATTGTATAGCCTAGATTACACCGTGTGGATAGTAAAGCCTAAGTTACACCGTACGGATTGTACAGCCTAGATTACAATATGTGGATTGTACAGCATGGATTACCATGATGGATTGTACATCCTAGAATACACCATATGGATTGTACATCCGAGATTACACCATTTGCATTGTAAATCTTAGATGCGGACTGTACAGTTTAGATACACCCAGTGGATTGAACATCCTGTATTACACCAAGCAGGTTGTACATCCTTGATCTCACCATGTGGATTGTACATCCTAGATTACACCATGTAGGTTGTACATCCTAGACCACATCATGTGGATTGTACAGCCTGTATTACAAAATGTGGATAGCACAGCCTACATTACACCGTACGGATTGTACAGCCTAGATTACAACATGTGAATTGCACTGCCTGGATTACACAGTATGGATTGTACAGCATGGATTACACCACACCAGTTGTACAGCCTAGATTACACCATGTGGATTGCACAGCCTAGATTACACCATGTGGATTGCACAGCCTAGATTACACCATGTGGCTTGCACAGCCTAGATTTCACAGTATGGATTGTACAGCCTGGATTACACCATGTGGATTGTAAAACCCAGATTACACTGTATGGATTGTAAAACCTAGATTATACCATGTGGATTGTACAGCATGGATTACACCATGCAGATTTTACAGCCGAGATTACACTGTGTGGATTGTACATCCAAGATTATACCATATGGATTGCACATACTAGATCACACAATGTGGATTGTACAGCCTAGATTACACTATGCCGATTGTACAGCCTGCATAATGTTGGATGGACTTTTATTTTGATAGGTGTTCCAAGACCACTTCCTGTTTCCTGTTAGTCTTTGGAGGAAGCTGGCTGAATCTGTCCACATGCCTTTCTAGTATATCCTGCCTAATCCACACTGTAAACGCCAGAGAGGCAATGTCAAGCAATTGAAGTGGAAAATGAGGCTCCACATGACCATCGGAGAAATTCAAAAATGTGTCACACTGACTTAAACGAGTCTGCACAGCCGTTCCCTCTCGTATGCAGAAAGCTAACTATGGTGCACCCGCAACCAAACAGCTGGCACAGTATTTGACTTAGGGCGACCTGGGGAGTTCAAGTTTATATCGATTTGATGATAAGCCAGAAAAATATTGTGCTTGGCAGTCGTCATACAACAACGTCACTCAAGGGCCTCACAGCTACTGAGGAATTGGACTTGATGGATGGCTTGGTAGAGAATCCAGCCACCATGTCAAACGTCTACGGTCAGTGCACGTAACAAATCCAGTCAAAGCACTCAAAAAGGCCTCGGAATGTCTCCAGGAATGTTATGCAGCACCTGAAATAATCGAAAAGGCTCTTTTCAACTGGCTTGACAATTTCCCAAGAGTTTCAGGAAAAGAACACATGAAGCTACAGGAACTAGCGGACTTGCTAATGGAACTACAGTGTGTCAAGGAGGATGGCTACCTCCCAGCCCCATCCTACCTGGACACTGCACGCGGTATTGAACCAAAGTTCCTCGCTTCGCTCTTCCAAAGTACTAGTGGAAGAGCGAAGCCTTCCTTAAAGCCACAAGGAACCCCATTTGAGTTCACAAGATGGATGTCTTTTCAACAGGCTCGAGCACAAATGGTGTTGTGAAAAGTGTTGAAGGCCTGTAATTTACTGACTATACTACTTAGGAAAGAACAAACAAAGTGAGTTAAGTTCATATAGTATTTACGTAGATTTATTACAGCAGGTACAGAAATGGTGCACTCCGGTCTTATACCAAGGTATGAGCAATGAGACGCGGTTCTGTCTTAGCTTTATAGCCTCCCCGAGTGGAAAACCACTGGAAGGATGGCACACAGAATGATTGAAAAAGTACACAGTTGTACAATACCGAAACCGAAAGTTACAGAGTTGCAGACCTCAAGAGAGAGACAGAGACAGAGAGGGAGGGGGAGGGAGCCCCTCATGATCCCCTTATGATCAGACCTTATCTTTATCTTTGCCGAGTCCAGATGTTCGAAGCTCCTAACAAGCTCTGATCGAACATCTCCACATAAGGTAGTGAATAAAAGAGGCTTCAAAGAAACGCAGAATAAACTGAATAACAACGAAAGAAATGCATAACAAAACGTAAAACACATCCCAAAACCACCAAACATCCAATGAACATCCGAATGAAACAAATAAGGAGTATTAGAAGACTGGCTTTGGCTAGTAGGGCTCCCCATTTGCCGAATTGTCCTTCAACTCTTTCCTATGGTTTTTAAGTTTGGCCAATACAACGGTGAATTTTACATCTGGGTCTGTGTTGTTCGGGATAAACCTACATTGCACACCAAACATACACATGCACACACGCCTTGCTGTTCGGCTAGGATCTTGTCTAGGGCCAAACCATTTTGCCAGGCCACTCGGAAAGTTGCGTCGCGCTGCTCACCGAGGGCCTCAACAATTGAAACGTGTAACTGGCAAAGCGTTGTTGATCTTAATAGATGTAGTTCACCCAATCAACATTTTTGGCAATTGTTCACCAGGGACAAAGTATAGACACAAATCCACCTGAAATTTGGTTTTGTGCCTTAAATTCGTTTGGGGACCCCCCTTGGAATTCCGATGGCATCTATGTAGACATGGCGGCGTCCTCGAACTGTTCGACAGTATGTTTACGGTGGGTGTTCTGTAGTTCAGCGCGCAAAGTCAAGAGAGTGTCCAGATCTGCTGACGGAATTACTGAATTGCGCTGTACTACAGCAACTTGTGGGCAAGTGCCAGTACAATTGGTGGGAAGGATGGTATTATTTTTTCAGATTTCCTCTCAGATTGCTGTTGTCATTCAGATGTATCAGCGCTAACTGGTGTGTGTGTGTGTGTGTGTGTGTGTTCACTCAGCTTAGGTGGTGATTGATCGGGTGGGTTCTGGAGCAGGCATGCAGTGGATGATGTGGAACCAGACATTTTTTTTTTTCACAGTTAATCAGTTCATTTTGACATTGATGAAGGGAGGTTTCCCTTGTGGGGCTCAGTGTTGTGACTGTCTGAGGCTTTGAATGCCCCATGATGGATCTAAATGTTTTGTTCCTAGACATCTGCTTGGTTCTGGAGTGGTGGTAAATCTTCGACATTGGTCTTTAAATATTAATATGCAATTCATTCAATATTCCGTTCATTAAATATCAAATTTGATGGAAAAAATACTACTACTACTACTACTACTACTGTTACACACTCACAAACATTCACACCCACAACTCAAAGTGGATATAACAAAATATCCAATCTAATTGGTTAACTACAATTTTAAACAATTTACCAGCAGCACATTTCTAAATGCCATAACATCAATCAAAACAAAACAAAACAAAAAAATACAACTAAAAAATACAAAGAATAAAAATCCAATAAACCAACAAGACAGAGAAATTACAAACCTTATCAAAAAATAAAGAAATACTTTCTCAAACTAATTTTGTTCAATTGCGTCTTAATCCATAAACACCAGCTTGAGCTGTCCTCATATTGCTCAGGGGGGTTATCAACACAAGGTCACGTTCAGATTCATCTCGTGGTAACTTTCTTTACTTTTTTCCAAACAATTTTTTCAAATTCTATCCAAGTGCTTGATATACAAAAAAAAATTAATCTAATTAATCGTTCAATTTGCTGTGACGAATTGCGAGTAATTGCTAATTTTTTGTCTTCTAGCGACTGACGCTTATAATACAGTAATGGATATTTAAATGTAAAAACACAGAATTAATGTAGAATCAACGCAAAGGAAGTATATGTTAATTCAAATACTATTGTTTAAGAGCATCTTTTTAACTTTGAACACAGATGTGAACTACAGATTTCCAATAAAACAATCAAGGCCATTAAAATTGACTGTCAGCTTAAAAGGAATATTTCTTATATTCATAACAGGATAAAATTAACATACGCAACCCAGGTCTATATGTTGAAATGCCAGTTGAATTTAGAAGCTAATCATTTATTATATGCATAAATAATTATTAAGGTACTAAGCTATTAATATGTTTTCATCAAAGGTTTTACAATATGTCCATTGCAGGTTTTTCTTAATTTAATAATCAAACCACAAATAGCAATTACAAAATCAATGCCTTAATTTTGACAGCCTATACTTTTAACCATTTTTTTCCAATTTGTATTTATATCTGAATCTTTACTCTTATTTTATCTTTCTATTTTTATGCCTATCACAGTAACTGGAGTTTGCAGTAAAGCATTTCACTACATGTTGTACTTGTGATAATGTGTATATGATAAAAATAAATATACCAATATGATACATCTATATATCTCTAATATAATGTAATATATGTATAAATATATCAATATAAATGAATCTTTGAATCTTGAATTATTCCTGGTCTATGTTCCATTCTAGTGATATAAGAGGGGTTCCTAGTGCTCAGGGCTACTTTTCGGCCCGACAGGAACAACGACAGTCCCTATAGGATATTTTTGCAGTGTCTGGCTTCCAATGACTCTCTGAATGGGGTGGTCTTCACAGTCTATGTTGAGGACAGATCGAGTGCTGACCCCTTTATGCTGTGATTTGCAATGGTGGCGATTTTGACACTTGTGACTATGTGGCTGGTTTTACAATAACTCAGATTCACAGTAACTTGCTATATTGGCTTATGTGTCAGGTTAAATATCGAATTGAGGATTACTTTGGGTGTTTTCTCTAAGCTTAGGGGAAAAGACACACAGGTGGGGTTAGTCACACACACTCACACACACACACACACACACACACACACCACACACACACACACACACACACACACACACACACACACACACACACACACACACACACACACACACACACACACACACACACACACACACACACACACAGGGGAATTGATGTCACAGCCTCACTTAAGCTACATGGCGGCAGCTTTTGCATTCCTTCTCACTCTGCTCCAGCTCTCAGAGCTGACGCTCTCTAATCTCCTTCCCTCACCGTGCTCATGGCAGAGCGAACCAACACAGCAACGTTTCAAGCTATTTTAGTGCTATAGTTCACAAACTTCTGTTTAGCCTTAGCGCTTTCACCACAACCGTCTATTTTACTCAAACTCCAATTAGCTCAACAATTTTCTGGGGCCCCCACAATTCTGAGTTGTCATTAACAACAACATACACAATCAATTACAGTTTGGTACCTAACACACTCCTTAAAACCCTGTAAGACCCAAATATAGAAAAACCTAAAAAATATATATATTTTACCTTTCAGATGTTGTTGTAGGAGGCCTTTGATGCAGAAATTAAAGAGTTTTGAAAAAAAAAAAATGTATGTACGTTTTTCGAGAAATGTTGTAATATTGCAACATCAGGCTTATTTGGGAGCAGAATTTCTGTATTTGTACTCACGTTGTCTGAACAATTCAGAACAACTAATTTGCAGGGTTGATTGCTTACTTAGCCCCATAAAGGTATATAACATTAATAATAATCACACATTAGTCATTTTTTTATGAAGTCATTTATTTAAAAAAAAATGAAACAAGATAAAACTCTAGCTTTTTTTTTTTCCTCTTTTTTTCTTTTCATGACTGACTTTCATTGGTGGTGAAAGCCCCAAAAACAGTCCCTGTCCTCTGAAAAGCAAAGGCGAACATCACACTTGCTGCATTGCGTGGTGGTGTCCTCTCCCTGTCTTCCTTGGGAAATGTGCAACTAGGTCCTTGCATGGTAGACCCAGTGCTCAGGGTAGGCCCTAAATGTAAATGTAAATGTAAATGTAAATGGCTTAGCCTATGCTCTCTCCTATCATGCTAAATGAAACATGCACCCCAATCACCAGCCATATAGTCATACAATACTGCCCTGACATAACAATACTGTTTATTATGCTCTCTAATTATCATACTAAAAGGAAAACATGCATACCCCCACTTACATCCACACCACACATTCAGGAACATTTTCACCTTTCCCCAGAACTGAATTGTCTGTTGAAATCCTCTTTGTGGACAAAGTCATGGAATTTTAGGTCAGGCTGATCAAATTAACTACATTTTTTAGAGATAAAACTTTTAAATCAATCAAATTTGACCAGAACACAACACAAGGGTAGGATGTATACTGTCCATGTATAAAGAAAATACTCTGTTTCAGGCAGTGGTGTAGTGGGAGGGAATACAACCTGTTTGAGCCCACTGCAACAAGCCATTGTAATAACAACTGAAAAAAATACAAAAGACATTTTACTTACTTGAATCTGATGAATCCAGTCCAATGAAACAAAGAGAGGTTGTTCGAAGGAAACCTTGAGAGGTTGTATGAGTTCATGGCAAGAAGGCGTGACTTATAAACAAATGTACGATCCAATAGCATTGTGAGACTGAACAATAGGACCCAATGACTATGTAAATGTGGTAAAAAAAGATAAAATATAACAGATTGTTTTTTAGGATGGTTAAAGGTAACGTTGTAATTTTACAACAAGGGGTGTGACAGTTATTTCCACATAATTTTCAGCTTAGCCTTCTATCACCGACTCCGGAGGGACACAGACTAAGGCCTCCTAGCCTTTGACTTACATGGATGGCAGCGTGACCCTATGGTTCTGGTTGTTCATCCACAATTCCAATAGCAGTAACAATTCTGTCTTTTAACACTATCGTCCTTTATAATTGTTGGCCTCTCTTGACCAGAGTTGGATCCCAATCCTTTTATGCTAATGTGCCCTTTTCCTATTAATTACTGTCTTTATAATTCAATCCACAGTCGTTTTATCGAAAACTATTTATCTTGTCATCAATTATGAATTACAAATTTAGCAATCTGACCTAATTCAGAATTAAGGTTTGTACAGGAGGTGCGATCCCCAAGACACACAGACAGTCAACAGCTGCTGACAGTTTCTAAAACAGATTTTCCTAGTTTTGTCGTTAGCTGACCACACCGGAGACCGATGTGTGTCCGAGGACGGCGGCACCTCCTGGCTAGCTCACCAGATGACGGCCTGTAATTTACTGCCTATACGACTGAGGAAAGAACAAACAAAGTGAGTAAAGTTTGTATAGTACTTATCCTACCTGGATGCTGCACGCGGTATTGAACCCAAGTTCATCGCTTCGCTCTTCCAAGTCCTAGTGGCTCACCTGTAAAGCCTGAAAAACCCTTCTTTAAAGGCACAAAGAACCACATTTCAGTTCACAAGATGGATGTCTTTTCAACAGGCTTGAGTGCAAATAGTGTTGTGAAAAGTGTTGGCGGCCTGTCATTTACACCCTATACTACAGAGGAAAGAACGTTTGTGAGTGAGTGAGTAACGTTTGTATAGTACTCGCGTAGATTTATTACAACAAGTACAGCAATGGTGCACTCTGGTCAGATACTAAGGTATGAGCCATGAGACATGGTTCTATCTTAGCTTTATAGCCCCCTCAAGTGGAAAACTACTGGAAGGACGGCACACTGAATGAGTGGAAAAGTACAGAGTTGTGCAATATCGAAACCGAAAGTTACAGAGTTGCAGACTTTGAGAGAGAGAGAGAGAGGGAGGGGGAGAGAGAGAGAGAGGGAAGGGGAGAGAGAGGGGAACAGAGGGACAAAGGGGGGGAGAAGTTTGGTGGAAGCTCATAAGATAGACTTCAGTGTGAACTTCAGAGTCCAGTTATGCCGTAGAAGTTGTTGTTGGGACAAACCATACTCAATCACAACGAGCATGACAACAAGCGAGCATCTTCAATTGAAGACGAGATCTTCTTGAAAGTGATGGACAGAGAGGTCTCCAGAAATGAGTCACATAGTTGGGTAGGCCCGCTCCCATTTAGATAACCAAGACGACACTTGCCTAACAATCGAAAACAGGCAGTCAAACGCTTTGCATCACTCCTACAAAGCATAAATAGGAGGCAATATGTGACACATCGCATACTTTAGGGTCATTTGGTGGCTTTTGGAAAAAATATTTTCCTCGCATCATTTGAAATTGGAAAATCAGAGCTTCCAAAGAAGATGTCACTTGTGCAGATCAAGAAAATATTTTTAAAGCTATGACTTGTTAATGATAAGGGTGTGGCAAACCCTGTTTCTGAGATAACCACCTCCAAAGTTTTACCCACACCAGGTTCATTCAGCCAGCTCCCAGAATGCAAACAGGGTTGGCAGACAAACAAAGCCTCGTGGCCAATTAACATACTGCTTAATGGCCCAATCATGAACAGCTCAACAACACACAACTATTTTTGTTTTTATAAAAGCTTTTATTTAACAGTAAGAATATACATGTTTTATAAAAGTGGAATTATTTGAGTTTAAAAGCATGGACAACACCACAAAATGTCAAGTCTATCAATATTCTCAAAAAATCTGAAATCTGAAATCTGTCACCAATCTCAACAGACTTCATCACGTCATCAACTTCTTCCGGTGTAACAACAATGGACGTATCGTTGGTCTCCTCCGGTGGTTTTTGAAAATATTCAGTTTCACATTAAGTTTGAAATCCGCTGTTTGAAATGTTCTCCATATCCGGACCAATATCAGATTCAGCAGCGCTGTTGATCTATAAGAAAAATAAGTCCAGTACGTGCTGCTAACACTGCCTTGGATCTATCGCACTGGTCAGATTAAAGTCCGAAATATGATTCTTCTTTGCTGTGTCACAACAATGGCTCTGTGTGTGTAAAAGTAGTACGATTTAAAGGTTGAATTCTATCAAAATGGTTTCACATTGTGACTTCATATCGCATGGAGTATGGATGAATGATCTTCACCTGGACGGTCGCTTTAAAGGAAACCATCGATCGGTGTTGTTCAGCGCAGTTCTGCGTCTCGGTAAGTTAACTGCATTTCCCCAAGTAATCTAATGGGAATATTTAACTCCACAGTTTTACATTTTTCTACTATTTATAAATCAAACTCGGTTTTGAAAATATGTTGAGATAAAAAAAAATCTAATTTTCCTTCAAAAAAGTTTTTTTCAACTTATTTTTTTCAACTTTTTATTTTATTTTATTTTTGTACTTTTTCCTAGGACTTATTGTGTGCTATCACCGGGTGCGTTGCATTACATTTCACTGCATATATGTATGGAAGTATGTATATGTATGTGACAAATAAAAATCTTGAATCTTGAATCTTGAATCTATTTGGCTGCTCCTGGCAACTTAGAAATGCATGAGATGGTGGCTTTTGCTGTCGTGGGTCACATATGTGGCTTTCATGGGAAAAATATTTGAGAGCGACCATGTCGAGGTAGCACCATCACTGGGAGAGGATAAAGAATGCTGGTGCTTGCCAACTTTTGGGGTGTTCCATCCTGAAAAGAACAGGTCAGATCCGGGTGGTGTTCCACTCAAGTGCCTAACATGCAGCCGTTTCTCTCAATGATGTGCTCCTCACAGGCCCTGACCTCAACAACTCACTTCTTGGAGTTCTGATGCGGTTCCGGAAGGAATATCTGTCCTGGCAGGTATACGGCAGATGTTTCATTGTTTCTTGGTGCAAGAAGACAACAGTAATTACATGAGATTCCTATGGTACAAATACAATGATGTGACAAAATAAATCATAGACTACTTACAAAGTCCCATAAGCCTTCCGACAGCATGGACAAGTGTAAAGGATGGCAAAAGTGCAATCTGTCTCGCACTCCAGATGAACTATATCAAGCAACAGAAGTCATCATCAGAGCTGTTCAGAAGAGAACTTTCACAAAGGAATTTGAAGCTTTGGAAACAAACAAGCCAGTCCCTCTTAACAGCAGTCTTGCTTGCCTCAGTCCAATCTTGCAGAAAAATGTCATCTGCCTCGGAGGCCCACTGAAAAATGCTAACCTGGACGTTGGAGTAAAGAACCCGGTAATCCTCCCAAAAGATAATCACATTTCCTTGTCACTGGTCAGACACTATAATGCCCAGATCAAACATCAAGGCTGTCAAGTCCTACCAGAACCTGCAAGAAGGGGACATTGTCCTTCTCAAAGACAATCAAGCTGCCCTCAACAACTGACCAATGGCTTTGATCACAAAGACCTTCCCTAAAGAAGATGGAAGAGTGAGAAAGGTGGAATTAAAGACCACAGATCAAGGGCATTCAAAGGCCTTCCTCAGACCAGTCTCAGAAGTCGTCTTACTTCTAACTAAAGACTAATGTTCAGACTGATGTTCAGAAACCTATTTAGTTTGTAGGTTGGTCGAGTAGTGACCTCACAGAGGCCAGACTTTCCCTGGTGTTGCCTGTAAGGCTTAATGTCGGATGGGCTTTTATTTTGATAGGTGTTTGTCATGCGTAAGGAGTTCAGAGTGCAAAGATCACTTCCTGTTTCCTGTTAGTATTTGGAAGAATCTGGTTGAAACTCTCCACACGCCTTTCTTTAGCCACAGGCAATGTCATTAGTAAAGTTAAGAATGCTATTTCCATGTCAAGCCACATCATGTCACACGTTATTTATAAAGAGCATTTTAATGCCAGGGCAACACAGTGTGCTTTACAAAGGAATACAAAAAAGAAAGAGAGAACGTCGTTGTCAGCTGGTCAATACAAAAGAATGCCCCTGAAACAACAGCAACAACAAAAGCAACAGCGACATCAAAGCCAACAATAAAAGCAACTCCAACCACAGTGGCAACAACAGCAACAGTAGCAGCAACAGAAAACAACAACAACAGCAACAACAGCAACAACAGCAGCAGTAGCCACAGAAACAACAACAAAGCACACGCAAAGACGTCACCGGAACTGGAAGTGGTAGCTCTCACCAGAACCGGAAAAGTCACTCAGGTTAGAGATGGTAAATTTGAGGTATAAGGTTAGAGATGTTTACCAATACCTGAAAGTATGTATATGTATGTGACAAATAAAAAATCTTGAATCTTGAATCTTGAATCTTGAATTTAGAGCTCTAAGAACAGGTGTGATATGTTCAAACTTTTTTGTCCTAGTGAGAATGCGTGCAGCCGCATTTTGGAATAACTGTAGTCGCTGCACAGTTAATTTCGGGAGGCCAGTAAATAGGCTATTACAGTAGTCCAATCTACTCGTTATGAATGCATGGATACATTTTTCAGTCTGCTTATGACAGGAAGCCTCTTAATTTTGAAATGTTTTTTAGATGATAGAAGGCTGTTTTTGTGGTGTGATTGATATGGCTCTTCAAATTTAGATTTCCTTCTATGATAACACCCAGAGTTTTGGCTTCATTCTTGCTCTCCAGGGATAGAGAACTAAGATGAGCTGTAATTTTCTGTCTTTGAGCCTTTGCACCAAAGATGAGTATTTCTGTTTTGTCTTTGTTCAGTTGTAAAAAGTTCTCTGACATCCATGCAAGGATATCATTAATCCACTGAGTGAGTGAGTGTATGGGGAGTAGGTCATCAGGAGATAAGTACAGTTGTGAATCATTTGCATAATTATGGTAATTTATTTTGTGTTTCTATACAATATGTGCAAGTGGAAGCATATAGATGTTTAACAATAATGGTCCCAGAATCGAACCTTGGGGCACTCCACATACAATGTCCACTTTGTCTGACACAATATCTCCAATGGACACAAAGAACTGCTTGTCCTGTAGGTAGGTTTTGAACCAGTTTAGAACCGGGGCAGATAGGCCGACCCATTTTTGTAATCTCGCTAATAAAATCTGATGGTCAACAGTGTCGAATGCAGCACTGAGATCCAGGAGCAGAAGAACAGATCTTTTTTTTGCATCTGTGTTTATGTGTAGATCGTTCAGAACTTAAATAAGTGCTGTTTCTGTGCTGGTGAGGTCGAAAGCCAGATTGATAGGTGTCTAAAAGGCTGTTTGAGGTTAGATAGTTGTTAAGCTGGAGATAAACAGTTTTTTCAAGTATTTTGCTGAGGAACGGCAGGTTGGAAATGGGCCTGTAGATGGCAATAACAATTGCATCGAGATTACTCTTCTTCAGGGGTGGTTAAATGACAGCTGCTTTAAATGCTGCAGGAAATACACCTGATTGAAGAGAGCCATTTCAATTTCTAATACCTCATGTGCTTCGTGGTTAAAAACTGTTTTAAAGAATGTGGTAGGGAGGGGGTCCAGGCAACAGGTGGAGGACCTGAGCTGACCAACAATATCGTCCAGTCTTTTTATGTCTAAGGGGACAAAGTGAGACATGGTAGCAGTCATATTACTGGGGAACTGAAGGGTAGGTTCATTTCTGGATGTTGAGGCACTAATATTCTGTCTGATAGCTATAATTTGTTACTGAAGAATGTAGCGAACTCCTCACATTCTTCAGTGGAGAGCATTTCTGATGAAATTGTAGATGATGGATTAATAACTCGATCAACAGTGGAGAAGAGCACCTTACTATTGTTGAGGTTTTCATTAATGATTTTAGAGAAGAAAGACTCTTTGGCCTGTTTAATTTCTATATTGTATCGATTGAGTCTATTCTTGTAAATTTAATGATGAACCTGAAGATTTGTCTTTTTCCATTTTCATTCTGCCTGGCGACAATCGCTTTTAAGCTGCCTAATAACTGGTCCATTTCTCTGGCTCTGGGCTTTTTGTTTTTCTATGTTTTTAGTTTTAACAGGTGCAATGTTATCAATGATATTTTGTATTTTGGAGTTGGGTTCCAGGGCTTGGAATCTGTTCTCCAGTCGGAGAGTCTCCAGCATAGAGCTGCGCAAGGAGCGCGCACAGCGCTGGCCACGGCTCGCTGCCAGGGTACAAGGCTCTGGGGTGGAGCAGGTCCGGGACTTGGGCCATGGCTCCTCTATCACAGCCGGCAGGGCGTCAGATGGATCCGACTCACCCGCAGTGAGAATTGATCCGGGCCATGGGAGAGTGGAGTCTAGGTCCGGTCCGATCACAGCAGAGGACATGGAGCAGGAGATGTGCTTAGCCGGAGCGCTAGTGATGGAGGACAGATGCACAAACAGTTCATCCTTCACACAGGCTGTGGATGTCTTTGAAGACCGATTTCTCGAGAGCGCTGAGTCTGTCGACCAGGCGCAAACAGTTCCCACAATCGGTGGAGGCAGGTACGATGCCGGCATAGTTGGCAATATACTAGGCTAACAGGCTAACTAGCATTAGCCGAAAAGACAATTCAGGCGAGGGTCAAGCCAGGAAATAGTAGATCTATCACAGTGGAAACAATCCGAAATCCGTAATCCAACATCAGGTAAAGTTGGGAAACGATTCAACGAAGTAGCGCACACACAAGGGGCGTTACCAGAACTGGAACCACCCGAACCGTTTTAATAATTTTCCCTCTGTAATTAAATTGGGAAAAACCCATGTTGCCAACAAAATGGTGATTGTTGTATTCTGTCTTTGTTACAGTTTTCACTCTGTGTAAGATGGTGTAAAGAGCCACAGTCAACAGGGAGCAAAGCTTAGTACAACTCAAGTCATCAGTTTGCAAGCAAGAGTCTAGCTAGTTGGATAGCTGCAGCGCCTACACTGTAGTGAAGACAACATAATTGTAGCATTTCTTAATCAGTGTAGAGGGAGCACTCATCATACAGTACTCATCAAACCTAACCTTTAAGGCTTGATTCAAAAGGCCGTGCTTCGGTCCAGGAATATCAATCAGCTGATTGCTCAATCCCATTGATGGCCAAGTCCCAGTTGCTTTACAAACCAGGCAGGGTGTTCCATAAGGTTAGTGATATACCAAGCCCTTTTCCACAGTCAGATATGATCCCAATTAAAGATCAAAGTCCTCAAATGGAGCCTCTAATGCCATTTACTCGTGGGATCTTAGAGGGCCAAGATGACCAAATGGAATCATGAAATCATTATATCAGTACATTTAAAACATGACCTTTACATCACGTTACTGTTTCAAAAGTATTTTTACATTGTAATATTACCTTGTGTCCATCACAGAAAACATCGGCAGCGCTTTCAGTATTGTAATGAAGTATCGATATTGTAATACAGATCACTTCCTGTAGTTACCACAGGTATTTAAGGACTAGCCTATAGGGGTAGCTTGTCGGACAAATTAACATGTATTCACAGCCTGGTACTTTAGGTTTAACAGTGTATACCAGACAAAGACAGAAAGCGTCAATTACTCAGCTAAAGAAATCGGATGGCTCAGGCGTGTTATCCACAAATTGATTATATGTCATTTGACAAGGTCAAATATTTTAACCAAGATGCCTTTAAGTCCCTGAATCCTCAGAATAGCAAACAGTCATGTGTTCCCTTTGGCCCAGCTTGGCTGCTTACACAGCTATAAATGAAGACACTTGGGAGTACTTAAATGGAAGAACACTGACCTGAATTAGCACCTCAGCCGAGGAACAGCTGCAGAGATGAGATATTTTAGTAATCAGATGGATTTAACAAGAACATTGAGACCTGCAGAGATATCAGCGGCACAGAAATAAGGGCAGCATCTTTTAGCGGTTCACTTTGATACAATTGCCATTTAAACCATTCCAGCATCAGGAACCCTCCATACCCTTTGCCAGCTTTTACAGCATTTACTGTGTTTTTTCCTGATGATGAACAAGCTTTACTGCTGTGAGTCTCTCAATCCTTTAGGGCTGCCCCCCCCCCCTTGTAGTCTGAAATCTAAAAAGTGTTGCTGTTGTTTACTCATTAAAACCTTACCCAGTATTGGACTTCTTGGTGAAACATTTGGAAAATCTCCAAATTTACAGCAAATCCAATCAATATATACTCAAGCACCCTTTTAAAGATGTGTTTCAACAGATAAATGTGTTGGAATCAATGCTTCAAAATGCACTGGTAAGTAATGCATTATTTTTTCATTAAATATTTCATGATAATGGAGAGCCAGTTATTAAATATTGACATACTATAAATGATATAATAATAATAATAATAATAGCAGTATTAATAATAGTGATAATAATAATAATAATAATAATAATAATAATAATAATAATAATAATAATAATAATAATAATAATAATAATAATATAGCTGCAGGTAGCAATACACAGGGTCCAGGTTATTTGTTTTAGGTATGTGTTACAGTTTTTTGGTTTCTGTGAACTGCATCACAATTTACTAAACTTACAAACATCAGACATCATGGAGTTATGTCCATAGTACTTTTTTTTAAATATTGCAACTAACCATGAGGACTAGATTTTTGGACAATTCCTTCTTTATTGTCTTAGTGTTTCGGCTATTTTTCAGCATCTGGAACAATAACAAAAACAAACTAATTACTTTGCATAACAATAATAATAAATACATGTTATTTGATAAACATAATAAATACATCTTAGTTTTAATTACTTCTTCATTATATTTTTTTCTGTTAATCTACAATAGGAAAATTCAGTTTAATACATTACTTGTCCCCATTGTAATACAGACAACACTTATGGAACTTTAACATTCATTTGGCATTCAAATTATTGTGGAAGAACTCAATACTCAACACCCTTTTCCTTTTCTTTGAATTGCTAAAGGTTAGCTGTAGGAAACTGTATATACATGAAGTTTCCTAAAAACAGCCGTTTATTTTTGTCTTTACAGCAAACCTGGTAGTTATAACCAACCCTGTTGTGTGTTAGTACATGTGCAGTCTCAGTGACGGTAGGTGACGTTGTGTCTCGTGTGCGTCACTTATGATGTATTTAGGCAGGTAAATGTATTTACGGAGATTTACGATAGTACTCGAACTTACGCAATTTTAGTGGTGACTTTTCTTGTGAATTTAATTTAAATTCCATTTTCAATAAGTTTTGTGGTATTTCTGTAAGTAGTTACAATTGCACGGCTTATATTTCTCCGACAGCTCGCTGGATCTTAAACGCATCACTTTCTTACATCTACCAGGTAAGACGCTACATAATTATACACGTAAATACATAGTTTTTCATCTCTAACCACAACAGAGTGATGGAGTCTGCACTGCACACTCCGAAAGGACATTCTGTATCAGAACTTACACATTTATAGTAAACAGTAGGATGACGTCATAAAGCATGTTATGGAAAATCACATCCCGTTCATTTTGTTTAGGAATAGTGACATGTCAGTCAAGCAGGACTAGCTGAATATTTTGAGTCAACTTTGGTCTGTTTTTCACACATTTCTGCTCCGTATGTGGATTGATTTGAATGAAACGTAAACAACGAGATCCTTGTGACATACCAGTTTAAATGACACCTCAACCCGGTTCGTAGCTTATGTCATTGTTGTGTTCCGGATACTTTTATTTTGGGGTTGAATGCATTAGACAATGTCTGTGATTTTGTTCAAATTTGGTTGCTTTTTCTCTGATTTCTGCTCTGTATGTGGAACGATTTGGATGAAACTACTACCATGCGGTTTTTGTCACTTACTGGTTTAAACAAGACATGAACCGAGTTCATAGGTTCTGCCGTTCTTCTGTTTCTAATAGTTTTAGATTTCAAAATTCAGAGAATTTTTCCCGAACAATATCAACAGGGGATCCAGCCCTGCAGGCTTTTTATGTTGATTGACGTTGATAATTATCACAATATATATCAAATAACAATAATGCTCAATTGTCAGTTTTAAGTGTATTCCCAGGGCTTTACCTTAAACACTGAATAAATAAAATAAAATATATGTAAACTAAAAAGAGAAATACATCATATATAAATTTAACAGGGCTGCAGATATTCCTCTACTATCCAATTCTAATTTGGATGCTTTTATTTTAATATTCAAATGTACTCAAATTTTAAATGCTGAAATTTTGTGGCACCTGGGATCGGAGCGATCTTTTCTCCAAACAAAGCAAATAAAAACTCTGGATGTATTCAATTTACTCTGTTACTAGCTGCTGCGATTGCAGATCGCTCCTGCGATTGCAGATTGCAGATCGCTCCTGAAAAAGTCCCGCCCACGTTCTCACGAAACAAAACGCAGAGGAGAGGGAGACGCTCCGGTGCGCTCGTGCGGCTCTTCCGACGCGGACTTCGCACAGTTACCGAATTATTTCTCTCGAATGTGCGTTCATTGTTCAACAAACTGGATGAACTTATATTGAGCATTATTGCTCATCACATGCGGATTGATTTGCGAACGTAAGCTAATTTATAATCAATTATTTATTTTCTAAAAATAATAAATACAAATAAAATACACAATCTAATGGCAATTTCAACATTCAAATAGTTTTTTTTATATATATTTTTTTATTTATGTTCAAATAGTAATTATATATATATATATATATATATAAATATTGTCGCCTGAGAACAGTCCGAAAAGTTGTCGAATTTGCGCTCTGTGCTTATATGCGGGCACGTTTGGAACGGACCTAGGGACTCCTGACCGTGTCAGACCAGACGTCACTGAAATTCGCAGATTCTTTAATCGCCCTTCTATTGCGGAAGCCACGTCAGGCTCAGGCTGGGAGGAGGGCGGGTACAGGAGAGACTCATATCGAACTGTATCGGAAATAAATCTCATACATTTATCATCATTATCGTGGAAGATTTTATTGTGAAAACTGACAATCGTTTTATCCTACCATGAAATACAAGAAACATTCTGGTACTTCTGTGAGTAATAACCATTTCACGAATTCTATTTTTCCGGCTCGCTGGATCTTGAATGCATCACTCAGTCGAACATTTCAGTGTATTCGAATCGACGTGGTCACAAGTTTTTTTGGATTACTGTTTTTCGTATTTTTCATTAATCCGGCAAAGTATTGTGAACCACGGAGATAAAATATAAATCTATAGACATCTACCAGGTAAGAAGGTACATAAATATACACGTAAATCGATAGTCGGTAACGTCGAGCAAGTACAGAGTGACCGAGTCCATCGCGCACACTGGACATGGTCCAACTGGACATTTTCAATCGGAATATGTACATTTATAGTAAAAACTATGATGACTTACTCTAACTCTTAACTCGTTCATTTTGTTCATGAATAGTGACGTGTCCGTTTAGCAGGACCAGCTGAATATTTGGGATCAAAGTTGTTCAGTTTTTCACAAATATCTGCTCTGAATGTGGATCGATTTGAATGAAACTGAAACCACAAGATGCTTCTGACATACCGGTTCAAACAAGACACAAACTGTGTTTGTAGCTTATTATAATCATTATTATTATTATTATTATTAGTAGTAGTAGTAGTATTATTATTATTTATTTATGTTGTTGTTGTTGTTGTTGTTTCTGTTATATAGTTTGTAGGAAATTGAAAATGTGTAATCATCCCTGGGTAGGTGTCAGAGCCACAGTTGTATGTCTACATAACGTCTTAACACCTGAAACTGTGGCTCCGCTGTGTGAAATTCTCTGAAAGTATAGCTGGGTGTGATTACCATTCAAATTAAATCTGAGATGTCAGTTCCATGTGTCAGTGCCTTCACTCCTACACTTGGCAGCTTGTACCGAGTGACAAGCTCGCCGGGTGAAACTCTGCCTTCGTTTTTCTATGGTGTGAAACAGTGACTGGTTCAAATAAATTGTTGTTTTAGTTTATTTTATTTATTTAAATCAAAAATCTGACCCCAAATCAAATGTGTTTATAATGTATAAGCTATAAATCTGCTCCATTGAATGTGAAATGTAAGAAGTGCTAGATTCATCTGCCAGGGGGTTCCAAGTTTATCAATGTACATTCTAGCGACCAAAAAAATAGTAATTAGTGAAAATCCATCACATCCATGCTGGATTAGTATATTTTTTTCAAACGTATCTTTTATCGGTGTTCCTTACAGTATTATAGTGCATCTCTAACTTCCAGCATTTTAACTTCAGTTGTTACTTTTCCTTTGACCGAGTTCAGTCCAGTTCGGTTCGGCAGGCGTTCACTGTTTTCTCTTCCAGAAAATGAGAAAGCCGAAACATATTACCCACTTTCAAAATGTGTGATATTGGCCCACTTGAGAGCATGAGCAAACAGCATTAGCGCAGTAAAAGGGCACATCCCTCTTATCTTGATCAGTGCAGCGGCTTCAGACTGATTTTGTAGGTTGCTTTTGCCTTTCTTGGGTTGTGGGACTTGGGGAGCTCTGGTGTTCTCAGATATTCAATGTGCTGCATTTGCTTTACGAATGAAATGGAGTGATTCCCTAAATTGTGTGGCATGCATTTGTAAGTCGACCCACGGAGGGTTTTTTTTTTTTCTTCTTCTAAATTGGTAGAAGGGGAATTTGGTTTTAAAGAAAGAGCGAGGTTTCAAGCTCCTCGAGTCTCCACCGGGGCCTGATGGTGAGAACGCAGTGCCCCCATCAAAGACCGGATGTAGTGTAATGCTGGAGGTTGCAGATGTCCACACACACCCAGTTCCCTGCTCCTTCCACAGATCCGTGTGTTATCCCCGTCTCAGGTTATGGACCACTTCCTCCACTAAGGGGCAGAATGTGATCACTGATCACACACTAATCCCTCACTCCAAGGAAGGAGGCATTTTAAAGGAAACAGGCTGATGGAGATGGAAAATTCTAATATTAGGAGGATCATGTCTTTAAACTTGTTATGGTTATGGCTGTCGTTGCATTATAAATATGGGTAATTTAGAAATATATACAATACTTTTTTTAATCAACCATTTTGAGCTTCTTTTTTTTTTAATGTATTATTATGGCCTATTTTAGTAGTGTTGAGCCATTTGCGCTTTTGCTGTTTTCTGTTACAGTATTCAAAATATTGTCCAATATTTAAATTTGGTATTAATTTTACTCGGCCATCAAAGAGAAACTACACTCCAACTGGAGATACTACACGTCGATGTGATATACAGTATATGAAGCATGTTGTTCTGGGGACCTACGCTGCTGTAGCCAGGCTGGAAACAGGCTTGTATCAATGCAAGGATTCAGTTTGTCTCAACATTTTCCAACCGGCGTCTTTGAAGTGTGCGGATTAGCCAGGTTCTATTATGGGCCTGCGTTACGTTTGAGACAGCTAAACCTTTCCTGTGATTCCTGTCTGAGGTTGTGGTCAGCACTTTCCTCATTAAGTCTTCCATTTATTCTCAGTGTCTGATGTGATATTTGAGCGATTTCGGTACGCGGGGCACAGGTTAGATGCAATTATGCTGATGCTGAGCTTTTTACCGTTATGCTGAATGAAATCTGAAGTGTAGGATTAGATGTGTTGAAAGTTACACAGTGATTAACCTTCATTTGAATCCCCTCACTGATCTCTTGGAGGTAAAGCCTCCCCCAATCAACCACCGCCAAGCATATTTCTGCACCTTGATAAATGACCTTGGTGGGAGATGTGCGCTGGATCAGGGGCGTTCTCTCATCCCTCGCTTTTCAAGCATCTGTTTACCCTTTCTGCCAGTTCAAATGCTTCCATAAACTAAGTCTTATTCTGATTTTTACCGATGCCTCCTCTCTAGTATTGTGTAATTTTTTACTATGGTACATTTTGAATTTTGCGTTGCTGTCATTTTATGCATTTCAAATGAGCTATTAGCAAAATTAGAAAATATCAAGTTGTCAACACTTTATCAGCAACATAATTTTGATTGTGTTATTTTATCGTATAATATCATGGAAGAGTCACAGCTACCTACCCATGATTGAGATAAAGTTCATCTTTGGTTGTTTTAGTTCATACAACCTATTGTGTTTTGACCAACCCAACCGACGAGCTGCTGCAGGTACCATCTGTTGGTGATTTTTTGGAACTGGAAAATGTTTTGGAACCCGAATGCTTTCGTATAATCAAAGAGAACACACGATGAAAAATACAACAGTATTTTTATATAACAGTAGTAAATATAACAGTATTTTTAGTTTGCTTCTGCATGTCACTACCAGATCTGTACTGTGCATGTGCAGTCTGGCACTTTACTGCAATGAAAACACATGCGTTTTAGTGAATTGTCAACTTAATTTCTGGAGTATATGTAATTACAGAGCATTTATTTTGTTACATTGATATATATATATATATATATATATATATATATATATATATATATATATATATATATATATATGTATTCTAAACAAGTTATTTTATGACAATGAAACGTAATTACATACATGCAGTGCTTAATTTGTAAATCAGGGTCCGGCTCAAGCTGTCATTCGTGACGCGGCACCTGACACGCAAGGCTTTTTTCTTAATGTCTTTTTTTGTTTCTTTCAATTAATAATCTAAAATAAAAACACACTATTTCTTATTGTTTTATTTGGAGAAACCGGGAACACGGAAGCACAGCAGAGAAAATATGTGCTAGTGCGTGGAGCTCGCAGCTCGGATCCAATCAAATATGTGGCGGTCCCAATCTGGGAGGTCCCGGAACATGTCCCGGCAGGATACTGCACAAATAAAGCCGTGCATTTACGCCGACATTTTAATTGACAATCACTTAAACATAAACCTTCTGAGTTAAAAGTTGCGAAGCAACTAACTTTGTTTGGTGGTAAGTGTTTTACGTCAGGTTGGAGATGCATCATTGCTGTAAAGTGACAGACTGCACACGCGCGGTGCACGGGGTACAGATAAACTTTGTTGTCCTCTAGAGACAGTATTTGCCAAATGGAAGTGAGGGGAAAAACAATCTAAAATGTTTTTCAACAAACAAACAAAAAAATGTGTGTGTGTGTGTGTGTGTGTGTGTGTGTGTGTGTGTGTTCTGGTGCGGCATCGGTTTAGCTTATGTTAGGGTTGTGCATTTTCTCTTGTGACGCCAACAACTTCTGTGTGTGTGTGTGTGTGTGTGTGTGTGTGTGTCTTTGTGTCTTTGTGTTACATGTTTGTGTATGGACTGGCCGTGGAAATAAATTTCCTCTGGAGGACAATGGAGTATGACTCTGAATCTGAATGAAATTCTACACTTCATTAAAAAAATGTTTTAATAGTATTTCATAAAGATTAGCCTTTCCACTCTTACTTTTTATCCTGACACGGCCTACTAATAACACGTAATCCTGTGTGATGGCTAAATATACCAAATCAAAGTGAGAAGTTTCACAGGAGGCCGTAGTGGGTTTTATCCGCATTTGTAGTATTTCCACATCAACAGTGCTGAAAGCAGGGATCCGAAACAAGTCGGGAAATCCCTGACTCTTCAAAAAAGGACATTTTTGAACCCCTTTGATTTGGCCCGATTTGTTTTGATGTGGGGAGTGAGTGGTTTTTAAAATCTCCTTAACCCCCAGGCCTGGCCCAGCCTCCCACAGGGCTAATGACCGTAGCCTGGCCCATTTTGAATAATACAGACGCTCACAAGGTGGAAGTGGGGAGGAGGGCCTGTGATCAGTGGCAGGGGTTAGTCGTCGGCTCTCGCTCTCTGCTAAACCTCCATTGATAAGATTGTATTAATTGGTATGAATAGAGAGGGGTTCCCTCTCTCTCATTGTATACATTTACTATTATACTCATTAGCTTCCCGTTGCCTCCCAGCGAGTTTCTCCTTCACATCCCCTGGGGTCTCCTGGGAGGCAATTTGCATCTCTCCATGGAGTCTCTCTGGGGTTATTGAGGAAATATTAGCCCCTTTTCTTCTGTGGCCGACCCTTTGATTTATTTGGTGCTAGAGCTGATGGAGTGGCACACACATGTTAATGACTGGCGCAGTGCAGGCCCCTGGTGCAAGAAAACTCATTGATCCCGGTTGAAAATGGTACAATTGACAAGCAGCACTGAATAATCATTCTACCTGCGTCTGCGTACGGCTGTGTGCGTGTGTGTGCGTGTGCGTCTGCGTGCGTGCGTGGGTGTGTGTGTGTGTGTGGAAGTTGCGAAATGGAAAGGGGGAATCCAACTGCTGTCAAGGCTAGTGTCCTCAGTCTGTTCAGTTTTAACTCCTGATATGTATTACATTTTTTTTGGTCATTATTTATATATACTGTGTATATATATATATATATATATATATATATATATATATATATATATATATATATACTGTGTATATACATATACTGTGTGTATATATATATATAAATATATACTGTGTATATATACTGTATATATGAGTAATGTGAGTAACATCTTGTTGTGCCATTCCACGTAGACAATGAACTACACCAATTCAACTACTCCAGACTTAATCAAAAAGAGTGCAAATGATATGCATCATCTTTTTTTTTTTTTTTGCATTGCAGCTCTAATAATAGAATGTGTGGTGGCTTTAGAGGAGTCAGCCTTCCCTTGCCATATAGTTTGTGACTATAAGAGCCGTGTTAGCTTGGTCTCCCTCCAAGCCTGCCACACGCTCAAGATGGAATTGGAGATTCATATTATGTTTTAAAGAAAGGTAATGAGACATTTCATCCTGATATGTGCAATGCATGACATCTCTCGAAATTTAAGCTCATTGATGTCTGCGTGGCAGTGTGGAGCCTGTCCTCAATTTAGAGAGAAGTTTGACACCGACTCCCTTTTATCTGATTGGTCACATGTCTCCAGCGAAGCGTCTGCAACAAAGTTAGACCCCCCCCCCAGTTTCCATTTTGAAGAGCGGTGCATCTGAGCATGCTTTATCATGGCAACGGCTTCCATCTTTCTTAGCCTCCGTGTATTTATACACTCTGAGATATATGGTAATAATAACATTTAATAAAAGTCAACATCCTAACTACCACCTCATAAAAATATCTGCTGCCGCCATCGCTGCATCTTCCCTGCATACTTATAACAGATTAGAGGTTATGTATATCAATAGTACAACTCATGCATATTGTTATGAAGGTGAAAACGCAGAAAATGGAAATATGCCATTTCAACAGTCATGCGAGGCTTGCCAACGGCGGGCAGGTCGATAGCGCTGCTGGCGATGCTTCTGCTTGTTTTCTTTTCAGTATCGGGAGATGAGAAGGCATGTATCTAAACACAGCAGAAGTAATGTTTATGAGAGCCATCTGCTTGGCAGCCCTCCTGTGCCCAGTGCCCTTCTCAACGTGAGAGTAGCCTCATTAAAATGGTCACATGCCTGAGAAATTTTGTCTGCCCTGTTTTTCCTTTTTTTTTTTTTTTTTCCTCTTAAAAGGGGTAGAGTTTAAAACTAACAAAGCCCTGGGAAATCCCCATCAGACATCCCTCCCTTAATCCGTTTAATTTTGAAAGGTATTGTTTAAAGCTTCAAAGTTTATATCGTTTAATCCCCCTCTAACACTACGGGCAGCAAATGAGGCCATGTCAGCAGCTTGAACAGATATAATCTACTCCACACAACAGAAAATCCTCCTTCAAGACAAGGTTGCATAGGCTTCCTGTGAACTGGCTGTTTGATGTTCCTACCTGCTATTGAACATGACTTCTGTCTTAACCCAACTGTCACTCGCTCCCTGTCCCCTTTTATCACTCCCAACGTTCTCGCTCCACCTTTTTCATCAGTAAATCTGCCATCAGAGCCATTTCATTTTATTCTCTCTCTTTTTTTTTTTTTTGAGTGGAGACGGGGGGGAGACCAGATCCATGCTGGGTTAGGGTTTGGGCACGGGGCGGAGTGAACTCCCAGAGATGAGCCTCGCGCCCTAAAGATTCAGACCAATTCAGACGTTCTCGGACTCCTACCCGGGGTTTTACTCGAAGTTCACCGAATTTAGTGTTTATATTGCTCCTAAAGCTCAACGGGGAAACACATTTTGTGATTCCTCGCAGCTCAAGGATGCTCCTGTTCTGTGTCATTTCCACGATTCCCGTGTTGATAGTCAAAATGACCTTTCGACTCCTGCCTTCAAATGTGTCACACCTCCTGTAACTTTGGGTGTTTTCAAAAGCTGCGGGTTATAGCCCCATTTGACCTTCAACCTTTTAATTTGACCGTTTAATTGTGATATTTGAATTATTTTCAGTTAATCACGCTCCCAGAAATTGCAATGACTGCCACTGTTGTAACTCCTACTAATTACTAATATTGCAGTTCTTATTTCAGTACATTTTTTCTCACTGTCGTAGTATCCAGACACAGAACTGGTAATTGTAAAGGGTCTCGCTCTCTCTTTATCATTTTGGTGGTTTTATTGTGGCCTGATAAGGTCACTAATAGCAGGTTAAAACTGATATACACCACAAATCATAAATAGCTTCAACATATTCCCCTGTTCTGAAATGTTCTCTAGAATATTAGCGAATATAATAGTACTGAGTAACAGTAATGTATAGTGTTTCCTATTAAAAAGGAATTTTAAAAGAAATTATGCTTTAGCTTTCTTTGTCTGTAAGATACACAATGCACTCATACTGTTCCGTTGGTGGCAACATTTGAGTCAAATAAATCCACTATGTCTTGTTATTCGAGCAGTAAATTACATTGTTTAGTTATCAAAGGCTTTGTGTAATTACATTTGCACAATACAGGACGACAGGGCTGATGGTGTCTGCTCAAGACACCAGCATACATAATCACAGCCAAGAAATCCCATTAGGGGACATGGAGACCATTATTATGGAAATGACCTTTGGGTGACAAGAATTCAGGGGGATAAAAGAGCATGTAATCCAGTCAAAGATATTATCTGACACCAACATCCCTATTGTCATGTGCAAACTTAAACAATATTGAGTGTTTTTTGTTGATTTTTTTTGGCGTCCATGCAGTTTCCTTAAGAAAATCGCCGTGAAGACTGTTTAGGCTCGTGGTGGTGTACTGGTAATTTCTTCCGACCTCTCTGATCTCTGCCAGCTTGCGAGCAACTGCGAAACTCGGACACCAAGGGGATTGGGGGGGATCCAAACAATGGCACTGTTGTTGTTTTTTTCCCACTGTGACATTGAGAGAACAGGCTCATTTTGAGATTACTGGTGTCAAGATTAATCTTTCTGTGTTTTTGTTGAGCTGCGCTTTGATACCCTCGCACTACAGTCGACTTCATAAATTCACTTTCTGTCAAACAAATCAATAGATCTCATTAGTCGTGCATCATGCCGCGTGTTGTATTGGCACTCGAGGTGCCGTGGCTCCACTCGGTTTTGAATACGGAGCGGAGGCTGCTGCTGGAGCAGTCATCGCTCCGGCAGCCGAAATGGGTCTGGGTGACCGGTCACGGAAAGCACTGCGTCCAAGCGCTGGATCCTGGAAAGGGAAGCGGGGATTCTCCTTGGACAGGCCTTCAATACCAAAACCTCCCTCCACCAGTTCTGTACCATATAGTGCATAGCCTTTGCACTGTGTTTTACTTTACTTTTACTCAGGGTCCCCTGATGTTCTAGCAACTCTTCAACATTTTGTTCTTGTCTTAGTTTGGTATTTCTATGGCTGTGCTCGGAAAACAACTTTAAGGAAGGAAGAGAAAAGACGTGTGATAGAGACTCGTGCTCGTGGTGCGACCCATATGGCAATGCATCCCAACTGAGTTACCACAGCGCCTTGCGTGAGATCACGTTAGCTCCTTCGACATGCCAACGTCCCATATTGCTGTTGATCGAAGGTGAAAAACGCGTTTGGCTGAAACATACAAGAGAAAGGGCCTACAGAATAATTATGATAATATGTAATTATCACCTGTTTTTTTTCCTCTCTGGTAACCTGGGGATGAGGTGCAATGAGAGTGTTACTGCAGGTACAGATGGGGGAAAAGAGGAAGAAAGACCCCTGTTCATGAGAGAGGAATTACAGGGAGCGCTCAGCAGCTCAGGGGCAGACAATGATGCCGCTGCTTAATCTTGCTCACCGAGCTTTAGAACACAGCACATGTCTTGAGGAAAATACCAGCAAGGGTTAGGGAAGGCTCACAGCACATCGATCCGTGCATACAGCTTAAATGTATTAAAGCTTGTAATCCCTGTAAATATCTCCAGGCAAGGCAAAGTCAGCCTTTTAACATTGACTAAATGAAGTAAATAGAAGCAAATGCATTTTTTAAAATTGCATTTCTCCCTCTTCGTTAGAGACGGAACTGGGTTGTGTGAGGTGGCTGCTAATGAGGCTTGTAAATTTCGAGCCCAGATATTTTGATAGCTTTGCCGCCCCTGCTGTTTTTTTTTTTGGGGGGGGGGGGGGGGTGAAGCGGTGAAGTTCGTTTTTTAAACGTAGAGCGTCTGTTCTCCCCACGAACCCCCAACACCACAACAGATGGGGAGAATATGGAGCTCGGAAGGTTTTACCTCTGAGGTGGTAACAGTGAAGCCACTCATTAACACTGAATTTACCACTTTGTTAGCAACACAGCTTCCTGTAGAGAGCAACCAGCGCTGGATGTCAAATCCACTGAGCATACATTATAGACTAAATCAACCTTTAATATGTAAAATACACATCTTGCGTTGCCATATTAACCTTCAATGCTGATGTAGCTAGTTATTAAGGTATTTAAAATAATAAATAAAGTTGTAACCGTTGAATCAGATAATTTGTGCCAACAGAATTTTAAGGGCTTATGTGTGTGTGCTATTGCACGCATATGTACGCCTCTCTGTGTGTTGGTGTGTATGTTTAAGGCGGAGCGTGTGTGTGTGTGTGTGTGTGTGTGTGTGTGTGTGTGTGTGTGTGTGTGTGTGTGTGTGTGTGTGTGTGTGTGTGTGTGTGTGTGTGCCTGCCAATTTGTCAGGATTCAAGTAACAACATTGTCATGCTGGGATCTGTGTTGGCACCATCATAGAGTGATAAGACAGAATATGATCTCATTGGAAGTGTACTTTGTTCCCATGGAAATTGGTCAATTTTAGCAGACATCTGAGAACTTTAGGGGGGAGAGGCAGGAGGGCTGGATCCCAGAGGCGTCCTCACATAATTAAGCATCCGCGCCAGGGTATTCAGGGCTAACAGCAGGGTTTGTTGTGAATAGAGGTGGCGAAAGAAGGTGTTGGAAAATCATAATGCAGCACGGAAAAAAAAAATATACCGCTCTCATGTTAACGGAGCAGTAGTAAAATACCACAACTACATTTTAAAGGCAGGTCAGTGGCAGTGTGGGGATAGAAAAGTAAATGCAAGTTTTTATTGCATGTGTAACATTTTTCTTTATTCCCCATTTCTCACTTGCCTATATTTTAATTAAAAAAATCCCTTGATATAACTTTTTAGGCTCGTTTTTTATATTTAATTCTGAACATGATTTGATATAAAGAACATGTCTGATGTTATTGGGATCTTCTTTGTTCGCACTGTAGAAAGTAGCTGCTATGTTTAATCCAAAGTCAAATGCACAAGAGGACAAAGACGTGGAATCAGTGTCTTGACAGCCCAGGTCCCACTCAGGAGCCATTACCGAGTCACACATCCTCCCCGAAGAACAATGCCGCAGGTCTGTCCTCAGATGAACACGAAAACCCTTTAAATGGGGCCCAGCCCAATCCATTTGTATACAGCAGTGTCCCCGCTGTTCCCCATGCAGGCAATTCATTGCCTTCAGGAGCACTTGTTAATGGACCTGGTTCACACCCCACCTCAGAGGTGCGCTGTGTCCTGAACAAAGGCAGTATTTTATCCAACAATGTCCTGGATGCTGTGTGGCAACCAGAGAAGGACACGCGCCCTCAGGTGTTGCCGCCACCTGGTGAGCTTCAATCAGACGCTTGGAAGAACACAGCAGGACTTGTCCTAAAAACACTGAACACACTGCCAGGTGCCAACACGCCACCGCCTGATTCTGAAGAGAATGAGTCTAAACTGCCCTATTCCACACTGTCAGTCGACAGTTCAGAGCTAGTGCACATTAGCCGACCTTTGATAAATAAGGCAACGGCACCAAAATCTTCTGGAGGACTTAAACAGAGAGGTGTCATGGATCTTCGAGGATGATTGTGATGGTTCCGAAGTGAACAGATTGGATTCTCCTGAAGAGCTGTCGTATCTTGAAAAGGGGCCACGCCATTGGAAATGGATTGGGCTGGAGGAAAATACTGTGGTGTTGCCTATAGCAATGAGCCAAAGAAAGAGGAAACAGAATACACTTACAGTACGACAGGCATGCCGGGCTCCGAAGAAAAATGTACATTACACAACAGGTTAAATTACACAAACAAACCTTTTTGTGCTCGTAATTATGTTGAAATTACCAGCACACATCTTTCTTTGTGCACCAAGCTCGATTTGCAATATTCTCTGGAGCAATTCAAAGATTACTCCAGGAACACTGATTTAGATGCACTGCAACTTATTAATAGCACAGCGGGGAAAGCTTTTTAATGAGGAAAATGACCCTGAAGATGAAGACGGTGCGAGCACAAAACCATAACAACTGAAGACAGAACAATCTGCACACAGTCTCTTTCCATGCATAACATGCAATGTTAATTTCCAGAAAGAAATGCATTTGCATAGATATATGATGTATCATTTAGATGGGAATAATCAGGTGAACTACAAGAATGTTTCACCGCCTTTTATATGCAAGGATTGTGGGCGTTTGTTCTGTGATGGCAATTCTCTCATGAAGCACATCATTATTCACCAAGGAAGGTTAGAACTCATGGAGGAGACAAAAGGGCTCCATAAACTTGAACATGAATATAGCAACACCAAGGGTACGTCGGCCCCCATGTGCATTTGGATTTAATTGCCATACATCAGTGGTTGATATCAAAACAAATGAGAATGTGAGGCACTATGAACGCCGAGCACTACCTATCCCTGAAAAAAGCAGATACAATACAGGTACTGGCCAAGAACGTGAAGCGCACCTACTGTATCCACTTTGCAAACTTTCCCCAGTACTTGAGCAGTACTTCAAATGTTCTAGATGGACTGGGCCTTGGCGCGTTTAAAGGTAAATTATGTTGTTTTAGCAGCCAATACAGGCAGAGCTTAGACTTAGTTTAGCATTGTGTGCTGGAGCATTCTGAAGCACCTTATGATTATTATCAAGAGATAGTATTGAACATTGAACATTTCAGGCTGCCCCCTGAAAGATGAGTTGAAACATCGGTAGACTGAAATTCTTCAAGTCGAGCAGTCTTTTTTTTTTTTTGTCAGTCACCGTGCATTACAATAATAATAATAATAATAATAATAATAATAATAACTCTAATTTGTATAGCACCTTTCAAAAAACCCAAGGTCGCTTTACAGGAGAGGGGCAAGGGTGGAGGGGACGGATTAAGGGAGAGAGGTTCATTACAATAACAGGATAAAACAGATAGACGCTTACAAAACGCACAGGGATAACATTTCAATGAGGAATTATAAATAAGGTAACGTTGGAGCTTATCGATACTACGGTCTTTAATAATTTAGCCCCGGGGTCCGTTTAATACCGGGTCTCATGCCCAGTTCCTCCATGGCCCCCTGTTCCCCGTTCCTCCGTGCAACCCCCCGCTGAATCCGAACACTGTGTCAAATCCCACAGTTAATAATTTAAAGATGTATGATCTGCTTAAAGTTGATTCTTCAAACACATTACTCTTTAAGCAGAATATATGCCATAAGGAGCCTTCTTTCTAGAAAAAAGCTGAGCTGATGCACTGGACCTGTGAAAAGGGCCGATATTCCCACAAAGACTTCCTGTGAAAGCTTTTCAACCCCTCACTGTTCCAACGTGGTGTCGTCTTTGCAACAAACACACTGGCGGAGACGTTGTGGACGATCGACACACATGGGAGATTATCTTTGCTATCAGTGGACAAAAAAAAAGATGTGCCAACAAGTCTCCGCCATGCAGAAGAACACAATGAATGAATGAATGAATATGAGGATATTCAAAGCGGACAAACTGCCCTTCAAACCTTGATCTTTTAGCTGGGACATTTCAATTAGAACATTATAATCGGTCAAGCTCCTGGAATTCACCAAGATAAAATATCACAACCCTTTTGTGTAACTGTAGGGAATCTAAAGCACAATTTAACAGACTAGTCCTGGGGACTTGGACGAAGGCTCCGACCTCGGTGTCTACAGCAGTAAAGCGGCAGCAAAACTCCCGGAGACCAAAGACAGCGATAGTAATCCCCACACCTGGAAATATATTATACAAAAAAAAAGGCTTTCAGTCAAAGACAAAGAACAATGCTTCATTCATTCCATTGGAGATGGTGAAAACAAAGGTCACAAGCACAGTGATATAAGGTAGCTCATTAAAAAAGAAGAGTATGACCAAAGTGCAGCAGTTGAACTTTCTGACCCACTATCTCCATCCAAACTGGAACACGAGCCCCTTCCCTGTTGCACTACTGCGTTCCAGTCCAGAGCAACCTGTCTGTGCAACCATGTTGGAGGACACCTTCACAGAGACGGGCTGTGTTATAACGCTCGTCACATGGTCACTGCAGAACAAGTGGCATCGCGCGGTCGGAAGCCCCGCATTCGCAGAAGGGTCTCCCCGGGCACGGCAAAACTTAATAAAGGTGATTTTCACGTGGTCAACTAACCAAGAGGTTGAACAGAGGTTACAAATTCTGAAAATAAAAGACCTCATACAGTTCTCCACAAAATGCCTGTATAAATTTCACTTTAACATAAGATATAATGAGGGAAGTCTGGTCACCATATTGGATGATTTGGGGAGGACTATTTCTTCTCAGACGCTTGCAATTAAATGTTAATTTATTAAAATAGTTATCTTAATTTAATTATGATTACAAAATGTTTTTTTTCCAGTCAGTTGTTTACACATAGTTTTATTTCATATGAACACATTTATGTTAATTGCAATCTCAACCTAAGCTCAACTCATTTCATTTTATGAAAAAGGGTCACAAAGGTAATTATTATTGAACCAGTATTCTATCACTTTTGCAGATTAATGAGGAACTTCCTGACAGTTTTATTGTTTATACTATTGTGATATTCTTTTGTACTTGTATTCTAGCTGACAAGCCAGAATTTGGGGGTGCTTTGATTCTAAAACAAGACCCTCCAACCACGTGAGGGGATACCTGAAACAAATAGGTAAGACTTCAGCCACCAGCAAGTCCCCTACGTGCGTCCTAAAGGAACTGCTCCAGGACGAAGAAGAGTCCTGAAAACCTTCTACGGAACCTCAACGGGAACCAGCTCGGCAAGCGTGATGATCTGTTTCCAACACAAAGTGCAATCCCCGTCAAAATCCAACATGGTATCAGTAGTCCAACTCCAGCACCCAGGCATTGAACGGAAGAGTTCTCCCAGAGGAACGAGCCTCCCCAAAAAACCAAGGAGTTGTCAAGCTCTGTAGTGGAGCTCCTCAAGACGAGGTAGCAAGGGGGTGGCGCTGATGGAGAAAGATGGCTACTTTACAGACAGGAAGTGGCTGAATTTGACCAGAGCGAGCATGGAGAAGACACAGGTATCAATGTCGAGTCAAACTGGGCTGAAGGCATGGATTCTGATGGAGCAAAAAGCATTCCGCTAACAATTTCAAGGGCTCCCTAGTTTTTAAACCAATGAAACACTATCCAGTTTGACATACCACTTATTTTCTATTAAGAAATTCAGCATTTTGTGACAACAAATCTGAAAGACCAATTAGATTTAAGACCATACCAATACCTCTGCTGCGAAGGAAACAGTCCAGACGGACTGCAGCAGATGGCAGCAGACGGACGGGTGTAAACAGAAGATATAAAATAGTATAATCGCTGTTATGAGGTTTAACTTTACCACTTTCTCGTATTACCAATCAATAAGAGTACACAGCCCTTCTACCATCTAGTAGGTCTTGTAAAAATTGTCATCATAAAAAATAATGAGGTTGTTTGAAGTGCACAGGCTTTGTTTGCATACTACTCTTGCATGCCTGTCCAAATCAAACTTACAGTCAGTAACACAATGGTGTGATGGAGATTTTCAATAGAAACTTCCATTTTGATTTAACTAGCTGGTTCAAAACAAGCCCCTGATATGCACTTATATTTTCTTTATATCATTTTGATGATTGTATAATATGTATTTAATTGATGCTTTTGTATTTGATAATGTATTTAATGTAATGCAGGTGCTGTTATATCACTGGTTAATGGATGTGTATTTCATAGATATGTGTCTAATGTTAGAGAAAGTTACATATTAATACATGACTTCTTAAAATGAGGTTCAGATGCTCTTTCTTTAATTAGCGAATTGCACATTGATTGATGTGCTGATAGATGCCTGTACTTTGATGAGAATAAAGTCTAAAGTCTTGGCTTCCATGTAGTGGGGTAAAATAAGCCCAGTAAAATAAGATATGTGATTGTGATAAACATCACCACACTTCTCATCCTAGAGATTGAGATACAGTTCCTCAGAAATTGAAACCAGATGGAGGAAGAGGTTAGGTCACACAGGAAATAGCAGTTTTGCCTGAGCTTGTATAAAATCCAATGTTACCCTACAATACCTTTCACCTCAACACATAATCTGTGTAACCATATGGGACCTGCATGACCTATGCTCTATTTTGGTTTCAGCATCCATTCCAATGTCCTATCTTCCGTGAATGTTGTGAATAGAATCAGATTTATATCGAAGCAACTACTGTCAACCTATCAATCTATCAAATCAATTTTAAGTCTACAGTCCATGCAATAGAAGGTTACCATTTTAGGAAAAATTGGTACTTTTCAGATGACACTCTGAAACAAAAGTCAACAACTACTACGCTACAGTACAACACTTGATAACGTTGTTGTTGGATACTAAAAACGGCTACTTGAAAGCTAGTGAAATTTCACCTTTTCAGCAAGGTATAACATGGTAAATATACGTATACGTATAAATACACAGCTACGTTGTTACTCTTTTCAAGAAATGTTCTCCATCTCCACCAGGCTTTTTAAAATATTGTGTAAATAATTGCTACAAAACTAAAGAAATAAAGGGAAATATATGTAGAATTAAACTTGAAATATTCTTTCCATCGGCCAAAAAATAGAAGGCAGCAAGGCCCGGTCTGAAAAAGAAGGTCTCGTCCCCCGTTGAGGCACAGACATACATATACAGACTAACCTGCAGGAAAACCAAAACAGCGTTTAAATTGCTGTATAACTGTATGTCCGGGCGCATGTGTTCCATCTCTGATACACTGACAAAATTGGGTCTGTGTTGTACAGATTCCGTGACCTTGTCTTCCAAGGTCCCCTCCCAGTGCAAGAAGATTGGGTCAGGCACTTACAGAGGCACCTATTGCACAGCAGTATCCCACATTCAGGTACAGTATGGTGGAGATTCTGTTTCAGGTTCTTCTTAAAGCTCCAGCTTGTCTGCACTTTTACTTTATCATGCAACAGAAATTGTACGCATGCAGATGAACTTTGAAATGAAATTGAAAGAAGCAAAAAAAAAAAAAAAATGTCATGACTACGTTATGGAATATTAAAAATCTTTGTATGTTTTATTTGCCTTATCAATTTCACTGTTGCAGCTTGTGTAGTATTTATCTTATTATAGTTGTGCGAAGTTACTGCCAAAGTTTATGTTTTAAAATCAACCACATACAGTATACAGTATGTAACTTTTTTTTTTAGCAAAAGTTGGAACTTACGTAGCCTGAGTTTCATACTGCTGTGCATTTGCATTATAGGTCACACGCTTAAAATACTTAAGGACTATGCATTCTAATGTTAACACTGATTTAACCCAGGCCTCTGTAACCTTAGGTGCAATGCTTGCAATGCAGTGAAACAAATACATAAATTCAATAATTTTCTGGCAGGAAAACAAGCTATGCACTGGTAACATATCCTTTACAGTGAGTTAAAGGGAGTTCAATTTAAAAGTTTGAATTTAAATCCCAAATTTCAGTAGAGAAGTCGATGAACAATACTAGCATAAAGTAGTGCTTAGTGTTTGGCCATGGATAATGTATGTACATAATGTTTGAGAAATATTTTCATATATGTATTGCCGGTGTTAAGAATCAATGTAGTGCCAATATTTGTGTCTTTATTTTCTTAAATAAATATTGTGATTTGTCTGTCTAAATGCAATACAGTATACTGTATAACACATATATTTTATATACTGTTACTATAGTCAAAATATTTGCTGAACTGTATTATTGTGTTAATTTAATTTATACTTGAACTATTTAACACTTCTGTTGCATCTGCATGTGAAATGATAGTAAAATACCTAAACTGATTATCTGAATAACATACATATCAAATTAGAATTCATATGGTCTATTTAGATTTATTTCTTTTGATGAGTGTTTTTAATACCAATACCAATTCAATATATCTTGACTGAATAATCAATGCTTGTTGCAGAGCAGAATCCTTTATTGTTAAGATGTTCATTATTAATTATTCTCTTAGTCTCTATGTAAATTGTTTCATTGTTTACTGTAGTGTACTGAATCAACAGCCAAAAGTAAATGTCAAAATAATAGGCTTTTACAACTCAATGTAATTTGGGTGAAATGGCTGCAATGTGCAAGGGACAACAATAAAGACGTCTAGGTAAAAGACCTTTATCCTTTTGTTGTCTTGACAAACTTACACAAAATACATTCAATCTCATCTGAGTTTGAAATGTTCTGTGATGATACTTATCAGTTTACTTATTTCACAAAAATTCATGTTTATGCCTTGAAGTAAAACTTTTAATGAGCTTTTTTAGTGACAGTTCCATAGAATTATAATTCTCAATAGAAAGTTTGCTTCCATGATTTTCTTTAAACTTGTTTTTCGGATGAATTTTTGACATGCTGCACGTAGATCTTGATAGCCACATCTGGGTCTGCTACTTACCAGTGGCAAAGGGGGCTAACCCTGCAGTTTATCTTGGGCAGTATTTAAAGCAACGATCAAAGCTGTACAAACCAATTGTCATCATGTTTCTCCAGAGGGAATTTTGAAGTACATTAATGCGGCTTCTTTGGGAAATAATTGTGCCACTCTGTGACTTCATTAGGTCTCCTGGCCGTTTCAAAAGACGGTCTCTCTGGAGGTTGGAAGCCACGTCGCTGGCAGACAGCATCCCAGGGGGGATGAATGAATAAAAAAGAGAAATTATAATGAGATTGAGTTAGCCATGACCAGGATCCGGCTTTTCATTATTCCACTGGCTAGAGAGAGAGGGAGGCTGACATAAAGAGATGCGTTGTTGTAGGACCCGCACTCACCATCTGCCATGGGGTTCCGGTGCTAGGCGGCCAATGCATGCTTATCATTAACCATGAGCATCAATGGGCCTCCTCTCTGGAGGATCCTCCATTAAAACTGCAAATGTCAAGCCTTGTACGCAAGGAACGTAGAGAAATCCCACACTGAATCCCAAACTAACAACACAAATATCAAAAAGTGAAAAAAGGTCATTTTTTAATCACTTCATAATAAATTCTGTCGTGTGATTTTTTTAGTTTTAAAAATTACAATCTTAACCATCTGGGCTTGTAGAGTTGAAACGTTTGCCCACCGTGGTACTAAGCTTCGGCATTATAAGAAAGCCTGCTTGGACTAATCTCGGTTTCGTTTTTTCACTCACTCTTTGTGGCAGCAGCGATCCAGAGATCAAGACCGTTGATGGTGACCTCTAGTTTGGCCAGTTATTCCGAAGTTCCTGAGACTGGCCCTGCAAAGGAGGAAAAAGGAAAGAAGATCAATAGGTTTCCATTATCTGGTTGGGCGGTGTCACTGGCCTGTCAATGATCCTGTTACAGCGGCGGTGCAAGGGTGACGGGGGCCTAGACTCAATCGCTGCTGACAAGAGGAAAACATGCTGACAGCCACCAGGAACAAGTTGGAACACAGATTTGCACTTCAAGCGGCCGTCCGAGGAGGCTGCGTGCAAGGCCACCGCGCGGCAAGGGGGTGGGGGGGGGGGGGGGGGGGGCTTCGGGGTGTGGATCCCCAGTCCTCCCTGCTTCCACCGCCGTCTTGACTGTCTAGCTCCCGAGCACAAATGCTTTTATCCTCCCATAAATTATTTACCTCTGGATACACCAAAGGAAATTCAGGTGCACTGATTGTGGCCGCGGGGAAATTCATTTACCCCACTGCCCACTGCCCACTGTCACCGCTGCCCTTAGCTGTCAGAAGCCTCACAGATATTATATGTAATTTGAGCAATGCTTAAAAATCAAATTAAAATCACAGGGAGTGCAATACAGGCTTTAACATTAAATATTTAGGAACGGGTGATAAAATACACACAAACATGCGCAGGCTTTTTTGATATCCGAAACTAAATTATTCTAATACAAATGTTAAGAAAAAAAAAAATATAATAATAAATATATATATATGTGGCAAATTTTGGTTGATAAGAGAAAACTTCATAAGGAATTTCCCCCTTGCTGTTGGAATTCACTTTTCCTGATAGCCGGATAAAACCGACTAAGGAAGACATCATCTGTCATGATGGGACATAAATCAATATATTTTGACATGGATAAAAAGCACTTGGGATGTATCACATCGGCCCTCCCAAAACAACCCCCCCCCCACTTGTCAAAGCCCTATGTTTCTGGTCTTGATTTAATCGCCACATATTGGATGACCTATAGATTTCTTTTGACATTATAAACATCACATTAAGTGCATGATTCCCTTATGGTGGAAAAAAAAAAACCTTAAGACTTCCTCCAGTATTTCTCTGTGAATAATGTAAAATAGGAGTATTTTAGCCTGGCCCAATGCAATCGCATGGACACCATATGACACCAGGCTCCGCGTTACTCTTCTCTTTGACAGTAAAATACCAACAGTTGATATTGGTCATTTGGCCGCCATGTGTACATTTCTTTCTTATGTAGGCAATTCAGCGCATAATGACTGGGGAATTCGGGTTAATATGTTGACAAGCTTTAACAATACCAGGTCATGTTGCACAACACGCATGGCTGGCTCCGTGCACTGCAGCAGCTGACAGGTCCTAATCATGCGCTGCCCTAAAGGCACTGAGGCAAAGAGGGTTTTAATTACTGAATTATAGACCAGTGTGGCGGCGTCAAATTGAGACATAATTAAAGTCAGAGTCACAATAATTGTCCCAGCTAATTGGGCAGACAAGTGCGTTGTGGTGCAGTTTCATTATGGGTAATAATTACCTGACTGATGTTTTTTTTTTCCTATTTTGGGAGGTGGGGGCTATTGTAAGAGACTGTGGTTTTCTTTACTGTCAATATTGTACTCAATAATGGAGAAATATATATAGTATATATACAGTACATATATACAACACCGTTACCATCATTATTGCGTTATCATCACCATCACTATCACATCATCACTATCACATTATCACCATCACATCTTCACTATCACATCATCACCTTCACATTAGGACCATCACATCATCACTATCACATCATCACCTTCAATATCACATCATCACCTACACATTATGACCATCACATCATCACTATCACATCATCATCACCCCACCATCACAATCACATCATCACTATCACACCATCACCATCACATCATCACCATCACATCATCACCATTACTATCACTGTTATCATCACATCATCAATATCGCCGCTATCATCCCATCATAACCATCACAATCACTGTTACCACCAACATACGTCATCACCATATCCAGCACCATCACAGTCAAACCATGACATCATCACCATCAGCACCAAAAGTGTCCAAAGTCATCTGTCATATTAAGACAAATAAATGTTTGACTTTTTTGATTTTTGTGTGTGTGTGTGTGTGTGTGTGTGTGTGTTTGTGTATTTTCACACTAATAATATAAACCCAACAGCTTTCTTGAGAAATGAAATGCACCGTCTTTGTAAATTCTGTAAATGTCCCAGGCTGCGGTGTTAATGCAGCCTAACATCACTGGTGTTGACATTCTCGACAGTCACTGTTATCTCCTAATGATTACTAGCAACAACAACAACAACAACAACAAAAAAAAACAAAACAGAAAAGCAAAATGCCTTTAGAAATGGAAGTAGGTGTGACGGAGAGCTGGTCAGTGAGCAGCTGCCCTTCATCCCTCTGGGCAAGAGCTGACCTCCTTTTCTGACATCAGTAAACTGGAAGCTTGACAGGCCACAAAACGGGAGAGATTTGATTTAGATGTGGAGAGAAATGCAGAATATGAGCCAGAAATGTCGAGTCAGACAGGATTTATTGGAGATTACGTTTGTCGCGCCCGACAAAAAGAAAAAAAGGAAAAGCTTTCGCGTCGTCCACGTGTCTGCGCGAGCGAATACACGTCTGCGTGCATCCGTCATGTTTTAGACAGGGTGTGTAAAATAATAACAATAATAATAATCATCATCATCATCGTAACCATAATAATAATAATAATAATGATAATCATAATAATAATAATTGATAAAAAAAAATCTGCCTCGTGTGTCGATATATAGATCTTGAAAAATAATAATATAATAAACGGATTAAACAGGTGATTTACACTGTAAAAAAAATGATTGGATCAATTTCAGTGAATTGCTTCAATTTGTATAACCTAAATGTGTCGCTCAACTTAAAATTCACAAATTAGGGTGTAAATTGGAAGTTGAAAAATAAATTATAAACGTAATGAATTGAAGTATTTTTAACCGATCCAATGAATCTAATCCAATGTTTGTTTTTTTTCAGTGTAGGCTGAAATGAGCAAAATCTCATGTTCATGGTTATGGGTCTATTTCAATTTAATATTCTCTTAATTAAAGTAGCGGATTGTGTGAACAGTATTTATCCTTTTTTTTGTGTGTGATATGTGCAATTAGGCCTCATCGCTGGTACTGTCTGTTCGGGACGACCTGCGGTTTCTCCGGCTGACCGGCAGGGGTCGCTCCTCCTTTCCTTCTGAAAGACGCCAGCGAGGCCCAGCAGGGATTACATATTAAGCGGATTTCGCTAAGTGTTTATAAATTAAAATAAAGCGGATAATTGGGCGCCACAGTAATTATTCTAATTTTCTTTCATAAAGAGTGACTATCCCTCATCGTTAGATAAGCTGAATCAATTTGAGGGGCCGTGAATGCTATTCATTTTGGCTTGAGTTATAAATCAAATTGTACATAAAACATCCATAACAGCGCAACAAAACTAAAATGTAGTAGGCGATATATATATATATATATATTCTTTTTTCAAACAATTAGGTCTACTCATGTCTGAGATTTTTGTCTTACCGTGACGTCAGTTATATTCTTTTCACTTTTTCCAGATTCCGTCCAAATTGGGTAAATGATCTGTCAGTGGGAACTTTGAAGAGTCTGCAGAGATTGGACAGCGCGCGGAGCATGTGTTGTTCTTTTTGAACGGCTGCATTCTGCACACACACACACCCCCCCCCCCCCATACCACAAATGCGCACATGCACACACACACACACACACACACACACACAGACACACACACACACACACACACACAGACACACACACACACACACACACACCCCCCCCCATACCCCAAATGCGCACATGCACACACACACACACACACACACACACACAGACACACACACACACACACACACACACACACACACACACACACACACACACACACACACACACACACAGACACACACACACACACACACACACACACACACAGACACACACACACACACACACACGCACGCACACACACACTGTGTGCAAACCCCTCTCGTGATGTTGTCGATATTATAACAGTGAAAGCATTTCAAACTGAATACCGTCATTATTCTGAGTAACTGCGGACAAAATATTGTTTAACTTGCATCCTTTGCAATAATAATAATAATGATGATGATAATAATAATAATAATAATAATAATAATAATAATTATTATTATTATTATTATTATTATTATTATTATTATTATTATTATTATACTACATTATTGCTATTATTAATATTATAGTTGTTATTGTTATTATGACTATTGTTTTCCAGGAACTCTGTAGACATTGAAGTGAGTGTGTGCAGCAGATGACAGAGCACAGAGAGGAGGAAGTGACAGATGAAAAGACAGAGGCTGTGCAGCTCACAGGCAAACGCACCGGTACAAAGCCGCACACACCTTTGAGAGCACAGTTTGTTTTATTGCACTTCTCCTGTCGATTTGCTGAAAAGGGGAAGCCAACATGCCCTGTTTAAGAAACAAACATGCAGATTAGATGGGAGTTTGACGTCCCACAGCTCAGATATCTGCACCGAAAGAGAAAAAAGGAGGGGGAAAAAAATCCACTCGGCATGGTTGACATAATTTACCGTCCCCGTACAAGTAATTAATGTAAATAATGGTAAAAAAAGAAGAATTTTAAATCCAGTCATACTTACAGTCAAGGCCAAATGTAATAATAATAATAATAATAATAATAATAATCATCATAATTACAATAATAACAATAATAACAATATTAAAACTAATAATGATTTATACTTCCTATATAATATACATTGTCTATACATATATACATATACAGTATATTGGCTATTCATATACTGTATACAGTTATATATGTATTTGTATATATATTTGATTGAATAAATAGTTATTTTAAAAATGTTTACAGCGATTTGTATCGAACATACATTTGTATCCACCTGCACAGAAAAATAGATCCAAACCAGAAAACGCTTGTGTAAAATGTACTGCCAGTGCTGTCACCTGTGATATGATACTGTGGATACTGCCACTACAGCTGCACCCACTCACCGTCCATGCCAAGCCATGTTCTAAGACTCTATGGACTATTAAACATATATATTTAACTCAAATAAGCTCAACAAAACGTTATTATCGTCCTCATTTTTGTTTGTTTGGAGTTGGTTAAAATCCAGGAAATACCTGGAGGGGCAATTGATGTATTTATGGTTCATGCGGTACACAAATGTATCCATCACAGTTCCAAACACAAATAGCATTGATTGTGCTTAGTGAGGACTTGCTGTCAGTCTGCGTGTAGGTGCAGAGCAGCCATTTCAAAATGAGATAAAGCTGCAGTTTGCTTTGATGGGTTTGGCATTAGATTGACAAGGTTGTTTATATTGCACTTTTGAATTGGTAATGCAACTCTGAATTTCATTTCTCTACCCCGCACACATATTCGAAGGCATCATGTTGATGCACCCTCCTCTCAAACCAAACACACAGCTACATACACAGTTATTATGATGGCAAGCAGTGAGGCACAGCTGGCGATATCACTCTGATTGGCTCCATTTATGAATTAATCAAACAACATATTTCCACAAGAACCTTTTGTTGTTTTGCTGCCTCTTGATTCAACACATAGGTTGTAATGACCCCACTTGTCAATAAAAACAGATAAGTATGAAGATGTAAGCACATAAATGCAAAATGGCCCGGTTCACGATAATTGAGCACAAACTAAAACGTCTCTTAAAACGTCAAATCGCTCTGGTCTTTCCATAAAATCTAAAAATTGGGCAGTGTGGAATACTTTTTGGAATACATTTAAATATGTCTATAATTAAAATCACGTTTTTTCGGTCCATTTGCCACAAATATAAGAGTACAAAGTATCCCAGTACGACTAAGTATCACTCGCCCTGTGTGTGCAAAAATCACAACGGGCGCCATGTTGGTCCAGGGCTGATCCAATCACCAGACCCACAACCTGAACATGTGAGAGAAAAGTAATGGAGGCAAAATGAACAAATGATCAGTATGCTGTGAGAAGTACAATACGTTTCTTATTTAGCATTTAGATAACTATCTATCCTGAGGAGTAAGCTTCAAAGTTGAACCCAGTTTAGGCGACAGGGATTAATTCTCTGCGCTGCATGCTTCATTGAATCTCTCATTCCCAAACTTTGTCTGTATTGATGTTAGATTTGATTGAAGATTAGAGCATTTAGCAAATTTTTCTTTTCCGCGTGTATCAGGCTTTTTCAAGCGCGCCGTGGTGCTCTCTGGTCAATACCCTCACTTTTATCCAGTGTCTGCTTCATTTAAACTTAATCAACTCCATCAATGAACTGGAACAGCGAAACGTCCCCTGGAACAATAGCTTTTGTTGGATAATGCTTTGGTCTTATTCCCAACCGGCTGGCGATAAACCTAAAATTACACTATGATGAACTATTTCAATCAATATGGTAATGGAAATTGGCTTGGCTGACTCTTTGCTGGCTTAAGGAGGAAGGCTAAAGCCTGTGTGACATTAATACGTCTCTGTGCGCTTTCCCTGCTGTTGCAACTCCCTTTATTGTCTCATCTTTCCACTGACATTGACTGGGCCATATCGCCAAGCGCCCACTCGTCTAATGATCTATCTTTTCCGGGGGAATGCACGCTCTGAAATGGATGCACAACTTGATGGGCTCGTACCTAGTTTTCTCTCTAAATTATAGCCTCTGCGCTCGGCCTCCTGGAGAGGCCCGGCAGGACGTAGATCATTCAGCGACGGCGCCGTCGTTAACGAAGGAACAACGCGACTTTTGGACGCGGGGTCCTCGGGGCGGGGGACGCGGGAGTCTCCCACGCCGCTCCCTCCATCATGTTTATACTGCCACCAAAAGAGCAATTCCAGGGGCGTTTCGCGGGGAAAAAGCGCACGCTCCCCGTCTGCCACGCGCTGATAGATGTGCCACCGTCCAGGACGACACGGCGGCGATCATCACGATCCGCTGCCGAGTGGGATGAGTTACCGTGAGGTGTTTCATTTTTTCTTTAAGTTTCTCTCTGCCATTAAGAACTTTATCTCGCCGCCTTTTACTTTTAATGAGATCATTTAAGGGGAGATCAAAAGGAGGATGACGCCGATGCGCCCCCACACCTTTTCAACGTATTTCAAATACCACCGGTGATCATGAGCCAATGATTGGTGCAAGGGAGGAAGTCTTTCTCTGCTCCTCAGCCTTCTCTCGGAGTGTCAAACAAGCCTTTTCAGAATAAAAGCGTCCGATATGTCACGCCTAATGAAATAAAGCCCCCAAAATTGAATGAATGTAGTTTCCATTTTAAATTTAGAATGACTTCTTCCAGAGCGTGTCTGGAGCCCTGGTACTTTGGCTTCCCTTTTTGATGCAGCTGTCCAAGGTCCTCTAACACACACACACACACACACACACACACACACACACACACACACACACAAACACGCACACACACACACACACATACGCTTACAGTTGTGTGTTTAACCAAAATGGTAACCGTACAGAGCCAATATGGCTCTTCCACACCTCCTAACAGGGGGGAGGGGTGCTGCTCAATGGAGGGACGGACCCAACTGGGACCGGTGCCGCTCACACTGCCGAAGCGCTAATCATCCGTCTCCTGCCGCCACTGTCAATTAACCCCGTCCTTTCCGTTAAACTGGAATCAGTTTTACGGAACTTATCGCCGAAGCTCACCAAGCGCCCCGCCGCTGCCGCCGCCAACGCGCCACTTGACACTTTTTGGATCTGTTCTTTTTCCTTTGTTACGATGTTTTACTCCCAGTGCTGGAGATGATTTGAGAGGACAGACGTGCACAACAGATCCAGCACCTTGAACATCAAAGACCTGCGCACTCGTGTAATAGTAACATAGTGTGTGTGTGTGTGTGTGTGTGCGTGTGTGTGTGTGTGTGTGTGTGTGTGTGTGTGTGTGTGTGTGTGTGTGTGTGTGTGTGTGTGTGTGTGTGTGTGTGTGTGTGTGTGTGCGAGCGCGTGTGTGTACCCGCATGCGTTGACGTGTGTTTGTGTGTGGGTGTACTCGTGTATCTAGCGTATGAAAGCATCCCAGACAGACAGAATATAAAAAAATTACAGGCCTTTTCCTTCTTTGTCTGTCTCCTCTTCTCTTCTCCGAGCGGAAAGGGGCCTGAGTGATAGAGCCGCAGTCTTTCATCTTACCCAGCGAGTGTAAATAGCTGCCATGTTTGATTGATGGTCTGACACACACTCGAAAGAAAGAGAGGGAAAAAGCTAAATTCAATGGGAACGCAGTACAAAGTTGTGTGCTCTTCAAATCAATGGGGCCCGAGTAATTTCATCCGAATCGATTGCGCTGTACACAAACTGCGATCCGTTTGGGGCGTAAACTTCCTTAAGTGGCTGTTTTACGGCGTGCGCTGTTGTCTGTAAATCAGGGACCCCGGATGATTTTGTTTTTCCTATTTAGACGTCCTGTCATGGCTTCCCTAGACGTCAACTGGACTGGTCTGCTACAGCTGTGCTACAAGGTACCTGAGCCGTACACGTTAATGTTGTGTTCTGTAATTGTTCACTCCATTTACCTGGAGACAAAAAGCATGTTGACATCATGAAATGGCTTTGTACATGTACAGAGGAATGCCATTATGAGTGTATGGTCCCATGGTAAGATTTTGGTTCGTCACAAGTCAGTATCTAAACCCCTCGCTCAACTAGAGACTGACGACCATCTCCCAGGCTTTTGTTGCTAAAACTGGTTGGAAACGATTAGAGAAAATCCTTGAATTGCAGAACCAACCAAAATGTATTTAGGTCGGTCCTTCATATCGGGGCGGTGACATGCGGAAGTCGTGTGTACACGTACAACACACTGCTGCAGCAGCAACACAGGCATTACTCGATGGCTCAGCCGCAGTCACCGAAGAAAACATCAACATTTGTTGATGCTTGTCGCGTTTGCGGCGAAACATATTTATTGGTAAAAAACTAACACAATCTTCTTGGGGACAGGATTCCCCCGTCCAGCCTGGCAACGCGTCAGCTCTCTCCGTGTTACAAAGCGATTCGCTATAGCTCCAGTTTCTTTCACTACGGAGGAGAATGGGGGGAGAGTATCATGGTAAAATGCGGTAAAATGTAAGGGGCATAGGTTTGTTAGCAGCCATTCACGCCACCGTTCTAGCAACTCACATGTATTTAGAAATCCCCAAGGGATTGTTAGGCAGCGAGATCTCAGATCGTCTGGTATCATGAGACTATAGATTATAGAAGGCATTTAGGCTTGTATATGGCAAAAAATTATTATTTTATATATATATATATATATATATGTGTGTGTGTGTGTGTGTGTGTGTGTGTGTGTGTGTGTGTGTGTGTGTGTGTGTGTGTGTGTGTGTGTGTTTGTGTATATACAATACAAGGAATATAGGAAATTGTATATACAGTATATACTATTCACCAATCAGCCACAACATTAAAACCACTGACAGGTGAAGCAAATAACATTGCTCATCTTGTTCCAATGGCACCTGTCAAGGGGTGGGATATATTAGACAGCAAGTGAACAGTTGGTTCTTGAAGTTGACGTGTTGGAAGCAGGAAAAATGGGCAAGCGTAAGGATCTCAGCCACTTTGACAAGGGCCAAATTATGATGGCTAGATGACTGGGTCAGAGCATCTCAAAAATGGCAGGTCTTATGGGGTGTTCCCGGTATGCAGTGGTAAGTACCTACCAAAAGTAGGTAGGTACTAATCGGTGAACTGGCGACAGGGTCATGGGCGCCCATTGGATCATTGATGTGCGGGGGAATGAAGTCTATCCCACAGAAGAGCTACTGTAGCACAAATTGCTGTAAAAGTTAATACTGGTTATGATAGAAAGGTGTCAGAACACACAGTGCATCACAGCTTGCTGTGTATGGAGCTGCGTAGCCACAGACAGGTCAGTGTGCCCATGTTGACCCCTGTCGACCGCCGAAAGCACCTAGAATGGGCACATGAGCATCAGAACTGGAACACTGAGCAGTGAAAGAAGGTGACCTGGGTCGATTAATCATGTTTTCTTCTACATCATGTGGATGGACCTGGGGTTAGGTCCAATCTGATGGAGCATTTATGGGATGTGCTGGAATAACAATCCCGATCCATGGGGGCCCCACCTCACAACTTCCAGGACTTAAAGGATCTGCTGCTAACGTCTTGGTGCCAGATACCACAGGACACCTTCAGAGGTCTTGTTGGAACACAACAATGACATAAGCTACGAACACAGTTGAGGTATCATTTTAACTGGTATGTCACAAGCATCTCGTGGTTTAAGTCTCATCCAAATCGGTCTACATGCAGAGCAGATGTTCGTGAAAAACCGAACAACTTTGACCCCAAGTATTCAGGCGGTCATGCTTGACTGACACAAACCAGATGAATGAGATGAGATTTATAGTATGATGCTTTCTGACATCATCATACTTTTTACTATAAATGTACAGATTCCGATTAAGAATGTACATTGACATTGGGCCAGTGTGTGGTGTAGACTCCGTCGCTCTGTAGTGGTTCGACATTACCAACTATGGGTTTACGTGTATATTTATGTACTTTCTTACTTGCTAGATGTCTGTAGATCTGTTTGATTTACAATTTATCTCCCTGGTCCCTATTAATTTGCCTAATTAATTAAAAATCGCCCAAAAAATTTGTAAACTCGTGACAACATCGGGTAGAATTCCACTAAAATGTGTGACTGAGTGATGAGTGATGTTAAAGTTCCATAAATGTTGTCTGCATTAGAATATGCACAAGTAATCTATTAAACTGAATTCTCCAATTTTACATTATTAACATTATTAATGATGTTTGTAGGTTCAATTAATTGAGATGCATTTCACAGAAACCAAAAAACTGTAACACATCCTCAAATGATTAAACTGGACCCTGTGTATTGCTGCCTGCAGCTATTATTATTATTATTATTATTATTATTATTATTATTATTATTATTATTATTATTATTATTATTATTGTTATTATTATTATTATTGTAGTACATTCGTTTGGCATGCATTTTCCATTTTATACTACTTTCCACTCCAGTTTTTGTGTTTGACACATATTTACTTACTTTGTTTGGTCAGAAAACTATAATGCCATCCATCTATTTTAATGGGCTTTTCCTTTGATTTAACACACAAATAAATGTGCCACTCTTCATCTGCACTCCAACAGGCTCAGAACTGGGGAGATGA
>NC_137193.1:55807358-56069858 GCF_960531495.2 Zeus faber | reverse complement strand
CCCACCGCTCTTTATTAAAGTGTAATCAAACATGGGTTTAAGTGGAAAATAATTATCCAGATCTAATAAGCCACTGAGCCGGATCGTGTAAATGCAAATTTTCAAGCTGCTCTCCATCCGTCCCAGCGAGGGGAGAACAAGTCTCCTCCGCCCGCCGCTGTAAATCACAGGAAATAATGGCGGCATAATGACCGGTTTGTGGTCGGGAGCAGATTGAGTGATAACAGAGCAAACGTGTTGCATGCAGATTCCCACTTAGCGTCCTATCACGGGGGGGAAGCCGGCGAACAGCTTGGCGTCACCTCGTTAAAGGGCCTCGTCCACGCCTTGTACATTTTATTTATTTTCTCCGGAGCTGAAGATTCCCTGGCCGAACCTAGCCGCCACCCCACCCTCCCAACCCCCCCATCCCGCCCGAAGATCTGAGAGGACGAGCCAGGAGCAAATCTCGCTACGTACGGTGTGAAGGAGTGATAGGAGACGTCCTATCAGGTGAAGGGGGGAAAAAAAGCTGCTCCGACAAGCGCTTAATAATAGACACATAAATTGCTTGGATTTGGTGTTTGGGGTGAGGCTGATTTAGCTGCTAATTGGTGACAGAAGCTGTCAAACGTGTGGCAGATAGTGATGGTGGTGGCTTCTGTCAGGATTAGGTGAAAGGAAGCGAGAACACAAAACAAACAAAAAAACACAAAAACAAAGCGCTTTCTTCCGGCGAAGGGGAGAGGAGAACTACGACGGCAGTCTCCTCCCCTTTCGTGTCTAATATTTACCCAAAACACATTAAAAAGACAAAGAAGAGAGGCTGCAAAAGAGAAACAATAAGCTCGGCATTACGGACCCCGTCTCCCACTTTTCCTCTTTCCGCCTTTTTTTTTTTTTTTTTCCTTCCACGTCTCCTCTCCTTCTTTTCGTCTCAACCACTCTTCTAAGCTGTCTGCGGGACTGATTACCGCGTGCGTTTGGAGACATTTTATCGGAATGTTTCCTCCTCGCCCGCTTAAGCACGCACACAGAGACACGGAAAGACGTCGAATCATGGCACTGGCACGTACACAAACACAAACACATTGAGACAATGAAGCAGCTGTATCCGACGGACAGAGAGAGAGAGAGAGAGAGAGAGAGAGTGAGAGTGAAAGGGAGGGAGAGACAGAAAGAGAGAGAGAGAGAGAGAGAGAGAGAGAGACGGACTGATCTCTGGAGGGCATCTTCCCTCTAAAGCCCTGCCTCCACTCTCCTACCGTTTCTTTTTTTTTCCTCTGGAGTATTAAAATGAACAGTAATTAGGCTTTGATACTCTGGCAAATGAACAGTAATTAGACTGTGCTACTGTGGCTGCTCATTGAATATTCACACCTTTATTGAACGTTAAGATTAGCTCGCCGCCGCCGTGCACAAACAGTGTGGCATGGCAACGGGTCTCTGCAGATGGTGCTGGGTGTGTGTGTGTGTGTGTGTGTGTGTGTGCGCGCGCGTGTGCGTGTGTGTGTGTGGATGAGATAGGTCGCCCGAGCCCGACGGACCCTCAGAGGGGATTTTCTGGTTATTAGATCCTCGCCAGATCATGAGCCAATTATAAAGAAAACTGTCAGTCAAGGCAAAGTGGCGATGTGATTAGCTGAAAAGGACAAAAATCAGGTGAGGGAGTGCGAATCTTTCTGGGCGGCGGCTTTGATTTGCTAATAAGAGGAGGAAGAAGGGAGCAGGCCCGGGGTGGACGCGTGGAGTCCTCAGCCGTAGTCCTGCTTTTGCTGTCTTCGTTTCCACCGTGACCTTCTTCTTAGCGCCGCCCGGCCTAATCTGCACCGTTGAGGTAGGCGGGGAGAATGGGGAGGGGGTTCTCCAGGGTCCAGGGGGCTCTGAAAGAGGCATATGGTTACAGCCCCCCCCCCCCCCCCCCCAAAAAAAAATAAAAACAATCATAAAAAACAAAATGAGAGCAAACGCTCGCAACTTCACCACCACATGAGCAACCAAACGGATCCTCTGGCGCGACCGGGGCCAAGTGCTGCCTAATTAAACCTTATAGACAAAAATACTGTATACAGACTTTACAGAAAAAGAGGAAGCTTTTCCCAGTGATGGAGGAGGAGTGGAGTGAAAGGACAAGAGGAGGGAGGGTAAAACCGCTTGTCTCTGAAAAGAGTCTTGATGGTGAGAAGGTAGGTGCCTGCTACTCATCCTAATCCCTAAAAAGTGAGACAGAGGATCCAAATTTAGCGCTGGGTGACCAGGGGCCGACACCAAGGTGGCGGGACGGGGCTGTGGTAGTTGCGCTGGTGGCTGGGGAGAGGGGGGGTCCGGGGGGTCTGGGGGGGTCTGGTGAGGAGGGGGGGGGGGCCCTAGCACAGTGCCAGTGCTATAATGAAGCGCGCTAGACAGCCTGACAGCTCTGGCAGGTGATGCATGGGGCCCATGCTAATTCCTCAGCGAAGCCGGTGATGGATCCTGAAATCTTGACCACACATCCCATTAGCCCCTGTCTGTGACAGGGAGGATAAAGATATTACAAAAATCCAGGAGAACTTGCAGTGGGGGTGGAGAGATGGTTGGGGGTGTTCACAGGAGCTTAGGGACACAGAGTGTGGGATGTGGACAGCCCCAGTCAAAGGAACCCCTTACGCAAAAAAACCCGCACGAAAGTCCCCCGCAATATTTCCGAGCAGCAAAGTTATTGATGACTTAACCTCTGGGGGGTGCGGGGTTACGGGTGATGGATACCGTGCATCCCCCCGGGGTGGAACAGCAGAGGATAACAAGGTAGACAGTGAATCACCTGCCCACCGCCGGTAAAAATAGAATATGACATGTGCTCCGGCGGTGTGCGCGCGCACGGCGCTGCATTATTGGGCTGTACGTTTCTAAAGAGATGAGTGGATGGAGCTCGTCCTGCAAATAGATTAGCTCCGTGAAGGGGACTTGCACGGCCTCAGCTGTTCTCCGCTGCTTCCCCACTGCCCTGTCCCGGCTTTTGCATCTCAGCACTATGAATAGAGCGACTGTTTATTAGTCTCTGTCCCTGACAACTCCTCTGCGACCCACACCCACACCCACACCCACACACACACACAAACAGACACACACACACACACACATACACACACACACACACACACACACACACACACACACACACACACCCACACACACACACGCACACACACACACATACACACACACACCTTTCAGGATAGAACAAGGCGAGGTGTGTGGAGCTCCTAGGCTATCAAGCATTCAGCTGTGTTTACCATGTGTCTTTTATCTTCCTGTGCTAGGATAAGGCTAATATTTTTGACAAGTTTTCGCGTGCGATATAAATGACCCGGCCCTGGTACAAATAGGGAAAAAGACGCACCGCACCGCACCGCTCACACGCTCGCTAGGCTATCCCTCTGTTCCTTCTCCTATTTCTCAGGGTTGACAAATAGCGGGCGAGGAAGTTCCAGGGGAAGCTGAGAGGTTACCGTGACAGACAAGGAGCACAATTATCACACCATGATGAAAGAGCGGTGGCGAGCGGCGCGTCGCCACCGTTAATTACCGTCCTTTTTCCACCGGCCTCTAATGTGAGGAAAAACACGCCGTGACAAGTGTGTAAAAGAGCAAGCACTAAATTACTGTCAGGAAAAATAAACGGGAGGACGGCACGGCCCGCTTGGTGATTTACGGGGGCAATTAGTCACCACCCCACGGAGATGCTGAGGACAGCAGTGCAGCGCTGAGTTTGTCAGGGAGGGAGCGAGAGGGAGAGAGAGAGAGGGAGAGAGGGAAAGAGAGAGAAAGAGAGAGAGAGAGGGAGAGAGAGAGAGAGAGAGAGAAAGAGAGACGCCTTCGACACTCCACCCACACTTCACCCACACTTCCACCAGGAGTGGGATGCTCTGTAGGAGAATGCACCGTGCACTTGGCTCGGTGACCTCTGTCTGTGCAGAGCAACCAGAGCAACCAAAGCAACCAGAGGAACCGGGGGAACTAGAGGATCCAGAGCAAGATAGAAGAAGAAGGGGAATGAGAGGAATCAGGGGAACTAGAGCAGCCACAGGAACCAGAGCAACCAGAAGAACATGAGCAACCAGAGAAACCAAAGGAACGGAGGCAACAAGAGCAACCAGAGCAACCAGATAAACCGGAGAAACCGGAGGAACTAGAGCAACCAGAGGGCACAGACACACAAAAAAGTACAACGTGTGAAATGTGTACAACCTGTACACACGGCAAGGCAGGACAAATTGGTGTCATGTTAAATGTATATGCACGGTGGTGAAAATGAAAGAAATGACAATATACAACCCATTTAGGTCACCTCTCACTATGTGAGATTATTATTAACGCGTATGTTAGACAACGTAAAGCATCGTCGATTACTCTACACTATCAGTAGCAGACGCATTGGGCTACTTGTCAGGGTACTTGAAACTGCCCCTCCTTCCCCCCATCCACAGCCCATCACACTTAAACGGACTTTAATTGTTTCTAAACGTGACACCAGTTAGACACTCGCGGTTTAGAAACCAAGCTTGATTTTCTTTCATTATCTCATCTTTTCAAACGCCCGCCAAAGACGGAAGCAGAGGGAAGGGCCACGTTCCCGTCGTCATGTGTCCCTCACGCTTCAACGACTTTCATCGCACATTTAAATACCTGCTGCCTACTTTTAAAGAAATTTGAGCCCGCCGGGAATATGCCCAAGCGGTGGCGATGGAGGAGGAGGAGGAGGAGCCCATTGATTTGTAATGGCTGATGGCAGATAGTGTCACATCATTCTCGTTAATTTCGCTTCATTGACGATTCATTGAACAAACACAGCGCTGTCCGCGTCTCTCCGAGAGATGAAGTCTCCTCACGCGCCATGTGAGGAAGCGCGTGATGAGCCATCGTTGAACGCTGCTGAATTGCCTTGTTAAGGAATTGTCACGTTGTGTGATATCGTACGGGTAAGCGACGGACAAAGAACGGAGAAAACAATTGTGCAGAATTCATCGTTCAGCGCAACTCAGAATTGAAAGGCTGAGATTTCAGATTTGAAATGGGCCACGTTTTGACTTTGTTTGACTAGAACTGAAAAAAACGTGACAATCCGTATTGTAAGCTAAGGGAAACGTACTCAGCCCTGTCGTTTTCTATCTGCATATCTTAACCCAGCCCTTCCACATGAACAGTATGGGACAACAATAACACCCACAGTAGGGCTGAGTGATTTGAGGTGGGTGTGGGTGTGGGAGTCGGGGGGGTATATACTTCCAGTAAGACTACTGACGGGGTTTGTTAGGTTGAGCCAAATTTCCAGGTCAGCGGCCTTTAGCATGCTTGGTTACAGCTTGTCTTGGGCGTCCTCATTGGCCGAGGTGCAAGAAGACGGGGCCGCGCGGGGCCGTAAGTGGCGGAGGAGGAGGAGGAGGTGGAGGTGGAGGAGGAACCAGGAAGGGACCATATGCATGTCCAGCGGAGCCCCCCCCACCCTCGGGCTCTCTATCTTTATCTCGCACTTCACTGCATTATCTAGGTTTTTTTTTTTTCTTTACCTCCGCCGGGCCATAAGTGCCAGGATGTCAAACTTTCTCAAGCTGTCAGAATTGTTTTGTTTTTCTCCTCCTCCCCTGGAACAAGCAGACGATGGATTGGATGAGGAGAAGAACAACAACTGGTGAAGGTGGAGGGAGAGAGGGTGATGACCATCACGTCTCCTAAAATGCTCGTAGCTGTTTCACCTTCAGCGGCTACCACCACGGGTCCAGGGCCCCCCCCCCACCTATCTCTCCCTCTCTCTCTCCCTCTCTCTCTCTCCACCCCCCCCCCCACCCCACTCTCTCCCTCTCTCTCTCTCTGTCTCTCTCTTTCTCTCTCTGCCTGTCATGAACTTCATGTATCAAGCACCTTATTTTTATCTTTAGTCTCACACTCGGTTGTTGTTACATCCTCTACTATCTCTGGTTGGTGATATTTTCTCAAAATGGCTTGTCAAAAGTGAAGCACACCGTCATATTTTTTTTTATAACTAATTGCTAGCGGATTTCTTTCCAAACTTTGTCCATTCTTGATCCTAACAATAGACAGAAATGTGAAAAATACAAAATGTGTATGACAAGTGAATGCAGGTTGAGAACTTCATTTCTGTGTGCAATTCAAATTGTATCCCTCGAATTGACCAATTTAGGCTATAAAAGAGTGCTTAAGGGTAAAAGGCGAAGTAGTCACAATTTCCAATCAATAAACAATTTCATTTTATTTTTACCTTTTTAATGTATTCTTTTGTCATAACCAAGCAACAACCAGAGTAGGGTACAATTAGAATCGGCCCTCATCTGAGTAACTCCACCCAAGGCTGGAGTATAACAAACGTCACTGGAAATTGCTCTGTTGGCTTCACAGACCAGCACAAATCTTTAAAAAGAAAGAGGAATTAATATCAACCGTACGTGAAGAAATTGCAGATGAAGGAAACGTAAGTATTTTAAAAATAATTCTGATAATTACCAATAATAATTGTATATATATATTTTTTTTATTTTTTTTTTATAAATTTAGTGATTAATAATTGTCTTTCTTTCAAAAAAAAGTATACAGTACATTGACTGTAGGCTGCGACGTGCGATACGCTGTGCATTTCCCAAAACAAAACCAATATAAATTGTGTTTTTATTGGAGATGTAATAATTTTATTTTATTTTATATCCTTTTCCGATGTCTACATGAAACAAAAAGTCCCGCGTGCAGTGTCCCGGTGTGGTGTCCCCCACAAAATTCGGAAAAAACTTGAAATATGAGTGCTGATTCAGCTACTGGATTGCTTATTTCTCACCTCAAATTTGTTCAGAAACAGATTTTGGTGAAATGATGAGGTTTACAGACGGAAGCCAGAAGTCATGCTCAAACCCCATTGTCTCACAGAACTAGGGGCCTCTACAGGGTGGCGCCACCCACTGAAACATCCTGTCCTGGAACAGGATGGTTTAGATGGTTAGAAGGTCTAGAATGCATAAACCATTAAAAAACTTCAAAAACATGTTTTGGGGACCCCAGAAACCTATGTCAACGTATTGGTAAGGAGCATAATACTGTAGGTTCTCTTTAAAAGCTGGGTCTAAACTTATTGACACAATTCTCAAATCAATGCCAAAATATGCATAACCTAAACATGTACAGAAATTTCTGTAATGGCAAATTCTTATGTTCATTTAGGCATTCTGGAAAAAAAAAGGGTGGGGGGGGGGGGGTCAATTGATGCAAAGATCTTAAGCGTCAGTATACTCAACGTATTCTACTGAGTAAATCTCTTTGAAAATATATTTGGATATCCTTAGCGACTACAAATGCGCAATTGTCTTATTGTCTTTCCTTTATGTTCCCGGTGATGTTTAATTGAACACTACTTCAACTCATCTCGGCTTTATTGCCGGTAGACCCCGGCAAAAAAGAAAAAAGCCTTCAAGATTAGGCTTATTAACCAGCTATGAAATAATAGACAGCCACAGAGGAGAGGCAGTAAAAAAATGGGGCCTATGAATCAATATGGGTAATGGGGGAAGGCCAAATGTAATAAATAATACAATAACAAGCCTAACTAATGAGCTGTTGCCAAGGCGCAGTTCACAGAACGCACCCTCCACACCAGACCCGGCTAATAATGTGGGGGAGTCGGCGGATGATGAAGTGTTGCCACGAGGCAACACCTGTGCAATTAAAACGGCGGATTCTTCTGCACGTGAACATTAATATCGGCCCTTTTCCCCCCTCTTTTTTCTTTCTTTTTTTTCCCTTCATAAGGGCCCGATGAGCACGCTAATAATCTGGTATACTTGACTCCGCGTCGAGGCCGGAACTGCTGCGTCTAATTAGGTAAAGGTAATTAATTAGAGATAAACGGAGCTAATCAGGGCCCGTTAGCGCTCCCACTTCCCTGGCATTAAGACATGGCCGCCTCCTGTATTCTCCCCGGTCGCCCTGTCATGTGCTCAACCGGCCCGAAAAAAAAACAAACCCCATAGGTTTTTAATGCGGGGCCTCGCCGCCCCGCCTCTCCCACAGTGAACCACCTCGCTCCGCCAAGATCACGATACCCCCATCTCTATCGTTTCCCTCTAATCGTCCCTTTAATCGGTCCGCCGCCCGCTAAATAATGACTTTATTATAGAATTCAAACGACCAGGATGCTGTTCCTCGCGTTCGCCACCCGGATTGCAGCGGCAGCATCGTGGATCAATACGATTAAATCAGAGAGGAAAAAGACGCAAACGTCATTGTAAATGCTGCTACGCGGATTTGGACTTTGACGTTGTGGCGCATCAGAAGTGTCTAACTTCCATCCCAGCAAGGAAAGGCGAACATTCCGCCCTCCTTTGTTCTAATTAGGAAATGAAACGTCTGATTGATGAGCGGAATTAAAGGCGGCCGTTGTTGCAACGCTACGCCAACGCGTAGCGCCAGGAAGGCCTGTCTCCTGCCGCTCGTGTACCTATCATGTCCAATCTTTTTTTTTTTTTTTCATTTCCCCCGAAAGACGGCGCTCCAGTCTACGCCTTAGTCGGTGTCGGGCTGTTTTTGGAAAAAACCCGCAAATTTAATGGTTATTCTAATGAATGTTGACTTTCCAGATCAGAAAAGGCGCGGGGAAGGAGAGAAAAAAGATGGGAAGAAGTGTTAGAAATCCTGGGGGGGGGGGGGGGGGGGGGGTTGTTTGGATGCTCTCCGTCTCTATCGTCGGATTTATTTTTCGCGAGGAAGGAGAATGATTTGGGATACATTATTATTTTTCTCCCTCTGCCCCCCCAGCGTACACATGGGAGTCGTCTGCTGCGAGGCGGCAGGGCGCTCCCCCGACACGCGACATTACAAGGTTTTTTTTTACGAGCGACAAGCAGGCTATTTGGCTGTCATTGGGATTGTTTGAAGAGAATATGTTTCTGCGGCATACTCGGGGGGGGAAACCCCGGTATCAGGAGGAGGAAAAAAAAAATCGGATCACCCCTGAGCGCTTGACACCGCTCTTATGCATTTGTCAATATTAAGGCTAATAGGTGGCGCGCAAATTGGAAGCCCGGCATCAATTGTGACTCGACCTCTCACCCGACTTGTCGTTCCTTCAATAACCTTGTTTTTGGGTAATGGCTGCAGATTACATGAGAGGGGACGTCTCTTGCGATGATGTATTATGCTGCTGGGGGGACGAAGCAGCTCCGTTCATATTTACTACTCGTGGATTAACAGAATGAGAATATTAATCCATGGGGTTTATTGGTTAGAGACGTTAATAACACATACATACACTCCCAGTGTCGTCTAAAAGGCGATGGAAAAATAAATGCGTTGCTGATCATTAAAGTACATAGACACTCCGCAACGCCGTGAGTAAAACAAGAGAGAGAGTTCCCGATGTGAAACAGAACAGCGCGAAGATGATAGACTGTCAGATTGGAAGCGCAGCCCATAATGCAACCATCACCGGCCCAAAGTGCAGGGTCTGCACGGCGTTTACAATTGAAATGTGACAGACCGCAGGCGTACGGAGCCTCATTACAGCGTTTCCCAGAGGGCCGAGGGGCCGGCGCTTCCGTTGAGCGGGGCGGGGGATCCTCAAAAACCACAGAGACCAGGAACGAGCTGCAACACCCATGTTAGAAACAGCTCTAAGGGAGGAAAGAAAGAAAGAAAGAAAGAAAGAAAGAAAGAAAGAAAGAAAGAAAGAAAGAAAATCAGGCATTCTTGTCTCAGTTCATTGTGGCAGTCGGGCAATGGTTTCAAAACATGGGCTCCGGGGACCCACAGGGGGTCCTTCAAGAGGTTCCAAGCGGTCCTCAACAAAAAGGATTAATTGTTAAATTTCACCATTATTTAATTTCCAACATCTAGGATCTAGGACAGTGGGTCTCAACATGGGGTCTGGGGAACCCCAGGGGGTCCTTTTTGCTGGGGACCCAGCAAAAAATTATAACTAGTTAAACTTCCCCATTAGAGAATCTACAATATTGACTAGTTTCACTGTCACCACCCGAACTATAGTATAGACAGGGATGTCATTTGGGATTCCAACAATAAAAATTTTCCCAGATTTGGGTGCCAGAGGGAACAATCTTATCAAATAAGGATTCGCGGCCTGACGCTTATCAAATCCTTGATATTGAAAAAACATTGAGAGTTCACTGCAGTACGGCACCATGGCATCTGATTCTGCCCCCCCCCCCCCCCTCTCTCGTGCTGCTCACCACAGGCCACCGTGTCACGTGGGTCATGTCTGATTGGCCACCGCCGAGCTGACGGATGGGAGAGGACGGCGGCATCGCGACGCTCAGCCCGCGTCCAAAAGCATCTGCGTCAACCGGTGCTGATTGTGAGGCACCCGCTGGCGCTGTTTAGATAGTTTGACTACATCAAGTGCCCTTCCAGACGGCTCTTACTGGTGCGATTAGAGGAGGCTGAAGATGAAAGGTGTTCGGTGTATTTTTAAAATTGTTGATTTTCCGTGTAATGATAGCTCGTGCAATTAAGCGCTGGCTCCAGGCTCTGCATGTCCTTGTGTGAGAAATCTAAATTAGATGCTGGGTGTATGTGTGTGTGTGTGTGTGTGTGTGTGTGTGTGTGTGTGTGTGTGCGTGTGTGTGTGCGCGTGTGTGTGTGTGTGCATGTGTGCATGTTTCAGACACTATTTCATTAAATTACAGTTTCACCACGTTGTGCAGATATTCCGATATTCCCATTATGTTCTACAAATGTAATTGATTGGTTCGTAATCCTTAAAATATGACTATGTAAATATGAGATTGCTTTTTAATAATTACCTAATTGCCTTCAACTTCATAATTGCTTGCAAACATTTCCTCATTAGATGTTTTATATTTCAGAGCGTACTGTCTGTGTTAACAATACACTATATATTTAAAGCATGATTTAGAAATTAAAGTTAAAAAAATAATAATAATTAAAGAGTCTTGGTGTTGGAGTGTTGTTTTTGTATGATAGTTGAGGCTGAGCGTATCAGTCATGTGCGCTCTCATGTCCTTCATTGAAATGAAAGCTCCAAGACCAACCATGTCTCCTCTCGGGTTGAAACATAAGCTGCCATTTTTTAATTTTTGTTTTTGTTTTCAGATTCATATATTTACTTTTAGCGGTACGGATGACTGAACATGTTGTGAACGTGTGTGTGTGTGTGTGTGTGTGTGTGTGTGTGTGTGTGTGTGTTAAAAAGGATGGTGGTGGTGGTAGAGAAGGGGGCATGGATGGGTGGGGAGTGGTGGTGTGGGGGCCCTGCAGGGAGGAAGGGGGGGGGGGGGTCATTGTGCTCCTCCACGACATTCACTGCCGCTAAATGCAATCACTTTAAATAATGTCAGTGATGTCCTGTGAAGTATTTGGTGGAAGAAGAGCCACTATGTAGGGCAGGCGTCTTGGTGTGTGATCCAGACTGTCTGTGCGTTATCTTCTCTTTCATTAGAGATGAACAGCCCGGGGTGGGATGGGGGGGGGAGTGAGTGCTTACATGTGCATGTTTGCAGGGCGTGTGGGCAGTGGGCGGTGGGGGGGGGGCTTTCAGTGGAAAATGGTAATAGGATTATAACAGGGCTTTGCCATTGCCTAGAAGACAAAAGTGACTGATGATTAGCTTAATATTTGTTGCACAACGCACCATTGGCTGAACACTGTGAACATTTATTGCTCGTGCCAGGCTCCTTCAGCAGCCATTTCATCACACCCAACCCTGGCCCTGTGAAATCCCTTGAAATTTTACAAACAGTCAGCGTGTTTGAGAGAGAGATAGAGAGGTGGGGGGCTGGGATGGGGCAAAAAAAAGAGAGAGCACATGTTATCGGCGGATGCCTGATGTGCCTTCCATACCTCGAGGCACGGTGCTGGAAAATTCAGTGTGAACTTTCGACACTTAAATGCTAAAATGCGACTGATTTGGGATGATAATAGCCGCCCTAATAGAAGCTGATCCTCTGCAATGGCTCCGAGTCTTATCGCACGCAGCCGTAATGCAATGTGAGCAGACAGTTCGGAAGGGAGAGGAAGCTGGAGAAAGGCACAGATAGTGAAAGATAACACAAAGCGTGATCTTCCTCTCGAGAGGGAAACATGTCTGCTAGTGCGCCGCTATGTATCAGGGTCGGAGGTAACACCGGACGGGAGATGGTAAGTGGAGCTGGCAGAGCGACGATCCGGGCGAGGGGCTCCGTGGTGTAAGAACGCCGCCGACCCCTCGGCCCTCCAAGATCCACGAATGGACGGAGGCGTCGAGAGGGACAGGGCCCGAAGTCGGAGACCTGCTCAAGGTTGACAAGAGCTGGGGTCAAAGCTTGAGCGAGCCTGACTGTAAACAAGCTGCTGAGAGGAACCTAAAGGGCTCCGAGCGCCGAGCGCTGCCATGGTAATTCTCCGCTTATTGTCACGGCGGATCGGCCTCTGATGCGTGAGGGCCGCCTCCGAGCAAAGGCTGCTGTCAGCGGCTACGCCCCGGCCCGACTCTACACACCAACACTGCGATCGGGGGAAATTATCTGGTAATTACTGAAGTGGTGGGAATATAATTAGTCTTCTTTTTCCTGGGAGTTGATCCTAATGCTCTGCTAGTGTGTTAAAACATGAAGATTACACAGGTTTTAAGCCGTAACTTTCACTCCCTGCCTTAGCACAGACTACAAAAACTATCATGTTTAAAAAACAATTATCATTTTTGATTGATTATATGAATGGCCACAGGTTTAGTAATCGTGATGATTAATCTGTATTTCCAGCTGAGATTTCTTGGTATTCTAAATACAGCACGCACATAAACTTTAGTTCGTCACTGTTCGACACAGTTTTTATTTTGTATAAAGACATTTTCTTAGTAATGGGGGCTCTCTGGGGCCCCGGTCTTGTGGACAGTGGGAATCAGGCAGAAGTCCCATCTTGCCCAAAATATGCCACCAGCATTGAGGAAAATATGTAATAATTATCATGAAATAATTTATAATAATTTGTCAGTGTATAATTTATCCCCACGTCACCATTTGTATTGAATTATTGTATGTCTGACTGTGTTTTGGTTTGTGGTGTGTGTGTGTGTGTGTGTGTGTGTGTGTGTGTGTCTGTGTGTCTGTGTGTCTGTGTGTGTGTGTGTGTGTGTGTGTCTGTGTGTGTGTGTGTGTGTGTGTGTGTGTGTGTGTGTGTGTGTGTGTGTGTGTGTGTGTGGGTGTGTGTGTGTGTGTGTGTGTGTGTGTGTGAGTGTGAGTGTGAGAAAAAGAGTGGGCGGTTGGGGGATTGGGGATTGGGGGACTGTGTTCTCCCTCGATTGAAATATGAAATTGAATCCTAAGTGGAAATTATTGATGTTTATGATGATAACAATTTTCCTAATTATGAACAATACACACTTTTATGAGAGTTTATCCCATTTCTATTGAGGCATATTAAAGCACACAGTGTCTGTTTGGAGGGGGGTGGGGGGGCGGGGGGTGCCGGGGAGACAGAAAGCGCCAGCAGTGACACCGCGGCGTTTGCATTATTATTTCTGATGCATTTAACATCCCCGGTTTTTGGCTTTGAAGACGCTCTTTGGGGAATATTGAATCTAAGCATTCTCTCTTTGCCCCGGATTCCTCGCACAGACAAAACTTTGTTAATTAGCCCCGGTACCTATAGGCAGAGTTGCCATTTTCTGACTTTTTTCCGCGGTTATTATTAAAGATGCTGCTGACTCCCCGCCCCAGCCTCTTCTTCCTCCTCCTCTTCCTCCTCCTCCTCCTCCTCTGTTGTGTTGTTATCCGAACACGCCACAGGCACTTTTATTTTTATTTTTTTAACATGTAAATTCAGGCCAAGCATTTTTTCCTGCATCCTACCATTCCATTAACAGCGATAGCCCAGGGACGGGGCCCCCGTGCAGGTTCAATTAGACGGGCAGAGCCTTCGACGGAGCTCGGCGGCTCCTTAAGGCCCTTTTAACCCAATCCACACCCCACACCCCACAACCCCCCTTTTCTGGTCGGGACTTACTCAAGCAACCTGGTTCAAAGTCTGCCCAAATCCTGCTGTCAGCTAATGCTAGGCATGGGACCCTTTACAATGAGTTTTAGAAATCGATAGGCCTTCCCATGCAAACAGGGAGTACTTTAAAGTCAGGGACTGAATATCTACTGACCATTTTCTTTATTTTGTAAAACACTTTGCAAAGTTGTGGCAGAAAACCTAAATGGAGAGTTAAATGGGTGAATACACATGACGTTGCATGGAATTAATTAGTCTAATTTTGTCTCTACATACAATGTGTCTTAAGGGTCTGCCATAATGAACACAGAACACACACGTTAACATGTCTTCACATTAAGGCAGAATGGACCTTTAACAGTCACTGAGACATTTCTTTCCATCTTTGTCAATAAAAAGCATTCTGAATATACCATAATGTTGAAAACGATAAAATTGTTATTACAATTGACTATCAAAGATGCCATCGATATCAATGTGAATCGCTAAAAAGTTCAAGGAATAATTATCTTGCAGGTTCTGGAAAGTACCATTCATTTACATTTACATTTAATCATTTAGCAGACGCTTTTATCCAAAGCAACTTACAAGGGAGAATAACATTCAAGCTACATTGCAACAGAAACATAAGTGTAACAATAAATAAATACTGCTAAGTAGTGCTAAGTAATTGTAGGTTAGGAGAGGAGGTGCTCTCTGAAGAGCTGGGTCTTCAAGTTATTCTTAAAGACAGAGAGGGAGGCCCCTGCTCTGGTGGTTTTTGGCAGCTCGTTCCACCAACGTGGAACTACAAATGACAATAACCTGGATTGCCGTGGTTGTGCAGCCGGCAGAGCCAGGCGACGCTCATTTGACGAACGCAGCATCCGGGGGGCAACATGTGCTCTTACAAGAGCATTTAAGTAAGTGGGAGCATTCCCAGCAATCACTCTGTAGGCCAGCATAAGAGACTTGAACTTGATGCGGGCGGCTACAGGTAACCAGTGGAGCTCGATGAGCAGCGGAGTAGCATGTGCCCTCTTTGGCTGGTTGAACACCAGTCGCACCGTCGCATTCTGTATCATCTGCAGCGGATAGGGTTAGGGTTAGGGTTAGGGTTCACCGCACAAGCTGGCAAACCTGTTAAGAGAGCGTTGCAGTCGTCGAGGCGGGAAAACACCAAAGTTTGTACCAGCAGTTGAGTGGCATATTGGGTCAGGTACGGCCTGACTTTTCGGATGTTGAATAGTGCGAAGCGGCAGGACCGAGAGACGGCGGCAACATGGTCCGAGAATGTCAGTTGGTCATCGATAATGACACCTAGATTCCTTGCAGCCTTGGTAGGAGCAAGAGTTAAAGAGTCAATTTTGACATCACCCCCTTCTTCCATAAAATGGCAAAGTTACAATAAATACCTAGTCGGTATTTATTGGAGTTTGGTATCAGAGTGATCAGGAAAGGGAGTTCCACAATCCTGGGAGAGACGCAGGTGCTGGGTTTTATTTATCACATCTTAAAATGGAGGGAAAGTTATCATGGAGACAGGATCTCATAAATCCTTCATGTAACATAAAGTGTTTTCATTCTAGTTTACATCACATTTATCAGTTTATGTGGCTCTGACTGTTTGTTTTAGAAAGTACTCACAGTATGCGGCCAAAACTTTACCTCACTTATTTCTCTGTAACCAAAAATAGTTTTTCCTTCATCCGATAATAAAATATTGATCCCGTCGCAATAAAGAAACTCCTACAAATCGTAAAAGTGCTACAAACCAGACTAAAAAGTATCATTAAAGCAGAATATAACAAGCAGAAGGAGAATTAAAGCAGTTTTACACATTTACTGTGATCACAACATTAACGCCTTTTGAATAACTGCATTTTGGCTGTTTTGATGTTCTTATTCTCTGATTTGGTGAATAAGCACCGATCACCACCGGTAATATGACTGTTTTACATGGCCGCAGGGCAGGGTCCACCGGGCTTCTCCCCCACAATACCAGCGGATGTTGTTCACAAACAATATGCAAAGTGCCGTCACCTGGGACACTCAAAAGGAAGCACACAGAACATTAAATCATCGGACGGTCATTATTCACTGAACTTTCATGTTTTTGTTTTTTTTTCATAATGAGGCATGTGATTTATCTACTTTGAATAATAATAATAATAATAATAATAATAATAATAATAATAATAATAATTATTATTATTATTATTATTATTATTATTATAATAATTATAATAATAACGCAGCTCTGAGGCATTCCATTGCAGAGCTTCAAATTATTTATTTCACCTATTCATGAACCCGCTATTCAATGTTTGTAACTAAAAGAGAAGATAAGATAAGGTCACACTGTATTCATTCTATACGTTCCAGCAGCAAAAACAGTGCAAAAAATAAAACACATTTATACGGTACGGATCTATGGACACAGAGATTGCATGGAGTTGCACTCTGCTAACTAGTAGAGAGCCCAAATGGGCAGGGGGCAGTGTCGCTAAAGTAAGTACAAATTACAGAATAATGACATTGTGTCAAACAGTAATAACAGCAGTCCTTAACAGACACATAACAGTGATAATTAGGGTCATAGCACTTATAGCCATAATGAACAACAGCAGTCCTCATATTTACACTCCAACTTGGTATTATAGATGTCCATGTGCAATGAAAGGAACTTTGAAGTATGCATTTTTCAGTTCAAGTTTACAGGACACATTGATAAATATTGCTGGTATTTCTTTCTTTTTTCTGTTTTGGAATCCACTCGAGTCTCAGTGGCTTCGTGCAGCATATCAAAGCTCTGTAATATGCCGTTCAGATCTGTCCTGTGGCAGAAAAACACAGTGTTCCTCTGTCCATGAGACTCCATGAGACCTAACTCCATGAGACTTTACTCACTGAGTCTTGACTCTGAGACCTAACTCCATGAGTCTTTATTCTATGAGACTTTACAGTAATCTATGAGACCTAACTCCATGAGACTTTACTTGAAAAGACTTTACTCCACATGTCTTTACTCTGAGACCTAACTCCAAGAGACTTCACTCCATGAGACTTTACTCCATTAGACTTTACTCCATAACACTTTATCCGTAGATATGGAGGAAGGGACGTGATGGGATGAACGGCTCGTCCCACAGAAACTGGGACTGTAACAACACTGTAAAAGCGTAACGACAGCCTCACGGTGCGGCGCCATCATCCCAGGCAGTAAAACCCATGCAGATGGCAGCAGATGATCAGCGCAATGTGAGCAGAATACACAAACCATATAGTGAACTGAGGATTCTATTAGGACAATGGCCGACCCCTGGGGGGTGATGCGCCGCCTTCTGCTGCTGCTGGCAAAGTTTTCTTTTGTGCAAAGTTATTGAAGTTATCTGCAGGAAGCCACAAAACTGACAGAGTGTTCACGTTGCCCCTGTGAAATCCCCATATGAACTGTTACAGGAGTGATTTCTGTCTTTTATTATTATTCCGATGCATGTCCTGGCTCTGTCGGTGCAGCTGGATATTTACTGAGGCAATTCAGGTTAAGTACCGTAGATACACACCCACGTCCCATTTGGGATTCCAACCTTCTGGTCACAAGTCTGCTCTTTAAACATCCCTGCTAATTGAAGTTGGGGGGTTTGTAATTTAATAAAAAAATATATATGAGAGAGTTCCAAAAATAAGCGACCCAATGGCATGTGCAGAGTGTAAAGTTTGTTGCTGTATGAAAAAAAAAAGAAATCTTAGTACATTAGTATGGAATGAAGTTTGATTTTTAAATGCAGGATGTATTTAATAAAAACAATGTGATAAAACAAAATTTTATAATTAATCAATTTAATTTCATAAACAATCCATGAACAATACAGCATATTTGCATGTTATATGATTTCAAATGAAATAATTCCTTTTTATTGTCTTATAATATGAAATTACATTCTAGCAAGACAGGATTCAATGATTGATGTTAAGTCATTTACTATTGTTATTTCTATTTCCTATTTACAGAGGTAAGGTGTTTCCATAAACAAAATTACAGATAGCTAGATCGATAGATACATCAATAGATAGACAGATATTTCCATATTTCCAACACATACATTTGCTGTCACTGACAATGTGCACATACATTTCCCATAATGCATTGCACATTATAGGAAGAGCGTGATTTGGAAGAACACTCGGTGGCCCACACAATTTGCTGGCCTGTATATTTAGATCATTTATAAGTGTGTGATGCAGCGTTGCAGTAATACCCTTTAACCTCTGGGTCTTGACTGAACTGTGCATAATTGGGTGGTCAGCTCCTTCGCTAATTAGTGTAGCATTAATGTGCGCGGCCCCGGGGTGGCATAGTGGCATAGCGCTCGGGGGGGAGGCACGGTGGGGTTGGCATGGCTCTGCCGAGCAGCCACCATTAACACTGGCCCCTGGGCAGGCTACTGGGAGGTGAGAGGGCCCCGGTCCCCGTCCAATCCCGGCCCTGGACGGAGGATCAGCGCTGCCTCCATTCTCAGATCTCCAGTGACCTTGTGGAAAGCCACACAGGCTCTCAGGGCACTGGCGGTGACGCCACAGATTCCTCATCATGCGATTCCCCGGCTGTGGATGGAATATCATGATTGTGACAGCCAATCCAACGCCGCCGTTCTGTCGCCCCCGAACCGATGATGATGTTGGCGTTGGGCGCGGTGCCATGCACCCTCGCCTCCGTGTCCAATCATGGATGTTGATTTCAATTAGCTCAATCACATGCTCTGCCACTGACCTTTCTGATTCAAGGGCTTTGTCTCCAGTTTTACATGTTTTTTCGCTGCGCATTTGCACAAACGCTCAAAGGCTAACAGGGTCAAGTTGTTTGGTGTTTGTGCAGCCGCTGAGCGGTGGTGGGTCCCTGTGTATGGCGGCCAAGAGATTTCAGCGCCGCTCTGCTAAGCCTCGTTGGTCATCGTAGGGCGGGGGGCACACGCTAATGATGTATAAAATCTACGCTGATAATCAGTCTGAACAGGGGTTTGGCTGTGATGGCGGGTGGTGTCCTGGTGTTCGTGTGATTGATGTGGGCTGGTGCTCCCATGCTGAGCACTGCAATGTCGACCCCCCCTATGTCAACACTGGCAGTGTGGAGGCTGTGGAGGCTGTGCAGGCTGTGCAGGCTGTGCAGGCCATGGAGGCCGTGGAGACACGGAGGCTGTGCTTTCCATTGACTAATGTTCATGTTCACTGAAGTTCCTGGGGAATTTCCTTGAGGGCTGATCAAAATATTGTGACTTGATTTCAGTGTCGGCACAATTTTTATCAATTGACGCTTGGTAGATTTCATGGTCAGTTAGAACTTTGTTTCAGTGGTGAAAATTAACAAATCACAAGTACTATTTTCCAAGTATCTGCACTAGAGTGTATTCCGTTTTGGAGACTTTCAACTTTTGCTCCACTGCGTTTCAAAGCAAATATCTATTCTTTTTACTGCACTGCATTTCTTAAACAGTCACATTACTTTCAGTATTTAAAATCTGATGCTGTATTTATATTTGTTAATATACCATTTTTAAGGATCAACTGCAGAAAAGCTACAATAGCACTTTATACCATATTATAGAATATTGCAAGTACTTTTACTTTTAATTCTTTAAGTACATTTAAGAGAAAATACTTTTTATACTTTTACTTAAATAGAAATGTCAATGTGGTTCTTTGCCTTTTATTGTATTTGTAATTTTTCTTAAAAAAAAAGCTTTGAGCATGTCTTCCACCAGTGCTTTCCACTATTTTATCACGACAAAGTATTTTGGCACATAATACGGAGATAATACAAAGCACAAAGCATTTCCCAGCATTTTATTCTGCTCCAACCACAGTTTTCTTCTTTTTTTCTTTTTTTTTATCTGAGCCCCATTGTCTGCGAGGCCCGGTGGGGGAGCAGCCACTTCTTTAAATATCCACAGTGTCACCGTGCTGCGGTGCAGGTCGGCTGCGGGGCCAGCGGACCCTGCTCCCCTTCCCCTTCCCCAAATGCTGAGCTCACAGTCAGAGATAAGTGCTTCTCAGGAGATAGTCCTTCCTTCCACATCTGGGTAGGAAGGCCTGAGATGTTGCATGTTTAACATGTGACCATTAATCACAGACCGACAGTCAATTAAAGCCATCAGAAGCGCAGGGGCCCGAAGCCCGGACCGCGAGGCCGCGGAAATAAAACATTGGAACATCAGAGGACGCTTTCCGCTTCAGCAGCGGCGGCAATTAATCAACAGCGTTTCTGGAAAACGTTCGGCCATTATAATGATTCCCTTGGTGTCCGAGAGTCTGCTTTCAATGGCTGTTGTTATCGTTTGTTTACCGATTCATTTCGAGAAGATATTCCACGTGGTCTTTTTTTTGTTTGTTTAATTATTTTATTTGCATTGTGTTATTCTTATATGTTTGTTCGATTATGGTCCTTTCGCTGTCATTTGTTATTAAAGGACTATACAAATTGAGTTTTAGCACCTTTATTTCATATGACCTCTGACCTATGTAGCACATAGCTGACATTTTGGATTTATAATATTGTTTCTATTATTGACGTATTTTGCACATATTTCATAATTGCTCATAAAATTTGAAAAGGCAGAATCGCCATTGCCTTAAAATATACAAAAAACATAGTAGTTACCATAGTAGCTCAACCAGATGACAATTCTAAAGTAGGCTTCTCACCATAGTGTTTGAATTTTCAATTTTCAATAGATATAGAAAAAATATATTGAATCTAAATATTTTTTTAATCAAAAAATATGAGAGCTATGATCAGGCAAATGATCAAGTGTCACTGTTCACCATGCTGTAATCTTTCTTCAAAGGATCTGTGTCGGGTCCTTTATCTTTTATTTCTCTCTCTCTCTCTCTTTCCGTGTCTCGCTATAGATAGAGTTGTCAAGCTGGACCTGAGAGGTCACGGGGTGGCGGAACCTCTTCACTTGCGTTGACCTCCAGACAGACGGATTTATCCACCGTGGATCGGAGACAACTGTAATGGAGACGCCGGGCTCCGACCCCTGTCAATCTTCATTTTGGCCGTAATTGTCGCAAGCAATGCTCAGGTCCGTCCTAACCACCCGAGGTGAGGACTTTGAAGGGTAGATTTTACATAATCTGTCAAGAGTCTTTTTTTTGTCACTTCCATCTGTATAATCACCGCCGTAAATGACTCGTAGCTCATTTGCAGATTGTTGTCAGTGAGACAGAGCGCAGTTTACCCGTTTGACAGCTTAGTTAGCGATCCGGACACTTGTGAAATATCACACTTCTTGTATTTTAATTTATTTATTTTAAAATCTTTTTTTCCCATTTTTAACACCAGGCGGCGGATGTAAAATGGATAAAAAATAAATGAGGATCCCTTTTTTTGTTGTCCATCTGGCGTGTGTGTTTTTGGGGGTTACGAGCACTTAGATTTTGTTGCAGTAATATCATAATCTATCGCTTTGAGATTCAGTCAATAGACACGATAAATACAGCAATACATAACAAACATCATATGTAGGCATGCATTTCACCCCTTAAGCAGTGATGAAAGAGGGGCGTAAAGGAAGGAGAGCAGGCTGGAGAAGCAGGACGTGAAGGTTGAAGTGAATAATAATAATAGTCATTTTGTTGTAGTACCCCTCTCTCTCTCTCTCTCTCTCTCTCGCTCTCTCTCTCTCTCCCCTCTTTCCGTGTCACCCCATGTGGGTAAACAAGCGGTTGACATAACTTAATTATTAATTAAAGATGAGGAGTGGCACGGCATCTCTGCAGACGCCTCTAAAACAAACGGGTCGCGGAGCAGGTAACGGCGCGACCCGACATCCCAGGGGCGCTGTCCGCCGGCCGCTAATGAGCCCGGTGCAGGACCCCGGGGGCCAGCCGATACACTGACCCCCGCGCCGTCTGGGGAGCCGGGAGGGGGGGAGGAGGAGAGGATCGGTTCTGCGTCTGATTCCACCTCTTCTGTCTGTCCCTTCTATCTCTTTCTCTTTTTCCGTTTCGATCTCTTCTTTTTTGAGTGTTTGAGCACAGATCGAACAGTCCATCACATTTGGTCCCTTAAAGATGCACCACTGAGATCCAGTAACTAAAGAAATTTAACTGATTACACCCATTCATGTTACTGGGTGTTTTGTTTTCTGTTTTTACTTTTTGAGTCCGTCTTTACATTACATTACGTAATTTAGTCATTAGCATTAGCGTCATTAAGTGACTTAAGGAACATTTTGTTGGCAGTATCGAACCAGCTGTATTTCCCAGCCATAGTCAGCTAAACCATCTCTAGGAGAAACGAGGATTAGTAGATTTTCTTTTTTTTTTGTTTTAATAATAATACTTTTTTTTAAATTTCATTTCACTCATTTCTTCAGGCAGAGCAAGGAAATGGATGTAACTGTATACCACAATTCATACACAAGTGCAATTCAAAGTGCGTAAAAGACATTATATAGAAGCAAAGAAGAATTAAAAGCATATAAATAATAAAGCTAAAAACAGATTAAAAGACAAAATACAAAATGACAGTGATTTCAGTTTGAAGTCATTGTCATTTTAAGATATTTGATGGACTATAATCTACTCTACTACATTTGGAGCGTCCCATCATGAGAGTGTAGTGTGTCTAGACCACATTTTACCATTTCTTTCTCTTTAAAAAGTCCAATCGGACCGGAGCGATACTCGGTACTCTACGACTAAAGGCAGCACGAAAATCTGGTTCATTTTTATTTAATTTTGAAATAGATTATGCAATTTGCGTAGGCAATGATGGTTTTTTAAATAACTTGTCTTTTTTATTTATATGGTCATTTTCATGCATACTTGAGTGATTAGGTTTAGGTGTGACTATGACATGCACTTGGTTTGACTACGACCGACACGATGTGCTCGTAAGTAGCTTTGGACAAAAGTCTCAAAAGTGACGCTAGAAGACATATTGTAATGTATTGTAATGATTAATTTCATCAATATTTTCACCTGTAATTAGGTACAGTATCTTAAGCAAATTAGAGTATTTTAAATTGCTCCTTCCATCTCTGTTCATATCCTAATGCGGCTGAAACAGTTTTGCAAGACTGACCCGTGAGGCATTGCAGCAGTGACGCTTTCTGAACTCAACATAAACATCACAGACTACAATACAAGACGACCGGGCGCACGTGACCACGGCGGCAGTGGGGCCGTCAGGAGAGCATATGGAAACACGACAAGTACCTGTACGCACTCATCCCCCTTTTTATTGTCAACACTCAATGCCGTGTTTTCCCCCAGCGTGCTGTACAGTCATAGTGTATGAAATTCTAATGAACAGCGTGACACTTTGATGGGATGGAGGTGGTGTGTGTGTGTGTGTGTGTGTGTGTGTGTGTGTTTAAGGATGCGAGTGTTTCCGCTACCAGGCCCAGTGACAGTAAAAACCCATCTAATTAACCCTCCTAGTATGACATCATGTGATTAAATTAGACCGCAGCTCCAGTGTCCCCCCCCCAGGTCTGCCTGCGAGCAGCACCACCCCAACGAGCCAACAATTCATTTGTTAATGCGTTACTTTTTAAACCTGTTTGCGTAATTACCGGCATCGTCTCAGGGTGGGGTTTCTTTTTTCTGCGTGTTGCATCCAACACACAGTTCTTTAATAATGATAAAAGGTTGGAGGTTAAAAACCCATTTAATTGTCTTTGTATTAATGACATTATGAATAGCAGTGGAGGAGAGGGAGAGAGAGAGAGAGAGAGGGAGAGAGAGAGGGGGAGAGGGAGAGAGAGGGGAGCCTCATTCTGTCCAGTGGTTAAGTCTCGGTGCGGGGCCCCCTGGAGGACCGCTCATCTGCCAGAGCTACACTGCAGCAAAAAGTGGAATTAATGTGCAGCCACACTTTAACGGCGCTGACAAACATGCTCTCCAGCAATGAATTATCCTGAGAAATAACCAAGGAGACACACACACACACACACACACACACACACACACACACACAGAAATAAATATAAATTAATGCACAGATGGAACCAGATGCACAGATGGAATGCTGGTGAGACAGATCTATCGGTTGCATGGATTCCCATTTTATCAAGAGATTATAATGAAACTCTCCTAATTTTGATCAAAATGAATCTCCATTTCCTTCATTCCAATTCTGCTGTCATCTGTGCCGAACGCTGACGCTGAATAGTCGCCAAACAATCTCGGCCATGAATATTTCTAGAGTTTTAGGGGGATAATTAGAGCGGAGTTTGTGCATTCAAGCTAATTCGATTTTTCTTTCATAAGAATGAGGAGATTTGAGATGATTTTGATGTTGCATAGCCACCCTGGAACATATTACCTTGTAGTTCCCATGACTGTTATTACTGTTATTAGTGTGTTATTAATGTGTAATTACTGGGTTATTACTGTGTATGTACTTGTAAGGACTGTATTTACTGTGTAACTGTGATATTACTTTGTTATCACCGTGTAATTACTGCGTTATTTTCTGAGCAACTGTGTTATTTCTGTTATTAATGTGTTATTAGTGTGTTATTACTCCGTTATCACTGTGTTATTACAGTGGCTGACAAGGGCTAATGTGCTACAATGACCCAAAACATCACCAATCGGAGAAATGCGCTGCTTTAGAAACGATGCCAATTCTTCCCGCTTCAAAAACTCTCTCTCTCTCTCTCTCGCGTCTGAAATGAAGCTTTTCCACCCAGCGCTCCCCCTGGAGGCCTGGAGCACCGTGGCGTTTGACTGGGTATGCAGCATTTTTCCGTTGTATTTGTTTTTCGCGGTTTGTGTGTTTTTCACTTTGCATCGTTTCTGTATTTGCAGCGTGGTTCCTGTTCATGTATTTGTTTTGGATTCCTGCAGCACGTTTCTGTTATTTGTTTTGGATTGTGGTATGTATTGGTGGATTAGCATCGTTTTTCGAAGCTGCAGTGTGTTTCTCCGACTGGAGATGTTTTGGGGCGTTGTGGTGTGTTTGCCCTTGTCAGCCATTGTACGTTATCACTAGATTCTCATTAACAGTATCGCTAAATGTCAGTTAATGTACCATATATACTTATTCCTTAAATCATTCCTCACATTTTAATAATAATATTATTATTCTCCATTTCAGAGCACACTGTACTATACTATAGTTCTTCATATTGAAAGATTATGCACATACATGAAAGTTGTATCGAAGACTGAACCTGAAACTGACGCAAACCACCGCGTAAACCATGGTCACACTGAGTAAATGGTGCTGGCAGTTAGTTATTAGTTTACAAGAAGTATCAGGAAAAAAAGAATTGAGGCCGGGGGGTGGGGGTGGGGGGGGGCTGGGCGTGATGAATGAGTTTATTTCCCTCCAGAAAAAGACTGACCTGGATACCGACAAGCCCCCCCACCCCCCCCCCCCCCCCCCCCCGCCCCAAGTGGGCCGCCATTTTTCACCGGCCTCACACTTAGCCGCGGACAGGCTTAGTTTTCGGACCCCGGCTAACAGTAGCCGAGACCCCCCACCCCCCCGACTGTCTGACGCTCCGCCTCACCCCCCTCTCCATCTTCCTGCTCCTCCACATCCATCCCCTCCATCACCCTCCAGCCTCCCTCCTTCTTGCACTCATCCGAAAACTGTAATCCCTTCACCGGGAGCGGCCGTAATTTGATCAAATAGCATGCACCCTTCCCCGCCACTTATTGGCCAATTAAGTCAAGTTCTCACGCAGGGGGTCCAGCTGGCTGGGTGTTATCTGGGGATGAATTGATTGAAGCCATTCCACGTCTATGAACCCCGCTTTAATGATGTAGGTGATAATACTTGTAATTCTTCTCAGTCAGGGGACGGGCGGGCGCAGCTGTTACCGCGGTAATCCTTGTCCTGATACACTGAAGTACCAGCGAGGCATTAATCTGTCTCTCAGATTCTCTCCTCCGCCATCAGGGTTTTTTTTTTCTCTTTCTTTCTTTCTTTCCTTTCTCCTCCTTCTCCATCGCCCTTTCTCTCTCCCTTGCCCCCCCCCCCCGCCTTTGCTTATGTCTTAGAGCTAATACTACATCTGTGAAATGTGACATTTACGATGTAGCGAGAAAAGAAAAAAAGAAAGATGAAGTACAACGTGTAATAACACTGGATCCAATATTATCGAATACAAAACCACTTGTACCCCGCAGCCCCAACCCCCCATCGCCTCCTTTGTAACAAAAGAAAAAGACAATAAACGAAACAACAACAGGAAAAACACAATACAAACACAATACAACTGTGACAATTTAAGGAGGGATTGATTTAGGACGGGGAAAATCAATAAATAGATTCATTAGCTCCAAAGGCAAGACATTAACATTCTTAAACAGACTTCTCTTATAATCCTGCCTCGAGCTATTCAGCCAAAATATCAAATTATCATAATGAGGTCTAACTGCATATAAATGCTAAGCATTAAAATTAGAGAAGGAGGTTACACATAATGCATTTCATTAACATCTTCTCCACACCGCAAAAATTACATATGCCTTTCGTTTTACACCCGCTCAATGAATGCCGTGCAAATTAGCATGGCCCCACATATCATTACAGCTAAATAGGTGGGTGACAATGGGAATTCCTAATGACAGAGCATTAGTCTAATCTCTTTATGCCTTTTTTTTTTTTTTTTTTTACATATTTCTTCAAAAAGTTGGAATACTTTATCTCCCCAGTCTAAATTAAAGATACAACAGCTCACTGGATTTCCAACACATATTATGCACAAAAGGACGGAGCGCTCTGAAGACTGCTCCTTATTGTCTTTTAAGTTGACATCAGAGACTTAGCAGTGAATTGGAATTAATACCAAATATGTCGGTTGAGAATCAATGGGAATCCGGACTGGTGCCACTGGGATTCTTTGTAGCTTGCTCAAATCGATGCGGTTTTTATTGCCCTGCCATGCTTTTATAATTAAATGGTCTAGCCGCTGATGTTAAAACGCTAAACATGTACACATGCACACGCGCGCACAGACACACACACAGACACACACAGACACACACACACACACACACACACAGGCACACACACTCGCAAACAGTAACTAATAGCACGCCCCACGATGCTCCTGGGGGTCACGATAAGGGTTCTCTGGGGTACTGGGATCCGGTGGGGGTCAGAGGTCGTGTAAGCCAGGTGGAGTCTGGGACAAATTTATCAAGGGAATGAGATCATGTACACTTTAAGTAACGTCAACAGGGGCACACCCCGGCGCAGCAGCTGGTGCTCTGTGGCAGCGACAACACTCACCTGCCAATAAAGAACACACTCTGGCTGGGCTACCAGATTTATTTGCACGGCTTGCTTGTGTTTCCTCCCAAATGTTTCCTTATAAGCCATCTGTATTCAGAGCCTTGCAGCATGCAGATATACAATGTATCTACATATATGTACATACATATATCTACATAAATATGTATTGCCCCGGTTTGAAATATTTGTTGATATATATATCTTGAATTTTGAATATACAGATACAGTACAGTACCAGTCCATGTATACTGTATGTATATATATATATATATATAGTATATGATATATTCAAGATTCTCAACATATTGATATAAAAAAAAATATATATATATAAAATTCCTTAAAATAATGGATATATATATTTATTAGTATATATACGCTATATATAATATAATATAATATAATATAATATAATATAATATAATATAATGTACTACTATATATGTATATATATATATATATATAAATATATATATATATATATATATATATATATATATATCCATGGAAGAGTATCCATTTATCAGCCCCATTAAATTTACATTACCACCCTCTGTAATATTAATTTCCCTTAAAGCCATCGTGTCTTGTAGGGAAACATAAAATCTTACATTTTGTATTATGTGTGTAAATTTAAGTATACTGATGGAATTGCAAATCTTTCTCTGAAACCGCATTGAATAGAAAATGAATATTAAATGGCTGCATAATGTAAGAAATTGGTGATGGCTGCGGCTTGGTCGGGGCGCTGCAGATTGTTACTCATCACTTAAAGGCCACAAAATGTATTTTTTAGGATGAAACGTGGCGTGTGTGTGTGTGTGCGCGCGTGTGTGTGTGTGTGTGAGTGAGTAAGCAGTGCTGGCGAGCTGGATCAGTGTCATGGTAAACAATTTAAGAGGGGGGGTGGGGGGCGTAATTACAGCTTTCAGTATCACTTAGAGAGCCTGGTGGCGCTGGTGGCGTGATGTCACCACCGCATCCTGACCAACAGCCTCCGTTACTTTCTCTTCTTCCTTTCTTTCCTCCTCCTCCTCCTCCTCTTCTTCTTTGGACAAAGTGTCGCACTTATTCCCGTCTCGTCGGCACAGCGCGGCGTTAACTCCCTGGACCTTTGCTTTGGTGAGAAGAAAAGATAGATGTACAGCAGGATACCTGTCTGACTGACGCAGAAGGTCACTAGAAAATATGTGTGTGTGAGCGTGTGTTTGCGTGTGCGTGTGCGTGTGTGTGTGTGTGTGTGCGTGCGTGCGTGTGCATGCACGATTATTTATCCGTGCATGTGACTGCAGGCTAAAAATAAGCAACAAGCAAGCGACTGGGGCTTTAGCCTGTAAATACAAGCAGGGAGCAGCGTGTGTTGGTTTTCCCTCCTTATTACTTTTGGCAGGGTTGCATATGTTCCCCGCGCCGAGTCGGGCCTGATTATCATTCCAATCAGCGGAGGTGGAGGGAGTCACATTAATTTGTCGTAATTAAAAGCCCTGACGCCGCCTGACAGCGCGCGCTCACCAGACCCTTTGATTGTTTGGATCTCTAAGTGTGCCGCGCCGAGTTTGCGTCACCTCGGAGGAATTCGCCGTATCAAAGCTTTCTCGGCGCTATCCGATACTTGTCAAAATGCAATTTATAAAAGTTTAATTCTTTTATTGATTTAGTTTAGGTTTGATGCCTGCAGTGTCAGCTCCCCTGGTAGAACTTAGTGGATTCAAATGCTTGTCACCGGCTCGGCCTCCTTTTTACTCAGAACAATCGCCATGGGCCAGCCCAACAGGCACGGTTTAATTGCCATTAATTAAAAGCATAAATCTTTTTTCTTCACTCGCTGTGCTCTTAAACAGGGCTTTGCGTATCTGCTTTTTTTCCCCCCCGTGCTTGTCAGAATCGCTCCTGGCTGGTGAGGGTTCACCCCCCCCCCCTCCCCCCCATCCCCCCCCATCCCTCCCCCCGCCCACCCCCACCCTTCTCTCTCTCTCTTTCTTCACCAGACGTTTCTGGAATCATCTTTTTAGTACACTCCCCGCCTGATCTGACATGAAGTGCGGGCGGCGTGGTGATATTTAGTAAACCGGGTTCTTTCTTTATTGCTGTATAATGAGGTCAAATGAATCCCCTCATACGCATGCTTAGATGGCTCCTCGCCTCAAACCCTTTCTGACAGCAAGCAAAACAGCCGGCAAGCACAACGCCGGCTCCCAGAGATACGGCTGCAGAAAAAAAAAAGAAGAAAAACAGTGGCGAGAGAGATAGAGAGAGAGAGATAGAGAGAGATAGAGAGAGAGAGAGAGAGAGAGAGAGAGAGAAAACACAGCTCTGTTAAACCTTGACAATTTCCATCCTGTCTAGTCCTTAATGAGACACTTATTAGCCGCGCTCTCGCTTTAAGCCTCTAATACTGTAGTTACACATGATGCCAAAATTTGCCCGACGCCCGGCGAATCGTGAAGGGACGTCTCAATTCCTCGACAAATAATTATTTTGAAAACAATATTGGAATAGATTATTTCTAATCGAATGATGTATGTGTCCCATTGCACGACGTTGTATGATTTCAAATGAGGGCCCGGGAGCGACATACCTGGCTCCACCCGATGCAAATGGCCATGATGCTACAAGAGGGAGTGCTGGTGTCCTGGAATTATTAGTGTTGTCGCAATGATTCCTTGCACACCCGTTGGCTGGTCCTCGCCCCCTCGCCCGCCCCCTCCTCCCCTCGCCCCCTTGTCCCCTCGTCCCCTCGCCTCTTCATCCCCTCGCCCCCCGCTCCTGGGCAGCCATGTCACCCTCAGCGGCTTCATTGCGGCTCTACGGCCGTTTACGCACATTAACTTTTCGCCGCATCTGCCAGCGTTCGCAGCCATTCCCCCGTGCAGCTGCATGGGCCTTCCCCGGCCTTATTAAAAAAAAAAGAAAATACAAATAATAAATAGACGAGGGTGTTTTCGGTTCAGGGTCAGCGGAGGAGTCCAACACATAAATATGTGATGCGAGGGCGGTGCTATCAGCCGGTCAGTTTACTGTGGGTGATCGATGCTCGTCCCAGCACAGTCACCCCACAAACATCCTAAGCGGATGCGGTTCTTTGCTTAATTGGGAGCTTTTCAGCACATGTTTGGGCTTATTTGATGTCGATCATGAAGTCCCAGGGAACCTCCGTGAATTCTGTAAACTAAATGTGTGTGTGCGCGTGTGTGTGTGTGTGTGTGTGTGTGTGTGTGTGTGTGTGTGTGTGTGTGTGTGTGTGTGTGTGTGTGTGTACTGCCCATTTGTATGCTGGTCAGAACTCCTCGTACCCGTCAATTTGACCGGCATCGTCTGCTCATCATTTTAAGAGGTTGTAAACACACACACACACACACACACACACACACATGCGCGCACACACACAGACAAGCACGTGCGTGCGCACCTATGGCGCACACCTTACCCCGAGCTCATTTTTAATCCTTACAGCTCACTGTGAAGGCAGGAAGAGGTTCCAATTAAAATTAAAATAAGCTCTTTTAACGGTCTCTTAAATTGACAACTGAACAATGATTTTCGAATTGGTATCTGTCAAAGGTCTCGGAAAATCCTCAGTTGATGAGGCCCAACGCATCCAATTAGCAGCCGAGCAGGGCCTCAGCCAGTAATGATTTCCAGGTCCCCTAAGATGTGGCGCGGACACTTATTGCAAATTACTGACAAAGAGCTGTGTTGTATTGATGAGGGGGAGAACAGCTGGCTCTCCATGTTCCAATCAGGTGGACGATCACCAAGAGGGAACCTGGAGGAGCCCTCGTGTCTCTCTCTCTCTCTCTCTCTCTCTCTCACTCTCTCGCGCTGCCTCTTTCCAGCCGTAATATGGCCTTGCTACTGCTCTTACCCGCACATGCCGGTCCCCTGCCGACTCCCAGAGACCGCTCTCTCTCTCTCTCTCTCTCTCTCTCTCTCTCTCTCTCTCTCTCTCGCGCGCGCGCGCGCTCCCTCCTTGACGTCAGCTCCGGCCCTGGAAAATGCTAATGCTAACGTGAGGGGTTTAACGTCTGCGGGGTTTAGCGCTCCCCTTCTAATTATAGCCGCTTCCTGGACGGTCCACAGGGGGCGGTAGTGCGGCTTCCTTAATTGTGCTGAGGTGGATCCCCTTCCCAGTGATGGTTTGGAGCCCGATTGTTTACAGTACGTGTAAACCCGATTGAAAAAGGGATCAAAAGTTTCACGCCGATCCATTTGTTCCGGGCTAGAATACGTTAGGTGTCACGATTATTCTTATCTGCGGGGAGGGGAGTTGGGCGTGAAGGCCGCGCCGTAGCTTGAGGTTATATGATTCATTCACGTTGTGCTGCAGGTGCCGTGTTCCGCATGACGGCGCCTACCTTCCTATTGTTTGTGGCGTCTGATGCGAGCATACTCAGCCGTTAAAGCCGATGACTGACCGCTGTTACGCGCCCCAATTACAGAAAATTGATGGAGAGATAAGCGCATTCCGTGTTTAGATTTGATGTATTTGTACCGAGATTGGTACAAAATCAATGTGCATTTCAATCGGGGGGTCTCCCGGGAGCTCAGCTGCCGGGGCCACAGCAGCAGAGAGCTCTCAGGCCATGTCGAGTCCTCGGAGGGTTGCGGAGAGTCTCGGGCCTCCATCCCGCTGTAGGCTAGGCGAAGGAAGGTGTTGACCCCGTGACCCCGGCGTGTTTCCTATTGGCTGAGAGGAGGCTCCTCTATTCCGTGTGCTTCAGGGTCAAATGGTTTGTAGTTTGTAGTTTCCTCCAGTTAGACGTCGGTTGCAAATGACTGCTGAGAACTGGGACTACTCAGGTCCGATAGCGGAGCAGGCATTGGGATATATATTTTGACGATGTGTTACAGGTGATTTAAGGTATGAATACTTGATGACAAGAGTTGTTTGCCGATGTGCCGGAGTGCCCTCTCCTAGAAGCCGTTTGGAGCGCGCTTATATGTGCACAGCGAGGCGTCATCAACATATAATCTTTCCTAAACGTCCATCCCTTTCCATCCCTTTCCACCTTGTATCCCTATGTGTCTCCCAGATGAAAAGGCTTCCTCCCATCTTTGTGTCACTGTGACTGCTGTACCCCTTTGACAGGTTGAGTTAAAATAAGGGAGAGAATTACGGGTGAGATGTTGTCGGCCACAACCTCTCGCCCTGGGCTGTAGGTGTGGCATACGTCGGTCAGCGCTGCGTGTCAAGTGTTTATCAAAGGGGGCTGATCAAATGTCTGTGTTCAGTGTAACGGGCCTCATACAAGACAATGGATCTACCTCCTCAAACGAGCGAAAGCCGGGGGACGCCGAAGAGACCAGGGAGTGGAGCGGAGGAGGCTTGGAGTATCATACGCCCTTTGTTGTCGCGCGCCGGGGTCCTGGGATCTGTTGTTCTTCTCACTTTGCACTGTGTTCCCTTCACCCCCCCCCCCCACACCCCCCACCCTTGCTATCGCTGTAGGGAAATAAACCTGCCCCCCCCCTCCCCCGCCCTCCCCTCCACTGAAGCCGGCCAGCTTCTTCCCCTGGCCATTCCTCTGTGTTTGCTCTCAAAAGGGCAAGGCTGGGCGGCCCGAGCAGCTCGCCCTCCGGTGTGGCGCTGGGGGCAACGCTTGGCTCAGCTGCTTCGTCACCGGGGGACGGCGCTAACCTCTCCTGACTGCACTTAGCTGTGTTTCTCTCAGACGGTCATATCACATCAGCCCGGGCACATGTGACACCACCCACCCACCCCCCCCCCTTTCTCTCTCTCTCCAACTTTCAGCACTTTGTTACCATCTATGTTCTTTTACGCTTTTATCCTCCCCCTTTTTCTTCTTTTTGTTTGTCGGAGCGATGCTATGACATGTTGCGGTGTTTTCTGCCCGCCACACATCCGTGTTGGATAACGCGGCCTATTACAAGATCTCAAGATCTGGCCAGTGTTTTTCCTGCAGGAGAGAACGAGCCCCCCCCCCAACCCACCCAACCCGCCCCACCCTCACACACACACACACACACACACACACACGCACACATGCACACAGACACACACACCCACACACACACCACCCTCGTCCCTCCTTTCAGATTTTTTTCTCATCCTTACCCCTTGCATTTGAATTTCCAGATAATAGGCTTTGACTTCTGGCTGCACGTTTATAGGTCTTTTCATGTTATCAGCTTAGCTCATAGCGTGGAGCTGGAGAACACAGACTCCTAGTGACAGGCCAGCCAGTCAGCAAGCCGAGCCTGTCAGGATCTCTCATACACTAATGATTTCCCTTTAGTCTATTTTCTGTCTCATTGGCCGTTTCCTTCAAAAACAAAATTGCTCATTTAAATTCTCATGCCTGGGGCATTTTGGTCTTCAAATATTGTTGGAAAGTGAAAGGATTAGGCAAAATATGCTTTTTTAAAATGTTAATATATTTTCTGGTTCACTTTCTCCTCTGAGGCCAATTAGGGAATTTCTGCTGGCTGCATTAATGTCAAACTGACATCCCCAGCTATAATTACACTGCGCTTGAAACCTAACTTTCACTTTCGGGTAGATGAGTGTGCCTTGCAGTGACACAGAGATTCACTCTGCCAGCTTTTGATCATTTAATCATTGCTTGCTTTCTTTCACTCCCCCCCCCCCCCCATGCTCACTGATGATTTCACCTTTATTCTCTCTGTTGCAAAATGCAGTGTTGCCTTTCATTATTCACACTTGTGTTTTGCAGGGTTCATTAATGACACCATCCCTCCACTTTGCCTCGCTAGTGGAGCGGTCCCTTCAGGTGCAGCTACCATATGTACATTGTTTACTCCCCCGATTCGCAATTTACATTGTGTTGTTTGTGTTTTTTTCCTCTTGTTTTTACAATGTACGGAGTGAGCGGCGCTGTCACGGTTTGAAGGATGGGTAATGTGTGGCCGTGCTCCGTCAAAGCCTTCGCCTTATGCTGCGGTTCTGTGTCAAGCCGTGGAGACAGTTAATGACGGTTAATGCCTCCACCATGAATATGGATGCCCCCGCGAAGCAGCGCCGTAGCGCCACGGCAGGTTCCACTGGTGACGCGCTCCCTTTTTCACCTGTCACTTTGCATGGAATCACTAATGCAAAATATCTGGGTAATAAGGCAAAATGTAACTATATAAACATGTCACAAACATCAGGCTAAACCAATAGTATCATATTATAATAGTATCAATAGTCATCGCTTTACATCGCTTTATTCTATATCGTTGGGAATTTCTATTAAGAAAAAATGTTTGTCATTGTTGGATACTGTGTCTGTGAAAATAATATAAGGAATGAGTTGTGTACAATATAGATATCAACGTTATATTAAATAAATAATTAAAAGTTATTGAAGCTTGATTGATTAAGTTATCCAGGTGGGTTTTTTTTACAGGTCCCTATAAATGTACAAATTACATGTATAATTATACATTAAAAAAAGGGATTTTAAAATTTTACTTTTTGAAGATTATAAAGCTTTCTGGCATTTATGATTATAATATAATGAAATAATATCACACTGCATCAGCGCTGGCTGTTAGAAGGTGCATTTTAATGCTGTGCGTTGTATCTGTGCTCACTATGTGTCTAATGTTTCCAGCAGGTTTTTTCAGAGCCTTTCTTTTGGTCTTTTGTCATGCTAAGATGACAGCAGTGGAGAACGTGTCTCTGGTGAATATCATCGCCCCCCCCCTCCCCATTTAGCCCCCAACAGCTTGTCAGTTGTCATACCAATCAGGATAATGACCCGGAGATTGTTTTGAAATTTCATTAACCTGTGTTGGACAATATCAATCTGCTACACTATCTGCTGCACTTTGCTCAAGGGGTGGGGGGTTGTGAAAAAAAAAATCACCCGACAATTTAATAAAACGCTCGCAAGTTTCTATGGCTGTCCAATGGCCAAGCCCCTTCCCCGGTTCCATCTCCTCCCTTACTCTGTTTGCATTGTTTTTACCCTTTCCCGTGGACTTCAGGTAATAGGAAATGGCACTGACCCCTTCTGATCCCCCCGATTACCTATGTGAAGCGTGAATGCGCTATAGAATCACACATCAGGAGGCGCACTGTAATTATTTTTGCGATGCCATCAGCATGGATCAATCACTCGGGGAGGCTGCTCGTGGAAGGCCGCTCGCAGCCATGGATGGGGCCAGCAGCGACCCTGCTTGACTGACAGCTTTGGTAATTAAGTGATTGTACGGACCCTCCGACTGCTATAACAACCTTGTCAGTGCCAGTCTGCGCCATGGAACACACTCAAATGAATGTGTTTTCCACTCCTTGAGTATTTCTGATCATGTAGCCGGGACGGAGCGGGGGAAGATGCTAACAAAGGCAGCGAGAACAGAGCCCTTCTGTTTCTTGACAGCGGCCGTTCCGAAATAATTGTGAGGCAAAACGCCACCGCCACGCTGTAGGGGAATCTGCAGCCGCGGATGGAGACGGCAAAATACACTCAAGACACCAACACACGTTTTGTGAGGATTTTATTCTCGCGCTGGCTTCCTCCATTGCGACAACGTCGGACAAAGGTTTGAATAAAAAGTGTGTGTAAGAGCTGCATATCGCTCCTGTTTCGGAGTCATAACAGCAAACCCGGACTTCAAATAAAAACTGGAACGTTGGGCATTTTATTGCTTCATAATCTCTTGTAAGAGAAAGACCATTATGAGTTCAAATAACAGAGTATTTCCAGACACTGTAAATGTCATATTTTTTCCCTCAGCACAGACACCTTCATTTTAAAGCTTCATTTCTTGCATAGGAATGTGATGGATACCAGAACACCCCCGCACTGCTCAAACAAATAATATTATAATATTGTCCATTGAGCAAGACAAGTGGCATGCCCCTTAATCTGATAACTACATATTTTATAAGGTAAATTGGTGATGGGATCCCAATATAGGAACAATATTTGCCATATCGATGTTACAACCTGAGCACTGTAAAAAAAAAAAAAAAAAAAAAAAAAACTCAGTAAGTACATAACCATGCAGACAGCAATAGCGCATCAATTTGCAGTGCACACAGTATTCCTCTTTAACAACTTGTTCTTCAGAATAAACAACAAAAATTAAAAAAATAAATAATAGACAAAAAAAAATCCCAAATCCATCCTGTTAAATAAACAGAATATCCATTAGACAAAAGTTGTTTCATGCAAAAAAAGTTGCCAATCAGTTGTTTATCGTGTCAACTCAAAACATCTGAAATGAATGATTCCTGTTGTGGACAGATGTCTGGTTTGTTCCACACATGTAAAGAACATGTACATAATGCATGTGAACATGTATATTGACCTGAACTGAAAACAGCAGTTTTAAATCAAACAAAATATTCTCGTTCTGGGAGTTTGAAATAATAAAACATCATCAGCTGCAGTCTCCATATTATTTTAAAGTCAGTGCTTCAGACCTTAATTTAAAAACATATTTGATCAAATAAATCAACTTACAAATAAAGGCGTCTTTGGTTCAAATGGCTGTACGAAGTAAACGGAGTCTCCTTAAGAAAGGGTATTTGAAGACAATGCTTTTGGGGAACGTAGATGTTGCTCGGGTCCTCTGAGATGAATTCACCCTGAGCAAGCCAGGTGTCTCAGAAAAGGAAAAACCTCGACTCAAAACCGAAAGGAGCTTAGGTTTTCCTTTGATAAATGAGTCAAGCTGCTTAAATTGATCTTCATTCCGGGAAATGCTCAGAGAACGTCTCTGCAATTATTATGATTTGAATTGGGATATTGGGAGAAAATCACCATCCACTTTTTTTTAAAGTGTGATTCTTTTGACCTTTAAAACCCACCAACATACGTGCGTTACATAGTAATAAAATACCCTCTGTAGTTTAATTTCAACTACATGTTTTTATGTAAAGTTCAACTAAAAGGTCTCTGGAAAAGACTGAGGTCTTTGATGCTCACCCAGTATACTTGATGGTTGCATTTTACTTGTACTCTATTAAACTATACATTCATTTATTGCTTTTATTTTTTTTAATTATGGGTAATGAGGATTACAGGAGGAATTTAAGAAAAATGTTGGTTAACTTTGGCCTCAGAAACATGACCCCGACAATTTGTGCAGGATGGCCAGGTGGGCCACACACTGGATTGGGGCTGGGCGGAGTTGGGTGGTTCATATTGTGGAGGCACAGAGGTTACTAGTCCACACAAATGTCAACCCCAAAGGTTTAAAAGAAAATCATTATCCTATTTAAAGTGTTTTTTTTTTTCCTAACATAAACTCCAGCGATCATTACTTATTCACATGCAATTTCCTATGGTTGCAAAAAAAAAGGTTTTTAACCACACCCACATTTAATCTACACAACTCAAATGTGTACAATCTATTTTCATCTGAATTGTCAAGAAGTTATAGAGTGAATACCTGGCGGGAGGTGCATCAACAGAGTGGACATTATTTGGACATGCTGTGTCCTCCCGATCAGCCTATAAAGACATAGATACAGTCCTGGTCCAATTCATATTATGCAGAATAGCTGCTTATATAGGCTTATATACAGCTTATTAAACATTATCATTTTATTCAAAAAAAAAAAATTTTTCAGCATTTGCATTGCCTGAGTGGAGTTACATTTTAAGTGAACGTATAGTTTAATATAATAACATCACACATTACTTTTTTTCATGTACTCTGGATTTTTCCTTCAATGAAAAGGGTTGACGTTTGTAATTTCCTGAACAATTCTCAATTCTTGTAGAAGTCTTTTGGCAACAATAACTCCTCCTGCCAACCTAACCTCCTGCCCGGTGGTTATAAAATAATGGACCACATCCAGACTGTTGTAAAGGACTGCAAACTGATCTTGATACAATATTATATTATTGCAATTTAACATACATAGCTTAAATCAGTAGGTATGAAACAAATATGAATTGTTCATTAAAACGGTGTATAGGTTCACTTCGAAAGTGAGGTCACAAGACTAAATGCACCGCCGGTGACGTCACAAGACGAAATGTGACGTCACTAACGCCTAATCGTGCGCTTCTCTCTGTGTAAACCCCGCAAACTGTGCAGCAAAAGGTCGCGGCGGTGCAGTGACAGCTTTACACGCAACGACGCCGGAGGATCGATTTGGTGCCAACAACCTTAACGGTGTCCGATCATCGACTATCAGCTGGGCCGATCGGATGATCCCTGGCTGGTAGAGCTAATAAAGCCATCGATCGTCCTGGCCCCCCGACGTACTGACAGACAAGTTTAACCATTGCCTTGATCCTCAGTAATTAATGGGACTGCAGGGGGAAACAAGGTACAGAAAGTGCATTATATAAGTATAAATATAATTAAGAGCTGGGATATAATTAAAGCGCTATTCTAATATGTCATTCCTCTGTGTCCAAATGCTATAAATCTGTCTAGACAAAATAATAAATCACATGTTTTATCTATGTTTTCTGTGCCTCACTCGTACTTGACGGTCATGGGGAATAAGGCGAATGAAGGCGGACCCGAACAGAGCTCGTAATGCGCTGGATCTGGCCCCGTAGAGCCCAGATGTGACTGGTGTGCAGCGCTGACACGTTGCTGATGAACTCCAGGATCCTCGCTTTGTCGCCGCCTTGTGAGGAAACGTCTGCACTTTTTTTTTACGCGGAAGGCCTGTTATTATAACCTGCTTTAAAGCACTCGGGCCCCAATGTGGAAGGCGGTTTTCCGCAACTTCTAGGATAAAATGGTGTCACTTTTCACAAAAAAAAAATGGTGTCACAAAAACGCTATTAAAAAAAAAGATGCAAATGCATCAAAGGTGTAGCATGGGGTGCAAAGGTAAGCCTACAAATTGTGGTTTGACAAACGGGAATATTTTTAGTTATAAGTAGTGTAAAAACTAGAAAATAATAACTATACTATGACTGCTAATGAGACGTGACAAATTCGCAAAACTGAATTATATTATTTATTCACACATATTAAATGGCTTAATTGTCAAAATATATTCTGACTTTAAGGTGATGCCGTAACGACAGGTTGAATTGAATATAGAGTGCGAAAGGAAGCCGCATGTTATAATAATAATAATAATAATAATAATAATAATATTGGTAGAAATAATAATAATTATAATAATAATAATAATAATAATAAGAGGGTGGAAAACCAAAGATGTTCTGTTATGTCAGAATTTCATGCAATTTACAAAAAAGTACAATTTATAAATCGAATTTACAAACATCACTAAACAAATGCGTAAGTAAGTACAAATGGAGAGCTTTTAAAATCAGATTGTGTTTCCTTTTTCAGCAGAAGTGCGTGCGAAATAAATCCGCTGAGTTAATTTAGACACCAATCACATCTCCATCCGCATTTTGAAGCGGGTGCGGCGTGAAGTACCTCTGTGGGGGAAAAAGGATTCCACACTTAAACGTGCGTTTGTGCGTCCTCTCAAAACACCCGAAAAATTGAACAATGGCCATCTGAACATCCGAAATTAGATAATTACATCCGCCAAAAACATGCGAGAGAATTCCTTCATCTCCAGGTGGACTTGGAGCAAATGGAGCTGCTGCGCCACAAAGGCAATGAAGTTTAAATCCACACCACTTCTACCGCCATACCATACTCTTCAATTATGTTCAAATGGTGTCTAAATTCCAGTATCTCTGAACGCTCATTAGCACTTCATAATGACTTTACTAATTAGGATGACATACGGTTATTAACAAGACGCGTTGTCATGACAGGCGCTACTCCTCCCATTTCCACAAGGTTCAAAACAGTACCACGTAGGCTATCCGCGTCACTTTTAGGGAAAAATATAAATAAAAAGCTGCTTCATGCAATGGCTTCGGTTACATTTTTCAAATGTATTTTTATACATTTAAAAAAAATTTAATACGATTTTACACAAAAATGAAGGATCGGAGAGAACAAAATACAGAAATATCTAAAATACGCTTGAATGTGAGTCACAGCCAACACAGTATTAAAATACATAAATCCCGAAGATCAGGTTGGCATGAACTCATCTATAAAAAATAATTAATTCACTAATACAATTTATAAATACAGAAATAAAGAGGTCTTATTGAAAATTCAGCCTACCATATATATAGCTGGTACTGCAGTAAAGCCATTGCGGGGTTTTGTCAGTTGCACTTAAAACTATCAACTTATCTTAAAAAAAAAAACAAAAAAAAAACAACCACTTTTTGTTTGCAGCACTTCTCTATTAAACACGTGCTTTCTATAAAATATCAGTTTCATTCTCGAAATATTTCTCATGAAAAGCTGACATCGACGCATAGCCCCTAAAAACCGCACGCACGCATGTTTTTTAAACACAGCTGCCGGGATTCAATGGATCGTGCGCTCGAATTGTCCGGATGAAGAAACAACTTCCTGATTGGCCGAGGGCGCTCGAGCCGCCACGCCGCGGCCAATCGGAGAGCGGGGGTGGAGGTGGTGGTGCGGGGGGGGGGTGGGGGTGGGGGTGGGCGTGGGGGTGGGGGGGGGGGCGCGAGCAGTGTGGCGCTGAAGGAGGAAAAAAAAAAAAATATATTAATTCCGCGCGCCGTGGGCCGTGACGTCAGTATAGGAAGTCACTGTAGAGCGACGACGGAGCGATTACACGCGAAAAGAGGAGCGCGGTGCGGAGGAGTCAGCCCCGAGAAGCAGCTTCAACTTCAGCGCAAAGTTCAGCGTCCGAAAAAAAAACAAAACAACAACCCCAAAAAAAAACAAAAAAAAAACCAACCAAGCCGGGAAGAAAAAAAAAACCCCAAAAAATACAAAAACAAAACAACAGAGACGTCTCCTGCTTTCCCACTGAATGTAGCACCGTGGAGCGGCCGAGTTCGACGTGAACGTGGATTCTCACTATCGACACTTTTTTCTTTTCCTTCTTCAAGTTCATATTCTGTTTTTGGCGACTTGAGATTTCAGATTTTTTTTTTTTTTTTTTTTTTTTTATACATATTTTTTATTTTGCGTTGCACCACTGACACGGAGGAGAAGCGCGTCACTTGTTGTTATGAAGACTTAATTAACCCCCTTTTTTTTCTTATAATATGGAGGGATCCAGTGGGTCGAGTTTTGGAATAGACACTATTTTGTCCAGCGCCACGAATCCCGCGAACCCCGCGCTGATGAACGGAGACTTCCGCCTGGGTGACAGCAGGACGGCGGACTTCATCCGGAGCCAGGCGACGCCGTCACCGGCATGCTCGGAGATAGACACTGTGGGAACGGGCCCCTCGTCCCCCGTCTCGGTCACCATGGAGCACCCCGATCCCCATCTGGTCCCGGACAGCCTTCAGCATCCCCACCACCACCACCACCACCACCCCCTCCGCCACCACCCCAACCACCACGACCAGCCCCAAAGTTTGTCCCTGTCGCCCCAGCAGCAGCAGCAGCAGCACCCGGCGGCGGGGCCCGGCTGCGCCCCCAGGACCGCCACCTCCTCGTTCCTCATCAAAGACATTTTGGGGGACAGCAAGCCGCTCGCAGCGTGCGCGCCGTACAGCACCAGCGTCTCCTCGCCGCAGCGACACACACCCAAACCGGAAAGTGCCACGGCTCCAGACGGCTTCAGGCCCAAGTTGGAACAGGACGAGAACCGGAGCAAGCTGGACAAAAGGGATGACATGCAAAATGAAATGAAATGTAACGGTGAGTAAGGGGCGTGAGGTGTTTAGAGATAGAAAACAAGCTCGCTCGGGTCGCCTTAAAAGTGGGATTAAAATGTATTGTTGTTGACGTCATTGCAAATATTGGAAGGCAACAAGAGCAGACCTTTTTCTTTTTTGTCGTTATTTACATTTACTAAAAATGCAAAGAGTAAAAGCAAACCTGGCTATGATGACAATTATGGCACAATACGAAAAGACTATCAGCCAAAGTCAATACTAATAGGCCGACTGATGTGATACCAATCGCTAAAAATACTAAATTGCAGTCTAAAACGAAGTACAATTGCAAAGAAAGTATCATTATTATAATAATTATAATAATTATTGTTGTTTTTGTTATTGTTATTATAATTATTATAATTATTATTAGTAATAGTAGAAGTTTGTGTAGGTGGTAACAGAAATAATAATACGCATACTAGTACTACTACTACTACTACTATTTCGACTACTACTACTACTACTACTACTAATAATAATAATAATAATTGTAATTGTAATAGTTGTAGCTATCATATGTATTATTATTAATAATAACAATAATAATAACGATATTAATAATTCCAAATACAAAATAAATGGAATAACAACCATAATAACAATAATTGTTGTTATAAAAATAATTGTAATGATAATCATAATAATAACAATAATAATATAATAATAGTAATAACAATCTGATTTTATAAATATGTTTTTGCGCCGGTTCTCCACCAGCCTCAGATCTTTTATTAGTATAATAGAAGTGAAAACAGATGTAAAGCCTGGTGATCTTCCCCTTGTGCGAGCCTCCCTAGTGGGTCAATTAGAGAGATTATTGTTCTTCCTGGAGGGGGGATCTGGAGGCGCTGAAAAACAGATACAAATAGAGATGGATTGACATATCGATTTCCCGTTTTCTCGAAAAAAGAAAAGATAAAAAAAAAAAACTTTAGGTGACAAATACAGTCCACATCTCTTAATTGTCAGACAACTCCCACGCGTGCTTGCCTGTTTTATTTATATTATAATCATCTATTTTGTTTCCCCGAGATCTTGAAAACTATGTAGGCCAAAGCATAAATTAAACCCACTTTGGGTTCTACACCCCTCATTGTTTTGATCTCATCTGGGCGCCGTTGAGTCTCAACGGGCTGAGGTTTCGGGAGAAGCGAGCATTGATTTTAGCAGAGATTTTAAAACGTGTTTGACAGGCCCGCAGAATAAATGCCTTTGACTGATCATAATATTGGGGGGGGAAGAAAAAAAAATCACAATTCTTTGCTCATTCTTCAAAATGAAGGAACTAAAGAGGAAGGTGACCGGGAGATCTCCAGCAGCAGAGACAGTCCAACGGTGCGCACGAAAAAACCTCGCAAAGCACGGACGGCCTTTTCGGACCATCAGCTGAACCAGCTGGAGCGGAGCTTCGAGCGGCAGAAATACCTCAGTGTGCAGGACCGCATGGACCTGGCTGCAGCCCTGAACCTGACAGACACTCAGGTGAAGACCTGGTACCAAAACAGAAGGTAAAAAAATATATTTATACATTTGTCCCCGCATATTTTTTGGTGGGGATTTTTTTTTTTTTTGTAATTATGGAATCAAACAAATCAATTGTTTTTTTGATTTTATATTTTATTTCCACTGCATTTTAATTATAACGAAGGCATGTTTAGATTAGTAGTTACATTTTAGATTTCTTAATTGTTAATTATATTAGTCTATGTGCACAGTATGTGTATACAACTATGTGTGCATGTGGGGAAAAAAAAGGTTTCTCTTACAATGGGACAATATTATTATAATGATTCTTAGAGTGATTATAATGATTATTGTATTTTTTGTTTCCTCATTTGTCGTGTGATTACATTTTAGAGCACTCAAATTAATCTAGAATGAATGAAGTGTAGAATGTAGTCTAGTATGCGTATTATTACACATCCCTTAATTCGCCGTTAATATTTTCTAATAATTGGTGTAGCAGTAATTGCGTTTTAGATGCACGAAGTTATCACACGATACATATTGTAACAGAATGCATGCGTCCGCCACAGCAGAATTATGTGCATTCAAAAATGTGCATTTAAAAATAGATATATATTCTATCTCGCTGCATGCGCGTGTGAAAAAAGAACGATATGAAAAAAAAAAACCTTGTGTAATTAACCCTTAATCATAAATTCGTCCATCCATTAATTAGGCCTTAACATTCTAATTAGGGGGAGGTGGGGGGCGTCCTGGGAGTTTCCAGAGCCTGCACCCATTCAATAATTAATTAATTGTATTTTGATCTGGTTGCAGGACGAAGTGGAAGAGACAGACAGCGGTCGGGCTGGAGCTTCTGGCCGAAGCAGGAAATTACTCTGCCTTACAAAGAATGTTCCCGTCGCCCTATTTCTACCACCCCAGCCTGCTGGGCACCATGGACAGCACCACGGCGGCCGCCGCGGCCGCGGCCATGTACAGCAGCATGTACCGGACTCCTTCGACGCCGCATCCCGGTCTCCAGAGACCCGTGGTCCCCCGAGTGCTCATCCACGGTCTCGGGCCCGGGGGGCAGCCGGCTTTAAACCCCCTGGCTAACCCCATGGTCGGCACGCCGCACCCACGGTAGATCGAAAACTCAGAAAAACGGACTCTCTCGAAGACACTAAAGACACGTGACCGAGTTAAAGGAGGTATTAAATATAGGCCCGCTGAACTGTACGGCTACTTCAAGGCCCCGGAGAAAATAGGACTCCTCATGTCTGATTGTCTGTTTGTTTGTCTTTTGTACAAATACACTCACATTAGCGAATAAACTTATAAAGTTTATTAGATGGCGAAAGAACGGAATGAATAAAGAAGTAATGATACGAAAAGTCATCTCGGATATACTTCTATTGAAAACGAATTTCGAACTTCAACTTCTGAGCCCAAGTGAACTTTGTTTTGCATCGTAGTGCGTTTAACCGGGATCCCGCATAAAAATAAGCTACCTCAAAGACTAAAGAGCAACAAACCCTCTGTGTTTTGGTGTTTTGGTAAGGTTAGTCACTTAGTTGCTTGTGCTACAAAATATATATTTGTAATATAAATATAAAAGAAGAACATTCACACAGTCAGCAGTCACTTTTTGTTATTAACAGAAGCAGTGGATAAACACAAAGAACTGTGTTGTAGTCCAAATTAATGACAAGAATGAGATATGACCGTAAGATTTTTTTTTTTACAACACAAGGTCGGAAACTTTAGAAATACTTTTGTTTAAAAAAAAAAAGTCTAATAGTCTGAGCGCAATTTACCGCGGTATAAAATGCCTGGTGATAATAAACCCAAGGCCCATGTGAACCTGACCGGTTGGAGCTGCAGCGTCTCAGCTCCTTAAGGTGGAGCATGAATGGTTAGTTGAGATGCAGACATGATAGCCTGGCTATACTGGGAATGTGGCCCTGGCTATACTGGGAATGTGGCCCTGGCTCAGCAGCTGTTCCTCAGACAATGCGCGTACATTTCTCAGCCTGAGCGATCACAAAAAAAAAAGTAGCTCAAAAAATCTTTTCAGATAGGCCTAATCTGCTCATTGTCGATACAACAGCTGTCGACAAAAACATTATTTTGCTGAGATATTGAGCCACTTTCCCTGTGTATTTGAATGTAAAACTAAATGTAGCCTGTAAACCGGCGCAAAACGACCATGTAATAACATACAGCCATTATTTTGTATTTATTATAGTTTCAGAATTTGCGAATTATACAGCAATACAATTATACAACTCCATCCCTGGGACCGTAATCAAATATCATTACGTGTTATCAAGTAGGCCGAGGACACTTTTAATTCACCCCATGGACGCACAGGCTGGGATCCTGACGCGCTTCCTGGGAATGGACTTCACAATAAAAAGCGCTCCGGGGCAGTTTGCTTGGATTTCATTCATTTGTTCACAGTTTGCTGATTTGAATGTCGTGATTTTCTCGTTGAAACCAATTTGACCATTTGCTGGTTTTTGCAGTTAGGGCGCACGCGTGGCTCATGCAATGCACCATTTATTCAATATCATATTTTCAACACTAAACATTAAATTTAAGATCAACAGTTTTTTATGCAAAAACAGCTACATAACTGAAATCAAAACATTGGGATTTATATGTCATTTTAGTTTCAAACATAGCTATCCTGCATCTCTCAAACACACACACACACACACACACACACACGCATACGCGCGCGCACACTCACACTCGCACACACGCACATGCGCCCCCAACACACACCAGCCAAGTTGGAAAGCTTCTAAACCACACATTTAAATTATTTAGAGTTATTGTGATTTCCTTTCATTAGGGGGGTTTTCTCAGCAACGCGAACTGTGCAAGAAAATACTGTTTGGTTAAGATGCCTTCGTGATAATAGGCTTATAAATTGGTTTTAGTGGGTTTTCAGACACGCGGAAAGAAATGTAGAAAACGGTCTGCGCGCGGTGAGGTATATTTTCCCAGTTGAAAAATATTAGCCTATACCATATTTGCCCTTCCAGCTCCTGTCCATTATTGCGGTGGTGTTGTTCATATGCATGACTTCTGCAACATGACTTATTTATCGCATGCTGCGGGTGGAGGGGGGTTCTGCGGGCTGTTCCAATTCATTAATAATAGCCCAAGCCATACTGTATACAGCAGCTCTGAATTAATGGGGCAGCATCCCTCATGTTACATGGTAATTCTGGTGTTATCCTCCCAGATCAGATTCTAAAACCAACCCGCAAAATTAGCCTTTGAACTCTCTTTGTCAAACTGTCCAAATCGCGTCTTTTTTCATTGGTTTTACTCCCGAATGCAGTATGAGCACTGTAGTCACACAGTATCAACGGATACAAAGCACAATCAAGCATACATACAATGCAATTTGCAGATGTAATGCTTTAAAGTGGTAATCCGTAAGATTATTTTAGTAAAAAAAATATAATTTCTTTACTTTATTTAGCTGCCACCTTTTAAGAAATAGCCGTTCAACGTATTTGCTACTTAGATTGTTGGTGGCGGGGTCCGCCTTTCCCGGCACAAATGCAAAAATCAGGCACCCGCACAAGCTTATTTTAGTCGGTAAATTGTCAATACAGATGAACGTTCAGGAAGAATAACAGCATCCTCGGATGAAATAATATCCCAACCATTTCAAGCGACCAAGAAAACAAACAAATCAACCGACGACAAGAAGGCAGTTGCTGTATTGGAGCAAAGGGTGCTGGGAAAAAAAAGGAAAACGCTGCAGTGTTGAATGGAATTCTGGGACTTGTGGTGTAATCCACCCAACGCAGATGACCTGATGGATCTTCACTTTAAAATTGTTCCCCGAGCCCCTTCTGCAAAATTTCTTTGGGTGAGGACGGTCAGTGCCTCGATAAAGACACGCATTTGTTGAAAATAGTGTGGGGCTTTATTTAACAAGGGGTGATTAGGCCTTTTCTTGTACATGGCACATATTACCCAGAACAGATGGGTTTAAGAGTGTCGCTTCCTGCTCGGTGTTGCTTCGAGGAGCCTTGTTAAGCATTTTAATTGCCACATTTTCCAACTGATGTAATAGTGGGATATCTTTGTCATTACTGTAATGAGGTACAATTTGCTCTCCTCGGCCTCTCATTATCACACCTATTACGTCACTGACAGGGCACAAATTTAACACCGTCTCTCACCAAAGAACCTGCCCCCCCCCCCCCCTCTAAATTCCCCCACCCTCTAAATTCTCAAACACGTTTTATAAATGCAATATCCTATGCCATGTTTCACCTTGTAGAGCTAGGGGAATCTAAAACATGGATTTGGCTCAGGGAATATGTTTTGTCAGGTCCAAAAATATGGAGAGTGCGCTGCAAATGTTCTATACATAGAACAAGACTGGAGCACAGCCGCAAGCGAGACATTACACTTCGAACATTCGCCAACATTACATTTTGGTTAATAACAGCTGTAATGTTTGTTGCCTCACGCCTTATTTGTATTTAGATTATGGATATGTTTTTAATGCTCATGTTTTTAAAGCGGCATTATTAGTCTCTTTCCAACTGGGTCAGGACTCAAATTCTGCGTAGATAAAGACAGAAAGGCTGAAGTGAGATTATTAAACACAGAGCAAAACATGCAAGAATCTGGCCTTTGGAAATGCTAATTTCCAATGGACGAGTTCTCCGTGTTTTGCTTTTTTGCAGAAATAGCGATGGAAGGTTGTCGAAGCGAATAACAACGCTCGGGAACTGACATTGCGGGGAATTATCCAACTCTTTACGACACCTATTGTCGGGTTGTGAAAAGAGTGATGAACAAGTAAACAGACTTGTTGACACAGTCCATTCATCCTTCCAGAAAACGCCTTCCCGGCTCCTCGGCCCCAGAGCGGCTCTCCGGGATCCCTGCCTCCGTCCCGCTGAATGACGCTTTAGCTGCTACACATCAGAGTTTAAATGGCCTCATCATTTCAGCAAATCCAGCCATTTTCCCTCTCCCTTTTTGTCAAGTGACAGGACAGCTGATGGCAGAAAAGCTCCGCTACCTTTCAAGTTTCAAACCCGGCGCCGTCACGCGCGACCGCACAACGGAGAAGGGAAGGGGAAAAAAAAAAAAAAAAAAAAAAGTCTGTCAGCAGTGATGTCAAAAGCGTCAGTTTTTACAGAGCAATTAGGGGTTTCATCACAGCGGAGTGATGTCAGGATTCATTACGGCTCAGCAACAGCTAATTGCTTCAAGGTTAAAGCAGCAGATTTGACGGCATTATATTTTAAGTGACAGACTCAAATTCTGGTGGCGTTTCACCGAGCGCGGCAGAGACACTGAGGTAGCGCGCTGGCTGCGAGGACGCCGACCGAAAAGCATTTTGAAAAGACTAAACATTTGGATGGGGAAGAGAAAGAATCTCCCGCCTGGCGGTCTTCTGCAAAAGACAACAAAGGACGATGCACTGTTTGCATTGTATATGTGCACTTTGCAAATAGTTCCAGCGTACGTCCTCACTCGCCGAATTGCCTCTTAGCCCGATGGGTCACAAAATCCGGTCCCATTGTGCTGAATTTGGTTAAACCCGACTTGAGGCTCCTCACCCCCGCAGTCGACTCGGCTTCCACCTGATGGTCGGCACCTTTGTATTTTTCCATGCCACTGAAAGTCCAAACGCCGCATGAAGGAACAGCGTAAACGGGCGTAAAGAACCCCAGCCCCAGCCTCGCCATCTCACATTCAGACCTTTTCTGCAATGTATGGAACCCGACCTAATGAAGGAATGGAGTGAAATTGAGCTAAATGCCTTTATAGATCGGGGCATCCACGCCGGGAAGCCGTCGGAGTCATTTCTTTCAAGTGAGCAGTTGTTTACCCTTGCCCCCCACCGCCCCTCACCCCCGCGCCCCCCTCTCTCTCTCTCGCCCCCCTCTCTTCTTTTAAAGTAGAATACCTGATCCTTTGAACTGATTGTTTGTTTAACCGCTGTTGGGAATCGAGAATCCCCGAGGTCTAAGCAAGTGTTGATCTAAGGTTGAATCTGAAATGGCCTAATGAGAAACTCTTTGGATAATTAGCGATAGTTGGAGCGCTTGTGGATAATTTGAGTGCCTTGCCACACTGTACGTACCGGGGCAGATGAGGAGGGGGAGGAGGAGGGTGGATGATGAAAGAAGAGAGAGATCAGGGTTAATGAAAATTAGCATGTCAAGTTAGTCTCTACCTCTACACCCCCCCCCCCCACCCACCCACCCACCCCCAGCACCACCAACCCCCTTTGTTCTTCTTAAGGATGCATTATTGTTGATGTAATGGAACAATTAGCAGTGCAGTTCATAGCTGAGATGGGGCGCTGCTGGGAAGAAGTGCGGCTCCATCCTGGTAATTAGAGTCTGGGAGGTGTCTAATGGTGAGCAAGAAATGAAGATGTGGTGGTGGTGGTGGAGGGGTGTGGTCCTCCCTCCTCTGTGTAGTCAGTGGGAGACAACAAACAACCGCTCTATACCCCAATAATGTAACCCGGTTCAGACAAGTTTGGGCCAGAGCTGATTCCTCCCTCTGTTTGATCCACTCGGGGGGTGTGTTTGTGTTTGTGTACAGACTCACACCTCCGAGCGGTGTCGGTAAATTTGATTGTGTTATTTTGTGCGGTGGGCATTGTGAGTGTTATTACCATGCACGAAAGACAATTTTGGAAGTGAAAAATTAGATAAGTGAAATAAGATACAATTCGATGAGATGAGATAAGTTAAAATAAGATAGGCCAACATAACATAACATAACATAACATAGAATTGTAGTGATCCCCAGGGGGTAAACAGTTTACAGTAAGATGTATAGTATAGAACATGAACACAATAATATGTACACTCTATATGTATAAATCAATAAAAATACAATTAAAAAAGTATTAAAACGAAATAGAAATAGGAAAAAATAAACAGAATATTATTATTATTATAAAAATACTATTGAAAGGAAACCAAAAATGAAAGCTATAATAAGAAAGAAAATTCATATTTATTTTACCCAAGCCAATTCCAAATAATCTCTTCTATTATTGTGGTTCTGTATTAAGAGAATGTACTTTAAGATAGGAATAGCATTCAAATTTACCATTGAGAGATATAGTGAGGATGGAACAATAAAATATATTCAAATGCAGAAAACATCAGATTTTAAAATATAGCCCACCACCATCACTGCCAATCTTCTTAAAGTCCACACGTGGGTGTTTGCTTCCAATCTCCAGCGTGTGGTGCTCAGTGGAGGTTTTGCTGTGGCACAGAGTTAATTACATTTTTTAAATTAGAGCCATCTCTGGATCGACTTGGCGAAAAATGTGACAAAGCTGGATTATTAAGACCAATGAAGGTGTGAAAAACTTGAGTGCAAGGAGTTTGCAGGTGCCTGTGATGTACAAGCTCGGGCCTGCTGCCCGATGGAGTGTGATTTAAACATGATGTGCCTCTCCAGCCACTCTGCCGTTGACTGATGCTGAATTTCCAGATCCTTCACAGCGCTGTCATCTCCTGCGAGGCTTGAGATGAGGCTGCACACTCTGCACACCCTACACACACACACACACACACACACACACACACACACACACACACACACACACACACACACACACACACACACACACACACACACACACACAGGGGTAAACAGACGCACATGCACATCTGCATAAACAGTTGGAATTGTTGAAAGTGTTGTAAATTGCATGAAGCAGGGTTTTTTAATTGGATCCTCCAACGGGTCAGAATGGTGTATTTACAACATTTGTTGTGTTTCTGCTGCCGGTTGGAAATAAACAGCACTCTTGGAAAGACAACACTGGTCTTTCTCTGCATAAACTATGGGGATGCTCTTTTTATGAGGTTATTTTCCCGTAGCAACACAAAGCAGCTACCCCCCTGGTTGAAGCGATTTGCTGTTCACAATGCCTCAGCTTAACCAGCTAGGTCAGGTCAAGTTGATTCAGACAATAGGGACTTTAGTGTCGCAGCCACAGCACATAGTGCGTGAGGCACAAAGATCCCGGCTCCAAGTGAAGCAAACATTTCATTAAGTGCTGGCTCGTACTCTATATATGTGTAATATGTTTATTCTGTCTTCCCTGGTTTTTCTCATCAAACAAACAATTGGGTCTGTTAGTTACTTATACCTTTAATTTAACGTACATCTACACAAATATGGCTCTATGAGATGGCTCCTGTGAGCCGCGTTATTTCTCAAGATTTATACATATAAGGACTCTGAAAGTATATGGTGAAAAGAGTCGAATAAATCCTTGGGGGCATCGGGCAGTGCCAAAGCAATCCACCGCTGAAAAATAACTCTGAATGACGGCCAATTATAACACAATTATGTGATAATAGGGAGGTAATTGCTTGTTGTTCATGATGCTGACTTACAGTACAACCCCGCAGCCTGTAATGTAGGAAAGATTCCCCTCCCAAATTCAGGATGAAAAAAAACAAAACAACATACAAGAACAGCCCTTCCCCATCCGCCCATTGGAAACCTGGCACAGCTATGTAGTCAAACAATATCTCTGAATTTGAGCATCTCCGAATCGGAAAAGTTTTCTGAAAAGATAGACAGATCATAGATGGACGGACGGACGGACGGAAAGACAGACAGACAGACAGACAGACAGACAGATAGATAGATACATAGATAGATAGATAGATAGATACATACATACATACATACATAGATACATACATAGATACTGTAGATAGATAGTCCATAGTTTATTGATGCTCACATCAACACCCGGGAGAGTTTGTATATAAAATAAAGGTCTCCCAGCAGCATCCACCACAGCAACGTATCCTGGGAGATGAACATCTGATTTGTCACATTTGAAACGCTAATGTTTAAACCAAAAGGAAGAGCACATAGTAATGTGTTCATTCATCTGCATAAACACCACCTGTCCCGGCGCAGACAACTCCTCAAGCAGCGAAAGTTTAGCGGCAGCCCGTGCGAGAGCCAATCAGCCAGGGCCCAGCTGTGGTTTGGTGAACCCGCGTCGTTTTTCGAGTGTCACAAAGTGCTCTGAGAGCCGTCGCCGGTGCCAGAGAGAGAATACTTTCATTTCATGTCATCCGCCAGCGAGACGAAGAGGCGACACGATAACAAAAAGAAAAACAGGTTTGTGCTATCACGATTGACACCCAAAGGTAATTTATGCTGGCCCTTTATTTACTCGCGCCGGCTTCCGCACACACACCCAGACTCACGCTTGAAGGCTAATTTGGAGCATATCTGGCACATCGCAAAGCCCTCTCTCCTTAAGAATTTCCATCATTTGTCTCAGGGATGAGCAGCGTGTTATCAAAATCCGGAGCAGCATTGATCACCTTGCCTTTTTTTTATTGTTATCAACCCCAGAACAGCTCCTTAGTGCCAAAGCTTTTGTTTGTTTGTTTGTTTTCTGCACACTGATACTAGAATAATACTGTCACTTTCTGTCTTGATTTCTTTCCAAAAGTGGAATGTGGCATGTTCCTCAAATGGCGTCTGTAATGAAAAGAAAAGCTTGCCTCACATGACACCTCGTCAGCCGAAATGGGAGGGATAAACCCTGGTGTTTTGCGGTGGTTAAAGAGGGGCTGGCATTTTGCAGAAGGATTATTTTTATATTTTAACTATTTTCTTCCTGGGCTTGATAAAGGAAACAATGGCTTGTGTAAGCTGCGATGAAATGTATATTATATCACAAATGAACACAAATACAATCACGTCCTTACTGTGGTTCCTCTGATAGCATGTCATTATCTTCCACTGACCTCAATGATCATTTTTTTTACCTCGCAAATGTAATTCAATTATCTCTTTTGATAGAGGTAATGCAGTTGAAAATATTTCTTCTTTTCCTTTCACACAAGTGGATTTTAGGTAATGGTCACTTCTTTCGAGCCGTCCACTTCCTGCGGCAGAGGCTTTTAAAGGCAGAATAGTAGGTAAGTTGACCGTCGCCGCCAAAATCCGACGACTGATCCGCCGGGGAAGAAAGGGCCAATTAGACATAATTTGGCAGAGAAGCTTTCAATTGCTTTCACTCCGGCATGATTTGGTCTTTTGTTGACCCCTTCTAAGAGCAAAGGAGAGCTCTGCGACAAGCGGGAGAGGGTCTGCGGCCGCGCCGTCGCCCTTTCATCTGGCGTTGTGAGAGCGCAAGTGCCCGTGTCCTCCAACCGCTTTAATCAACTTAATGCAACCGATGCTGACTGTTGTGCTGACCCTCTGGTCAGATTCAAAGAAGCCCACAGATGGGTGACTCGGGCGGAGACTTTTTTTCACAGACCTCTGTGGCCAACAAGTGCTGGGTTTGGGTTTGGGATGGAGGCCTGGGGGTGGTTGGGAGGGGGGACGGAGACAACACTCAGACAACCTGTCTGCGAGGGCACGCCGGTCTGCATCTCCCTTCCGTCCACATCTTCGTCTTTACAGGGCTACACAGCGCACATCTGATATGAAATGGGGGGTGATGGACCTTTGTTTAGTTCAAAGGTTCCTACCTCTTTATTCCACAGTCCCTTTGTGGCTCCTCGGGCCTTGAAATATGTATAACGGTCCTTTTCATTCCAGCCATCTGAGGGAGGGAATCAAAGCCCCAAGTTTTTGCGAGAGTCAGTTTGAAATCGAGTGTCCACACAGTGTCATCGTTTCTTAACCTCGCGCTTGGAGATGAGAAAAGCGTGTGGAGCTCCTCACGACCTCCAAACATGAAGACCCAGTAGGCCCAGAAAAATACTAAAATACTGGGCACCAGCAACAATAACTCTTCATATTAATATTTGGTTCAAACATTCTATTCCAAAGAAAATGATACATTGATAAGTTCAAAATAACCCATAGCAACATTTCTCAATATCAAGCAATTTTGGGATAATGCTTTGACATATCCCAACTGCATATCCAACAAGATTTGTCTCAAAATGATGTATGGGAAGAGAGTGATAGGTGTCATAAGCAGATAACCAAAATCCATTTAATATTGGAATATACACAAGGTTTATTGTGTGTGAGCCGTGAACCTTCCTCAAAATATCAAGGGGTGTGACGACCCAATACGAGAACTATCTTGATAATAAAACTTCTAACGTGCTCTAACACTGTTACACAAAAAATGTACAATAGGATTTTTTTGGAGTTCATTTACAATGACTTTGGAAAAAAGAATACACCAAATGACCCATCTTTATTCCCTCATAAAAGGGCCAAAGCGCCTGACGCGTACACAGGTCAATCAGCAAGGTTTGTGCGGGAATCAGGTTTCTATAGAAAGACGAGGGTCAAGCCTTATCACCTTGTCAGCGTGCACTGTGCATCCTTCCTCGGGCGTTGTCACAGGTGTCACTGTGACGTGCGCTGGGTGGTTATACACCCGTCTCACTGGACGTGGGGAGACCGTGGTACATAGCGCTGCCTGGGGTGCGGGAACTCACGGGGGAAGGGTTTTTTTTAGGTGTGAACATGTATGTTCTGCGTTCCCCTATATGAAGCTGGGAATTAGAACATGAACCCAACACGGTTTCTACCAATGGCAAAATCTTAATTCTACCATTTATGTCTCCTTATTTCACAATTTTCTTGTAACATATGCAGAACGTTGTGCCCTGCCCCGTCCTCGGGAGTATGCTCAGAAGTAGTATTCCTGTTCAGGTTTCCAGGATGCTGCATCTAAATTTGTTAGCTAACGTAGCTATCAAGCTAACTACTGAAATATTAGCATATTCCAGAAAACTAGCTAATAATAAGACTGCAAAAGCCAATTTAATTTGTCCACTGGAGATAATACAATTTGAATTCTGAATTCTGAATCAAAACAATGATTTCACCGAAAATACAGTTTTGTTTTTAGGTAAATGTGGCTAGGTAAATGTGGGTATGGTGGCACAGTGCATTGCACTGCTGCCTCACAGCAAGAAGGTCCTGGGTTCAATTCCCCCCTAAGGCGCTGTTTGCACCGCGCTCCGGTGGGTTATCTCCCGATTAGGGGCCTTTATGTGTGGAGTTTGCATGTTCTCCCTGTGCTCACATGGGGTTTCCTTCTTGTAACATCAGTGAGGACATGTGGAACAACGTCGTCTGACCAGCGACGGACTTGTAATTGGTCCCTGGGCGCGTCGCTGTATGCTGCCCACTGCTCCTGGCCCCCTCCCCCCCCATCCTTCCCGGAGGAAGGACAAGCCAGGATGGGTTAAAATCAAAGAACTCATTTCACCGGCCACCATTTGAAGCGTGTGTGTTGGTCGCTGTCACTGCATGTGTGTGAGAAGTAAAGATTCTTCTTCTAGCAATGTGTTGCTTACTGCATATGTGAAGCAGCACGGTATCTTGGTTATAGGCACAATTAGCTGCTCAAGCTTGATAGGTAGGAAAACACCCATGTACTAGATTTCAAATGGCCGCTCTCATGAAAGTGTTGAATATTCCACTCGCAGTCGTGTTTAAACTGGACAGCGCATCATCGTGGACGAAGCTAATGTCTGCTGTGCAATTTAATTGAGTACAGTAGCAGCCCCGTCCAAAAGGGCAGAAAGAGACACACGGCCCTCGGAGGCATGACATTGTTTTTGACTTGGCAAAGTGCTGACCTCGGCAGCAATCCGCTAACAAGGAGATGCTCGACCCTGAAGGAGAGACGAGGCAAGACGTGAGGCCACGCGATCGCTCCCGTGGTTAGTTGGCTTCGGTGTTTCAGGCACAAGGCACCGCATCCCTCGCTCAGTCCGGAGCCATCACGCGGCTCTGCCGGACAGTGATTTTTTTACACCGGGGTCAAATTCTCTCTCTCTCTCTCTTTTCCATCTCATTCTACATTTACGCTGCGCTTTGACAACATCAACAGTCCGATTTTTCCCCCCTTCTTTTCTTTGAACATAAATAATTTAGATTTTCTTTGGAGTTCATTTTCAAAGCGCTTCTGTCAGATGAAGCAAAACTGGATAAACTTACTTTTATATAACGCCGAGAACAAACCAATCCGAGGCATTGATGTTGCTGCTGTGCGTTGTTCCCAGGGACGCAGTAGAAAGTCGTTTTTGTCTGTGTGTTGTTTTTATCTTTGGATTAAGAAAGCGCAGCCTGTTCTTTTTTTTTTTTTTTTTTTTAAGTTAGGCCAGTACTCTCGCAGGGGTCAAATAATAGATTAATAGGTGCAGTAATGAGTTCCCTGGAGTGTCCGATGCACCTCGCTGACTTCCTCAACCTCTATTATATTTTCTCATGATGGATGGTGGCAAACATCATTCACACGTCTCAAAGAGAAATAACCAGAACCCATTTGTGTGAAGGGGAAGCATCAGCGGCGGTGATCTATTGTTCTGGAGTGATGTTCTCTTTGGTATCTTTGTTTGCCGTCGTGCTTAACTGTCATCGCTGCCTCTTCTAGTTGAGCCTTCTAAGAGCAACAGGGATGTTAACATGCTCCTCCCGGGTTCTTTAAGGCGGTAAAAGGAACTTTGTTACAGATCCGCTCAAGTCGTGGCTTTCATCCAATCACAACCTTGATGTTCAGATGTGTCTGAAAATAGGGATGACATCAAATCAAGGCTGCCCATTCTGTTCTCACAACGCATTATAAATGACGACTTTGCGGTCGCAAATCAGTCGAGCGCCATTGGTTCTTCGACGTCGGCTGTCAAAATTGGGGTTAAGATATAGTCAAATTTTGTTTTAGCTGTCATGATGGTTCCTTCACATCATCGCCTGATCCTGAAAATCTGAGCCGAGCATGATTGTTTTGTAAAGTCGTCAGATTCCACAATCGTTTTAAACTGGAGTTTAAAACCAATGTCAGAAATGTGGTGAATAAAATGGGAATAAGGTGAGCTTCCAACAGTTGGGTCGATGCAAATCAACTGTATACTCAAATGTGTATGTATTCTAAGTATTATAACATTATTATTACATAATTAGTCAAAAATGAATCATTAACTATAATTTCATGATAGTGACAGCTATGCTATTGCTTATTAACACATTATAAGTATAACTTACATTGGAAATGTGAAATCTGAAATAATAATATAAACAAATAATGGTTATTTTATGTAGAGGAATTCATTCATAATCATTTTAACTTAAACCAAATAACATCAACGTTAAGGCTAAACCTATGTTGGTGACTCGGGCACATGACTTAGATCGGCAGGTCGGCCGTACTTTCCAAAAGTTTATTAAGACGGAAATGCAAAGATGGTTTGTGAGCCGTCAGGAGCGGTTAAAATCCTTAACTGTGTCCTGCCCTGTCGTCTTGTCACTGATTAAGAAGTGTTGAAGGCGAGGTATAAGCAGCCGCCAGAGACGCTGCCCCCCTCCGTTATCTTTGTCCACTATCATTAAATGACCTTACACGTGTAGAGAGGAACCGTGGGGGGAAGATGGATCGTCCGGTGGTGGCAGATCTTAGGAGGTGATTGCTTTATGCTACACCATGGAGCGATGCTAATGACCTCTGTGCTCCTGCATTAATGGCCTTTTTTGTCACATTATCATGTGGCAGACGTGTAGGAGAAAGGGCCCTCCTCGGCTAATCACAGAGCAAGATCTACCAGTGCTCCAAACGAAGAACGATGTTCTATATTGAGCCGTAGGAAAGGCCTATAATGGGAGCCGAAACATTGGTAAAGACACGACTCACAGTTGGTATCGACTGTATGGATTGGGAAGATCTGGGTCAAATCTGTCAAAAACCCAAAGGTGAAAATATATATGATATGTTATAGCCTCGACACATCATATGAGGAGAACGAAAGCTCTCTGTTGACCTTAGAAGAGGTGTTGGCGTCCAACACTTATTTTTCAACGAAACCCAGCTAGAGTCAATGCAAATAAAGCTATATCAATGAATGGACACCTCTCACTGTGAGATGGCTTGAGATGACATAGCAATCCATTCAACACATGCTTAATTATATTTTCCTTATTCTGTGAATCACCACTCTATGTATGTATGTCAAGTGGGGCCGTAGCTCATGTTTTTGGGTTAACTGTAGCGTTGGCCCATGACTAGCGGTGTCAGCATGCGTGTGTTCCCTACGTGTGGATGAGGACCCTGAGGAGAAATGTTGCGAGTTAGAGGCTTGAGTGGACAACGGGCTCATGGATGTAATGTGCACACCACAAGCAAAATTTTAACAAGTGGGCTATTTTTTCCCCACTTTGGTAGCTACTCTACAGTACATCTCATCTATGTGCCTTGTGCTTTGTTATCTCCTGGTCATTCTGGTATATTTTTACGGTATCTGACTATGGAAATGAATTGATACAGAATTCGCGTCCATGCAGATGACATATCCTTTTCTGTGTCTCCGCCGCAGACAGCAGGGGTTAAATTGCGGCCGTGCGAGTCCTGTTATCCGACCCGGGCCTGGAGGTCTTTGAATGCACTGCAGAGACAGAGCTCCGGCCCCTTTCTCCACTCAACTTCCCCCTTGAAGTTTTTTTTTTTCTTCTTCTTATATCTGAAAAGAGAGAGCAGGATTGTGCTTAAAAAAAAAAAAACTTGGAGGTTTTTAATCTGGGGAATGATTGCTTTGCCATGCAGCCCGGCTCTAGAGAGAGTGCCAAGCGGGGCCGAGCAGTGTATTAATATTTAAATTCCCGTCCAGATAATCAATAGAAGGGGGTACTTCTGTGAGCTGTTACCCTCCGATGAGAGACGATAATAGGGAGAAAACCTGCTGATTAGCCTCCTTAGAAGCCCTCTACTCTGTGTAGTGCTCAATACTTTAGGAGTGATTATAACCTATTGAGGCAGAAAACCTGATCGAATATAACCTCTTTTGAATTCCTTGTTCCCTCAATGGCGTGTCAAAAAGAGCATTCACTGCTTCATGTTACAAAATCGCCGCCTGTCTTAGTTATTCTCATTTCTTCTTTGCATATGGTGCACAAGAAAGAAGAAAAAAAGATTCCTTCCCCCTTTATGCAGCAACATAATACTTTGCCATAACGGGCACCAATAGGGAATTTATATTTTATTCTTCTTTTCAGTGTACATAAAAATCCCAGCTTAGGCCTTTTTGTCTTTTGAATCCTTTGAACTCTTTTCAGCCTTTAGGGGCACTTTTTGTGCCTTGGACTGTGGTGTGCATTCACTGTAAAAGCACTCAATACCGCAATAAGACCACAAGCAAAACTGAGTGTCTTAAGCGGGACCACACATCTGAGGCATTTGCATAATTTAAGGAGCGAAAAAAGAAAAGGCAAAAAACCAACCCTCTTCATTTAAGACCAGACTCGAAGCGGCGCATACCTCTCTCGACCTATAGGGTTACTGCGTGTTCTTGGTCAAGATGGCTAAATAGTGGCGAAAGCAGAATGCCTCCGAATTGAAAGTCTTTTAGGGGGAGTTTTGTATTTTTGAGGTGAAGTTGCTTTTATTTTTTATTTTTTAAACCAATTTACCATATTCTCATAACACAGTACGTCTGGAAGTCTGAATGTTAAAGAGAGGTCATTATTTGGCGCCTTTGTCCTCACTTAGTTAAGGCGTCATTGATAAAGAAAATGGGGTGGGTTGCGATGCTACCCCCCCCCCCGTCTTTTTCCTGAGGATAATATCTTGTTTGAAGGGCCAGCGGAAAGAAAAGCAGAAGGAGTTGAAGTAGCGGCGCTGAGGATCTTGAAAGAGAGCAAGGCCAAAGCTGAACTGCTCAGTTCATTTTCCACCTCACTGGCCAGCGTAATCCATCTTGGCCAGCTGCTAACAAGATTGGGTCTGAAGTTTACCTCCACAATGAGATAATCAGATTAAGATGCACAAAGATCAAATAATGACCCGGCTTTGGGGCAAGTTCACCAGGCCCTTGATTGTGATGTGTGGTCCTCCAGATATATTAAACATTTCAAATTGCCTCGCTCTAATATCTATGAAATCATCGGAGAAGTTTTTTGGAAAAGCTGTGTGAAGGTATACTGGACTGGAATTTAGAGAGATTTTAGAGAGTTGTGTTTGATTTCGAGATCCTTCATCTGATTAACTCGACAACAATTATTACTTTACCTACTTTTTTGGTGCAATTAAAGGTGTGATCCTTAGAGATACCCCAGATATCTATTTTAAGTTGTTGGGGGTTTTTTTTTTCGCTGGAGGAAATATGTTTTAAAAGTTTTTTTTAATTTTTTTTAATTTCCAGACTTATTCTGTCTCACCCATTGCTTAAACAGACTAACGGGATTATTCAGAGAGGCATACAAATGTGATTGTCTCACAGCAGATGGTGCGCACTGCTTCACCTTTGAGAGAAGTTAATTAAGCCCGCCATATTGTGCCTTTCCAGGGGAAAAGATGTAGATGAATATTGAGCAATCGAGCCCTGTCTGTTTCTTCCAGCCCTCAGCTGAGGAACAGAGGAGGCCATTGAGGAAGAGAGAGCGATGTACAGGGGTGAATTCTTTCACGTCCAGAGCCTCCAGCTCTCTTCCCACGTTTCCCCAGCGGGGCACAAAACAGGCTTCCCCAGAAAGTTCCTCACTTTGCTAAACGCACAAAAACCAAACTGTAGCGGCTGCCAAACTCCCCAACACACTCTGTTGTTCGGTATGGAACAGGTCGGTGGGGAGGGAAATTTGAGGGGATTCGCATCTTGTCATCAAATAATTACCTAACTGGACCTTTAAGAAGCTTTTTTATATTCATGATTTTTTTGTGCCTATGTGTCGAGTTCAACTTTAGCAATAGCTGAAAGACGAGACCTTAGAAAATGCCGCAATCATCTTTAAATGTATTTTACTTTTCGCTTCTGTTCGTTTTGACTCCTAAAGCACCAGATACTGATCGCACACCACAATACATCAAAAAAACCTGCGAGTTAGTGTTTTAGAGTACAAAAAAAGGAGTCACAGAGGGAGAGAGAGAGCAGATTATTAAAGCGAGTGAAGTCAGAATAACAAAATAGTGTTCAAAGTGCCCAACATGCGCGGGGGGAACCTGCTGGGTGCAATATAAGAGCAGGGGTTAAGCTTATTGTAAACTCTCTTTGCTCCATTCCAGAGGTGGATGTTACATATGATTAGACGGCCTCCGCCGCGGTCGCCACCGCCAGCGACTTCCGTTTCAGTTGAGCATTGCTAATTTCTTAAACCCCGCAGAAGACCACATGTGTGGCTCTACTGTGCAAGTTTCCTTTTTTCTCCCTTCCCGTTTGATCTGTTTTCACCGGGTCGAGGGCAATTTTATGCTAAAGTGCCCACTCGAGTCACATCCGCAAATGTTTAATCGCGCTTAGTGTCACTGTGAAAGTTATGAAATTAAATCATTGTATATCGTAATAAACTTGTATTGGCAATATAAGTTTCCTCTAATGTGGAAAGTCATTTTTACATATTTTCTCATCTTGGTCTTATATCATTTAGATGTGTTTATTTGATTTATTACTATAAAATTGCGTTTTTTTTTTTACTTTGCTGTGATTTCAGGCTGGAGCTACTTCCTGATATCTGCCTCCAAAATTCAAAATTTCAGGAGTGTATTTCAGTATTTTAAACAGATATGATTCATTAAAGCCAATGCAATAGTGAATGATAGTTCAACACCATCAGTTAAGGCCATCACGTTGATTAAGGTGCTGAAGTGAATACATTCAACATCAGTTAACCATCATTCCAATTATGAGAAAAAATTTACATTATTACCTTAAAGGCATATATAAAAAAGTGAAAATCACTGAGTCACCACAAACAACTAGTTTTGTGCCGTTACCTGTAAAATTCCATTGATTTCAGCAACACATATGTATTATGCTTTACCATTGTTTCATTCAGTCCTGTGACAATGTAGGCTATTTAGACAATTCCAGCTTTAAGGCCTAAAATCAACACAGATTTAGACAAAGACATATCTAAGAAAATCAATGTTTTGAATGAAAATCTGTCCACTCTGTTACTTTTGGTTGATACATTTGTACTTGGAGTGTGGGTAGAGAGTGATGATCTATGGTTTCTATGTATTTGTTAAGACAACTATTAGTAAAAAGTCGTATAAGGAAAAACTTTTAAGTCGGCAGGGCCCAGAGATGTCAAGTTTAGCAATGGATGTGTGTGTGTGTGTGTGTCTGTGTCTGTGTGTGTGTGTGTCTGTGTGTGTGCGTGTGTGTGTGTGTGTGTGTGTGTGTGTGTGCATCACCATTCGCAAAGGCTAATGCTCATTAGAGCTTGGCGTTGTGGCGCAGGAGGTCTTACTCAAGGTGGGATCACGCCGTCCTCCCGTCACGTCAAAATTGACAACACGACTTATGCAGATCTATAATTGTACTACTGTTTTATCTGCGGTTACAGTCTAACTAGCGACACAGAGAGAGAGAGAAATAGGGGGAATCTTGGCAGCTTTTAATGAGTCTCCCTCTCATTTTTAACGACCACAAAATGCCACCAATTTAAGTTCTGCCAATTCTCTCCACTCCATCTTGAGAAACACCCACGGCGAGGAGAGGGAAATCATCACATTGACCGGCGGCGGCAGCAGTTAAAAAAGCCAGCGTGACGCTCCCCTCTCTCTCCCGCTCTCGCTCTGTGGCGGGGCCAGATTAGAATCCAGGGGGAGGAGGAAAGAAGAAGAAGAATGGCGTTGGTGCATGACTCCATCACGATGTCGCTCAAATCTTTAATTAAAACGAAGATAGCTCTTCCTGTGCCCCCATCTCCCCGTGTTTCTTTTTTACTTTTTTTTTTAATAAAGAGACGAAATGACCGCTCTCTTTACATTCAATTGTTGTGATAAGTTTGTGTTTGCAAACAGAAACAGCTTGAAACTTAACACATTTGCTCAGTAAAGCTGAAGACTAAAACAAAACAAAAGGCTTTCTTCTCACGTGTTCCGAGCAGTCTGGTAATGTGAGTCCCTTCCAGACTGTTTGGAAAACAATCCTCAATGAAAGACATCCACCAAGCAAAAAAACGGTTAAAAACCAGGAAAAAAAAGTCATGCAAAATTTAGCTATTACCGAAAAGATGTGATCTCAGCTAGAGCTTGATGGAGCTTGTGTGGAAGTGAGTATAATAACTTTATTCACTATCTATCCCACTTTAATCTTTGTGGAGTTGCAAATGTTTATATGGCTTCTGACTGACACCATGGGTTGGAATTTGTATTTCTGTGCTAATTTGAAATGTTAATTTGAAGAACCGTCTTTACAAACTTGTCACGTTTATTATCCGATTCTGGATAACAGAAAGGGTTTTTATTTTTTATAAATGCAAATGACGATATGAAAACAAACCAAGCCATGTGAATGTTGTGCAACATATTAACTTCACAAACGTCTCCTGAAGTTGAATAAACTGTCAAACATCCACAGACATCCCTGCTTTGAGCCATGTTTTTCTTTATACGATACTGTCGATTTGCGCCACCTGAATAAAACCTTTTTGGCTTATTTGCCTTTATGTGCGGTTGTATTAAACCCTTACCCAGAACGATTTGTCCCATCCCAGAAATCCCAGAGATTTACAAATGATCAAGCAGCCATTGCTTGCAGGCTTGAATGAGGGTTAGGGTTCGGGATATTGTGGAAAAAATGGATCTGTGACAAATATATACAGTAGAAATATAATACAGGTCAATGGACTTTGAAGTCACAATAAGGAAGAGGTACGATGAATAAATAATGATCTTAACATAACATTGGTATTCCTTGTTATGTTGTTATTCTATAATATCGTTCCAAGCAACAGGAGCAGATGCCCACAGGAGAGGGAGACCCGCACCGTGAGTCGGGAAGCGTTTTATGGAGCTAAAACCCCCAAATCAGAAGCTGGATGCTTGAAATTCACCAGCTGGACTCTTTATTTCTGTTTAATTCAAGAGAGCAGTCCGAATCGATTGCCGACACATTGAGCCGCTGCGATCGAATGGTATTGTGAGAAATGCAAATCTTTAATGAGTGTATTTTTTTCCTCTCCCGATTTGGGTTAGTGGTCTTAAATGCCTATTTGTGGAGATAAAAAAAGCACAAAAAACGACGGCTGACCCACTGGAATGGGATTGGAATGGGATTTAGCATTTAGTTAGTGAGCGTGCATTGATATTCAGTGTCAACAGATGTTCATTCAGCCAAAGCTCTTGCGCATCAACAATGACATAAGATGTCTATAGGTCTCAGAGGGAGGAGAGAATCTGGAAGCCCCAATCAGCTACATCATGAGTAATCTGAACATATTTAGCTGGAAGCAACTATCCAATGATTTCATCCAAACTGGAGATGACAAACCGAGCCCAGAGTGTCCGGATTCACAGCTACTTTCCCACAACACGGGTCCAGTTTATAACAGACATTTTATGGTCAGCTATGTTAAAGCGACATGTCAGACGCCGTAATTTTTTAATGATAACGGTTGGAAACAGGCGTCCACTTGTTATTAGGATTCAATTATCATAAAACATGTTGCTCTATGAAAACAAACTAAACCTCCTGGTGTTCAGAAGACACATATAGGGTTCACAGAAATATTGATGAAATAATACACAATTCATAACATACAGTAATTCATAACAACTGAACACTTAATACGGTAAATAATAACAATAACAATAATAATAATAATAATAATAATAATAAATATAGGTGCATGTTAGATATGTATTACAGTTTTCTGGATTCTGTGCAATGTAGCAAGAGTTAAAATTTGTCGAGAAATTGGAATCTGTTCATTAATAGTAAATAGTATGATGACATCATAAAGTGTCTTACTATAAATCCCATCTCGTTCACTCTGTTTACGAATAGTGACATGTCAGTTAAGCAAGCTGAAGACCAGCTGAATATTTGGGATCAAAGTTGTTCGGTTTTTTCACTAACATCTGCCTTTATATGTGGATCTATTTGGATGAAATTTATACCACGAGATGCTTGTGACATACCGGTTCAAACGACACCTCAACTGTGTTTATAGCTTCTGTCAATGTTGTGTGTCAGACACCTTAAGCCGGGTTGGACATATTTCGGCCTGAAATGCATTGGACCGTGTCTGTGATATAGATCAAATTTGGTTCACCCCTATGGGCTGGACCCCTGATAATAATAATAATAATAATAACAATAATAACAATAACAATAACAATAATAATAATAATAATAATAATAATAATAATAATAATAATAATAATAATAATAATAATTGCATATCTATATATATACTGTAGATATGATAAAAATATGAAAATATCTTTCGTGAGAGGTGGCAAAGAAAAAAATGTAAAAAATTCTCTCTTTTATTTACAATAGTTTCCAGATGACATTATTCCCGGATGCCGAATCCGGTTGTGTGTCCATTGTGCTCTTCCGGATTACAAATCTTATCGCGTTGTTTGCAAACACAACATTTTTTTTCCCTGGAAATAGCGGCTATTATTTCTCTGTGAGCGAACCGAGCAATTTGCCCTCACACTGCAGTTTTTTCCGTGGCTTTGGGCCTCAGAGCGAAAGAAAACAGGCGTAGTGTATTTCAAAATAAGAGTCCTTCCGGGCGAACGCCTACTCCAGATTCAGCTCTAATTGACAGAACAGGCTGCAGGCTCATGCCTCCCCAAATGCTCAAAACGTTTCAGTCTCTCAATTTAAACAAAGGACTGTTATAATTTATATTTCCTAATTCATTTCACATTTTGTGGTAGACATACAGTATATATCAGCACAAGTTTGGTGAGACACGAGGGTAGCAGTCAGGAGAAGAGGATAAATATAACATGTTTTGACACTTTAACTCCGCTACTAATCCGATATTGTTGTGGTATTTCTAATTTTGAGGAATGTAGGTGAGGAATAAATATAAAAAAACAGGCTGAATGCAGAGCTATTCTGATTTTTCGGCTTGCCATCCCTCCTCTCGTTCCCCCTCTTTCTTCCCGGTGCAGAATATGACAGGAGAAGTGCACATTTGTAGCTCGCAGGTATCACTCGGGCTACACGGTGAACCTATGATATATGACATGTGTTGCAAGCAGAGCCTGTGTGTTTCCCAAGGACCTGTCAGCGCCCCAGCGCACACACTTAAAGGCTCTGTTAGACACACTTTCATCCATTTAGGTCACAATTCGTCTCCAAGATTGCTCAGTGCTTTCTTAATTTCTGACAATTAAGTAAAAGATCACCACGATTTTTTTTTTTTTTAATTATAATCGTAATCCTTCTATTTGCGATTTCTGATTGTTTTTGGCCATGCCTGCACCGAGAATGTCCTTTGTATATTAATGTGTTAAAATACCTGATGTTTGCAGAGCAGACTCATTTCAAAATGATTGAAAGTAGCATGCAGTCTTATTGAAAAAGTCATATCTTCAGTGGTAAATAATAGATTAATACATCACAATCATTTAATTTGGTATATCTTCATACACTTTCATTGAATTTGGATCAGTGTGTTGCTGTACAGAAAAAAAGATCAAGAGTCAAAAAAACAAACAAAAAACAAATATATTTAAAAAAATACAATATATAAGTATGACCAGAATAAAATAAGACATAAATGAGGTAAACAGATATGACCAGCGCATAATAGAAAATAGAAAATGTACTGGTGCCGTGCTGCTCCGTGCTTTACCTTCCACGCTAAAGCAGGCTGGCTCCGCCCGCTCCATCACTGCGTCCTCCTCTAATAGATCCTGAAGCGCTCCACCGAGCGGGAAAGGGAACGGGCGGCGATTTGAGACCGCAGCAGATCTGTCTGCTACTCTGACGATCAGCGGCGTTTAAATTCCCCTAATTAGCCACATGCACGCCCGCTGATTTTCAGCTGCTGGTTTCACATTTTTTCCAACTCTCTCCCCCACTTCCCCACGGGCTCGGTCGGCGGCCATATTTTCGGATTTCCCCCGATATAAGCAAACGGGGATTCTCTCTCATGCTTATGAGCGAGTGCGGCGGCGGTGGTGTAATTTAAATTCTGTTGACATTTACTGTCAAGGAGTATTAATCCACCGGCGTCTTGTGCTGCGCGGGGTTCTTACTCAGCACCCGTGGGCCCCGGGCTCTGGAGAAAGATGTTCCACTCTTTAACTGTACTCCGACCACCCCCCACACACACACACACACACACACACACACACACACACACACACACACACACACACACACACAGGTCGGGGTAGCAGTGGCATGGGGGTGTAGCCCGGTGGAATGTCATATATACAGGTTGTGTCCTAAAAGCTCGCAGACACCTTCACACTACATTCCAGGGGATATGACTCTACGGAAAACGAAACGCAGAAAGAAAAAAGACTCTGCTGCACTTCCTTCACACACCACTAGTCCAGACGGAAACGCTCAAATCGCTAAAACTACCACAAGAGAGAAGCTGTCAAAGTGTCATGATTATGTGCGTCACAGCAACATCCACATCGGTGTGTAAATCCCAAAATAAATAGGGATTTATTTATTTGTTATGTATAGACATATACATATATATATCTATATATATATATATACACACACACATATATGCATATATATATAATTGTAAATATATATAATTGTTTTAATTTGATAAATAAAATAAAAAGAAAATGAGTCATATATGATGATAATATTAGTATCCTTGGACAAACATCCATGTGTGTATATATATATATATATATATATATATATATATATATATATATTTATATATATTAGTAGTTTGTTTTAATGATGTTATGCTTCAATCAAGAGTCATCTTAATAAAGAGAGTGGTGTTTGCTCCTTAGCACATCAAGGCATCTGAACAGGGCTTGCCCATATTGTGAATGGTAAATTCCAGTGCATGTTTTTGTGCCTGTTTCATTCTGTATTGTTCCATGTGCGTCTTTACTGTTTGCACTGAGTAAACTGTATTTTAGCTTAGTGTGAGCGTGCACGTTTATCCCTTGAAACAAAGCGTGTTGGACAGGCCTGGTGCTCCTAGCAATGACATGACCTTGGCTGAATAATGCAGCTCTAATCAGCAGGCCATGCAGGGCGGCAGAGCCAAGAGGGAATGGAAAGCCTTTAAAACGGAACCGGGAACAATTACTTAATATATAGTATACTGTATGAGGTGATATACAAATCATAATGACAAAGATATTTTTTTAAATTCAAATGTAAAATATACAGCAGCCATGTTTGATTTGGGAACGTGTCTATCTTCCCAGGGTCCTATGTTCCCCAGTTCAATATTATGTTAACACATGTTAACCCTCCTATTCCGGCAAAATTTGACCCATTTCACAAGTGAAAATATTTCGTAAATAATATCACTTTTTTTCCCTTTTTTTCCCCCCAGGCCATGCAGGGGCTTCAAAACAGCTATATAAACACAACCAAATCAATGGTTATCATTGTATTTGATTGACTCTTTAACCCTAATCCCCATCCATGATGTTATACAGCATATAGAGCTGGGGAACATAGGAATGATCTCTTTGATTTCAATGATTCTTAATAAAGTACTTTGGAAAATGTTACAGCTTGAGTCAAATTAAGAGTCACAGGTTGAGTTATGGTAAAACAGAGAAAAAAAACAACATTGGACATTCTTTCTTAATAGTCGTATTTCCTTATACTTAGAAAGTCTAAAAATCAATAAGATATAAATATTCCTCAGAAAATCTATAGCAAATCAACTCAACACCTTGGTGAAAATTTATCGGTACTTTTCTTTTTCCAGTCTGGGCAATTTTTTTGTGATTGAAATTTAAAATATTTGTGCTCTCTGTTTTACCTAAATAAAAAAAAATAAAGGTGACTTGATGCGAAACATTTTGGAGTTTTTGTATGAGTTAGAGGTGAGGCGTCCATATTCCCAATGATATTTAAGCCATGGCTGCTATATCATGTCGTAATGGCAGGAGTAATAGTAAGTTCAGACAGAAGACTATGAATATTTTGCAGATTATTCAGCTTCTTACAGTGACCTGTACAGTGGAACGGTACATCCAGTAAAAATCGTGGAATGTGTCCCAATTCATCCTTACACGACCGTGAATAAACGCGGTATAATGTCTGACATATAGTGATATATTGGAGGGACTGGGCTGTAGAATTATGCAGATCTGGACGGGCAGCACACCGGCGCAGTGTCTTGGTTTAAAAAAGAGCACAGTTGACAGGCTAGCAGTGTCGATGAGCTGACCTCGCTGTAGTCCATGCCCGCAGGTGCCGTTTGAATTGTGTGGTTTTTCCTCCCTTCTTCACCTTGCCACTACTTGTTTCTGGTGCTTTAGAAAACTGGTGGTGTATGAAAGGTGAGGCTTTGATGCTGCTGCACTTCAAGAAATGTTGTGAAATTAAAATATATCACTTAACAATCAGAAGCTACTGCATATGATGCTTTATTAATGTATATTACATATATATATACATTTATATATATGTGTGTGTATATACATATTAGTCTATCTATAGGTCATTTCTCTCTCTCTCTCTCTCTCCACACACACACACACACACACACACACACACACACACACACACACATATATATCTTTCAGGCTGGAGAGGGGGATGGAATATTATGTGTCAACAGCATGAATCCACCTTTCTGTGAGCAGGCCCTAATAAGCTAATTGACCTTTTCCCACCGCTGACTGTTCCGCTGCTGTCTCCAGGCTCACAGGGAATGTAGAAAAGTGCTTGCCGCGCGTGCAGAACTTTGTTTCTCTACTTAGCTTTTTAAGGTTTTTTTTTTTTTTTTCCTCGAATTTAATGAGCAGCCTCCATCCATCTGGGTGTTCGGCTCTTCTTTCATCTCTAACCCTCCATATTAGATTCCAGCGTGCCTACCTGACTAACAGCTCTCCTGTCTTTGAATGGCGAGGAGACAGAGGGCAAATGTCTCCTTTTATTTCCCTCCGGAGCAATGCTATTGTGGCGCGGGGAGAGCGCAACATTTATTAAGCTATTTATAAATTGGAGTCGGAAAATATACACGTCAGATGCGATTCCGTTGCAGTTGTTGTGCCATGTGTTCCAGCATCTTCCCAGATTGTTCGGCAAGAAGGCCACATTATAGCCTGTAAACATCAAAATTCTTCCTGCAATGGCTGTTTCAGGGAAATACATTTGTGACACCCTTTAGTCTGAACAGCAAAATGTATTTGTTTAATGCTCTTTAAAGATTGTCTCTTGAGGTTCTCGTCTCTGTGGGTTCCCCGTCCCTACAAAAATTGCGGCGCAAGAAATGTCAAGATATATCTGGACTCCACATCCGTTCCGACCCCCTCTAAAACCACTTAGCCATGCTGAAGTGCACTTTGTCCGCAACAGGATATAAAGGCCCTTGCTTCGTTCGGAGACGCCGGGGTGTCCGAAGCACTGAGCGTTACGCTCACATCCCGTTGTATTTGTAATTTTATTTGCACATGTTTCTGCGCAAATATGTGTTTTTGTGTACAGAGGGGGAAAGAGGTCCGTTGGGAAACCAAGCATGAAGTGGAAAAAATATGATTCTGATGGAGCGTGAGTGGTCAGTTAGAGATGTGTGTGCTTTGTGCTCCATCTTGACTATCCCGAGGTCATTCTTCTTTCTTTTTATTATTCTGTTAACTCCTGTTTCATAGCCATCCAACTTCCCTAACCTTCCATTACTTCTTATTATATTTATGTCCCCATGAGCAGACACATAAGGTATGGGAATGTAAACAGAGGAATTACGCGCCCCAGTTTTGCATCATCCACAACACGAGTCCAGCATCACCCTCTGATGAGATTCTTTGGACTGGAGGGCACGGAGGAGATCCATAGTTTGGACGCGGGCGTCTCCAGGCGTCACCATTATGCAATGCAACGATGTGTCCATGGGGACACGGCTGCCAACAGTTCTTATTATCTAAAATAACTCAAGACCAATGTAATGGCACGTATTGCATACAAATAAAAAATACAATATAGAGCCTTTGATGGCAGGATATGCCTCTGAATCTCCAATGGAGTTGGTTAGATTTGTGTTTACGTTGGAGATTCGCGCTTCCATTGGTTTCTATTAATTATTTGAGTTTTTAAAGAAACATTTAGTCGTGAAGGCGAGTGCAGTGGCACAAAAAAAAGTGACTCATTCCCTTTAGGCCACGGGCGAAAACCACTTTATTCAACTAATTAAACTTGCTCAACTTTTAAACAGATACACACACATCCCCTCTCGCTCTCTCCCGCTTCCGGTTCTTTTCCTTCAAGGGTTATCCAGAGGGAAGGAGGCGACGATCCAACACGACTGTGCTCGCATTTGTTCTACAGCCCCCCCGAATTACCGGCATCAACCCATTAGGTCAACAGACTCCGGAGTGGATCTTCTCATTTCAGGCGCTGCGGTCAAGGAAATCCACATCGGAATACCAGGCCAAAACCTTTGGGAAGGTGCGTGCCTGACGTAGCGATGCTCTGTGTTTTCCGGGGACCCTGTGACTCAGACGGCGGAGACAAAGAGAGCAAACAGGCTGTGACAATCGTGTCCTCCTTTTTATTCCGGAGCGCCCACTGTCGGCACGTTAGCCATCCAGGTTAATGCCCCCGTGCAGCATGTCAGCAGGAATGTCCACTCCAGTGGATGGGCACGCCGCCGCTGTGACGGCCGCACCGGAGCCCGCTCGGCCACATAGAAATCCACCCGGTGGAGGCCTCTTTTTGTTTGTTGGAATCACAGGGTATTGAACGGTTTTAAATTGTTTTTTTTTTTCCAATCCGAAGAAGTGAATGGATATTAATGGGCCACTTGCCTGTTTTGTGGCCTTTTGTCGTGTGGCCCATGATAATTTCACATCGGCATCAGCATGAATGGTTCAAATTCCTTCTTTTCACCACAACCATGTGAATCGTGGTGGAGCCAACCTTGTCAAAGGGGCTGTTTGCTGTTTGTTCAGCGATATATAAGACTATTCGGCCCCATAAGCAGGGAGATTAACCGCAGCCCTTCCAGCGTTCTGTGTAGTAGTGTATAATTTACTCTCTGCATGGCGGGATATCGCAAACCCTTGGTTATGGGGAGCGACGACTGCATTAGGACCTTATTGGATGGATGGCTCTATGAAGGCCAGCGATTCTCTTGGTTGCCGCACAAATGCACCCATTTAAGTATTTGGCCGACTTTAAGGCCAGCGCTGCCTCCGCTTCCTCCTAAGTAGATTTGGGACGGTCGTCTGCGAGACCATTTGCCTCGGCCCGCCGCGCTCCCATCTGACCACGCGCCTGAGATGAACGGACATTTATGCTACATATGGAGCCGGAATCGTTACTAGAGAGGATCGTTGTTCACATGCTTTGCTGGATGTTAAATTGCATCCGATTTGTTTCATGGTCGTCTAGAGCGTTGGAGGAGACATGTAGTGTAAAGCTTTTCTAATAGTTCTATTTTGAGGATCTGCCGTGTGCATATATCACAAGCCATTAAATCACTGAATGTAATTGATTAGATGCACGGACGTGAGATGGACTGTTTGGTTGTAATTATTCCTCCTGATCATAAGAGATTGAGAGACGCTTCAGAGCAAATTGTTGTTAATCATTGCTTCCACTCGTGAATACGTTTTTCTTTTTTTATGTGGTCGTGTGAGATGATACTAATTGTTGAAGTGACCAACAAATATCAAGCATCATACTGCGTGCTGCAAATATACAAAAGCAAAAATATGTTGTATTTATTTTTTATTTTTTGCCATACTATAAGCAGCAGGGTTTTCTTTCTCTATAAGTATTTCAGTAAAATTTCTAAAGGCTTAAATGTTGGCTATACCGATTACTTAAAACTGAAAGTTTCAGAATATGCAATGCAAAGAAAATTGGATTTTGACATGTCTTAGGGATCAATTTGGCCACCAGAGGGGTAATATGATTAGACAGGGGATATTCTATTATCTCTTAAATATGATTCCTATCGGGAATTAAGTAGGTGCCGGGATAAAGGTTGTGGCTGGAATATAGCCTGGACATATAGAGACTTCACTGATCCCCGGCCTCCTGTGTGGTGTAAATAGAGAAATATATGCCTGGGCACAGTCCCTCAGATCCCCTCTGATTAGAAAGCTTAGCAGTTTAGGGGCCACTTTGAAAATGAGATTCCTCTCCTCTTTAACTTATTGTCACATTGTTTTTTGGGGGTGCATAGATTTCTACCTTTAATCTGTTTAGCTGAACTTAAATTGGCTGCGTTGACATCTCCTTGCTTTAACGCCGGGGCTCCTTTTTCCCCCGGTCGAAGGCCCATTCACATCACTTAATATGCCATTTTGGTCTCCTAGGGACAATAATTGAGTTTAGGCGAAGTTTAAATAGCTTAGGGGATGGGGGAATACAGATGGGCATCTCTGTGATTAACACAAACTCCAGCCCAAGGTCCCTGTGTCAGGCGCTGGATTAGGACATTACGAGGAGAATGACAGAGCTTTTTGGCACTTTATTCCCTCTCAATAACATTCTTTCACATATTAAGTTAATTCCACCCCTAGGTAGGGACTTTATCATGCAGAAGACCTTAATCCACTGTTGTTGAGTCTATCTCGCCCCGGCTTTGATGAAGCCCCCCCAGCTTTTCTTTGGGGTGCATTGGGCCCTGGGTAAGACAAAGCACCCGTGACAGAGACAATAAGATGCAGCTCATAGCACGACATAAAGAGATTTCATCAAGTGGAGTGGAGAGGAGAGGTGTCGTTGACAATAAAAACAACATTATTAAGTGAAGTTAAAAAAAAACAAAAAAAACATCAAAGACAATGAAGAAAAGAACAAAACTCCTCAACGCTCCCGATGGAGAAATGTATCGCTTTCAGTTTTTTGGGGTTCAGAAGTCCCAGCCCCACTGATCTCTTGTCTAGCACTTTATCTGAGGGCCACCTCTGACCCCCCGTTGAAAAGGCCCCGTTGATATGATGAGCGTAAGCCCTGGGTGTTCTTTTTAGATCTGCTACGGCCGCTATCCCAGCTTTCTAAAGGTCTGTTTGTGGAGGCCGTCGCCAAGCTTTCTCCTTTTTGGCTTCTGTCACTTCTGCATGGGAAAAAAGATTAATGGTCAGTTCTACCCCCCCCCCCCCCACCCGACTGCTAATCGACCACCAACGACAAGCGACAAGGCAATTTGCTTTCTCGAGGTATTGAGTTTTAAGCGATTTTAAATGGAATTTGCAGAGTGGCATTTTTGTTTTTAGCTGTACAAATATATACTGCATATATAATGGAATACAAATTTTTAAATCGCGTTTTTGAGGACTGATAACGCTGATACATGGAAAATGCCACAAAGAGCTGAGCGTAGCATGTGAGCAGTGGTGGAGTCCATCAAACAAGTTTATTGAAGACGTCTCTTTTGGAGTGAAAGGAGTAATTAATTCAGTCACCTGTCTGAACCTAAGCTGTCCATTTGATTGTCAGTGGTGGTGAGACCCTCTGAGGCTTTTTGATCCTCCTACGACTAACAGATGGTTGTTGTGGCTTGGCCTAGGCTGGGAATCGCTCCTCAAGAATAGACGCCGAAGCTGTAGGGGGAAAATCCCCTGTTGCCGTCCCTAAGAAGACCATAAGCTTGAGCAGAGAAAAAGAAAGGGCCTGCTACTGGTGCTAATTACCCAGAAACCACACAGAAAGTGCCCACTGTCACTAACTGAAGAGGTTCACATCCCTTCTTACACAGATAAAAGGCGTAGTACGAAAACATTTCGCGGAGGACAAAGGAGGGAAGATTAACATAATCTTTTGGTTTGTATCCCCTGTAAGCTGTCCGTGTGTCCCCTTTTTCTCCCCATCTTTCTCTTCTTCCAACCTCCTCCTCCACCCTCCTTTCCCTCCTCTCGCTCTCCGCTGCTCCCTTGTTTCGTCTTGTCTAAAATCGGGTTTTAAGGAATTGAGAAACGGCGGGAATTGGCTTTTGCGGTCTAAAGCCTGACAGTTGTGTTCTTCCCGCCTCTCTGTGATCATCCCTGTCATTGGCGGGCTGCTGTTTGGGGTAATCAGACAATGGCGGGCGAAACGAGGTGTCACTGTGCTGACAGACCCCACTTCATGTTATGTCATTGTTAATCCTCAGCCTTCAGCCGGCTCTCCCTCCTCCGCTTTCATCCCGCCGTTCTCGTGAAGGGGATGGGAATGGAGTGGGGGGTGGGGTGGGGATAAATATGACGCCTTCATATTTCTACATATCAAAGCGCTCTAAAGCGGCTGTTTTCTCCCTAAGTGCCGAGGGATTGCACAGCACACAACTCGGAGCGAGAACTTTTTAAATGAGGACATCACAAAGCGGCGTCTCAGATTGGCTCGCAGTCGCAGGAAAGCGCCGACCAAAGCCAGTCACGCAGCAGCCCCCCAAAAACAGCCGCTTTAATGGGCGTTGCATAAACGTTGTCTTTTCTCTCCCCTCTTTCTGGCTGCGGATCACCCCCAGAGGTCTGATCCTTTTAGGTGGTGGCGGCTGCCTCAGAGCACCCCTGCCAATCTGGGTGGAGAGCGTGATGAGGCATGGAGATACGGCGGAAGGAAATAGTTTCAATTAAAGGCGGCGTGATGAGCAGCGCTAAGAAAACTCTGTTCTTTGAGGACAGCGGCAAGTGTTGCGAGTCTACGGATATCATTATCCGCCGCTTTGAAACCATCTAAAAGCCGAAAGTACTCAGATTGATGGCGGAATGTGTGCTGAGTACAGAAAGACGCCCCGTAAATGGCCCCATTTTCTCTGTGATTCTTTTTCGCTTTTGAGCGGGCGATGCTGACGCGCCAAAAGTTGCTAGTTTTAGAAATATCTGAGTTTCACCAGCGTTAATGTTACTTCTCAGCTCTGCAAAGTGGAACTTTTAGATGCTAATCTCCATGTTTCACTTCACGACAAAAAGGTTGCACGGCGACAATTTATCTGTTTGCATGGAAACTCATTCATTTCCTTCCCTTTCTTCGCGTGTCACGTAAAAACTGGAGGCTCTAAACTCCTGAGATCTCTTCTCGTTGTCTCCATTCCCACATTTGGCTCACAGCATATTCCTGCAAACCACACAAAGTTGAGGTGTGTTTTCTTTCAGTTGTTTGGTTTTTGTTAAACTGCGATGGCATTTGAAAGCGTCGCCACGGGTCCATCCCCATCTTATTTTCCCTGCACTGTAAATCTGTGCCATTTTCTTTTTTTTTTTTTGACAGTCTCGGCGTGAGATTGATGTTTCAGACGGTAGACATGTGGACTCCCTGTAACGCAGTGTTTACACAACCTCCCCATCAAAGCTCCGCATACACGGCGCAGAGGGCCCACGTGAGGTAATGCACTTTAATGCTGCTCTTGTTTGTGACATGAACTAAAACACCCAACCCGATAAACTGTTGTTGACACGGGGTGGTGATTCTATTCTGTTGTGGAGGAGAACTGGATTTCAGGGGTGGTCCGAAGGTTTCAGTTTGATATTTGGTGAAAGGAGGATCATCTCTCATGCATTTCATGGATTTTGGGAGGATTGGCACTCAGATGAGATGGTCACTATCTGTACTTGTGTTCTTGTGAGTATAGGGTTGATCTCGGTAGAACGGCTTAAAGTTATAAACGTTCTTCGTAGTGCTTGACGATGTAAACAAAATATTTTTGTAATAATAAGATAATAAGACAATGTTTTGGGATGACTATTGGTGCTTTTAATTCGATATTTAGATAAATTTGAGCCAGAAGAGATGATGTATTTCAGAAACTTGCATTACTATAGTGTGATGTGTCTTGCTACACAAGAAAAAGGAAAGAAAGAAAGCGGAAAAATATATCGAGAAATTCAAACCAGTCGGATCAACACCCAGTTATTGCCTTCATCATTACCCTTAACTGATATTAGCAAATGTCTAATACTTGTGAGTATATACACAAGCACGCACACACACACACACACACACACACACACACACACACACACACACACACACACACACACACACACACATATACAGTATATATGTGTGTGTTATATATATGTGTGTGTTATATATATATATATATATATATATATATATATATACACACACAAATGTGATGATATTTGTAATAGTATTTCTTATATATCATTTTTAAATATGTATTTATTCTTCTATTTATTTATTATTGTTATTATTTTATAATGTGACACTGCAAAAACCAGCATGGTTCTCCGGCTCACCCCCCCAATACAATAATCTTTGGCAACAATGTGACATTATGCAAAAAAAAAAAAAAAAGGAGGCAAATTATGCATGGCGTGAAACAACTTTTCTTGTAGCACTGACACCAACTCTAGTAAACCTGACAGCGGAAGATGTCCGACCGAGACCAGGGATTAAAGTACAGTGAGCCAGGTGCATGTCTATTTGCCCACAGATTCCCACTACAGTCAATCTGCATCTCTTATTCACCCGGACTGCGCTCATTTACAGGAGCCGAAGCAAGGAAATAGAACAGGAAGAGGAGATCGTGCATTTTTCATCCGGGACATTGGGGTAGCAGGGTTTTATTTTTTGACAACAAACAGCACTTACAGGCGTGTTTTTGAGAGAGAGAGAGAGAGAGAGAGCGAGAGAGAGTGAGAGAGAGAGAGAGAGAGCGAGAGAGAGAGAGAGATAGATTCCTCTACCCTGGAGCCTTATTTCTGAGGAGCGGAACGACAGCGAAGCACTGGCCCTGAACCAATCATCTGAAGATCATTCTCCATTAAGGATCCTCAATGTGAGAAAAAGTAGTCTGTCACTGAAATCAGGCAGAAACTGGGGGTTTTCTGAAAAACGTCCTGCTGGGGCTTTCAGAGTCATTGTTATCATACCCCAAAGTAGTCAAGCTACTGGAGACATCACTTTATCTCAGATCTCTAATTGTATCCAAATAACCTGTGGACCGTCGTGAAATGGTGAAAGTGTCTGTGAAGCATTTCAACCCTACACCAGCGTAAAACTGCATATGTACACACCTAATATATATTTAATCCCACCCAAACTGTAATGGGACTCAACAGAAGTTTAGTGTTTGGGAGCCATCTGAATTAATCACCATCACTATCCATAATTGAGAGGCCAACGCATGGAAGGGAAAAAAAAAAAGCCTGGTACATCACATTTAATTTTGGTGACAATGCATTTCAAGAGTAGCGGGTGACTCCTTTTTTTCATGTCCTAGCTTATGCCCGGGCGGTGCGGTGCTTGATTCTGTGACAGAGTTTATTGAAGTGATTTGGTTTTAAGCGGGCGGTGTCCAGGGACCTGCTGTCCAAAGGTGTTGGGGTCTGGAATTTGAAAAGTATTACAGAGTGCTCTCCGTTCTCCTTTGTTCTGCTTTTCCCCTCGCGTCTCCACGCCGGCTGGATATCAATAAGCTGGAAAGGTGGAGGGAACAGATTTCACGGTTGTTTCAGCTAAACGGTTGTTTATAACGACAGTGCAAATTGTGTTTCTATTGTGAATTAAACTATTTAATAAGCCAATTGACTTAATTAATCCTGAGTTTACTAATTGGGTCCCCTGTATCTCTGTCCTTCTCGATTGAATCCGCCTACATCTATAGGACGATCACTTTGTCAGAACCATCACACAATTACTATTCAATCCGGCTTTGTGTAAGCTGACAAAGAAAGGGGGATAGTTGACTTAATTCCATTAAAAAAAAAAAACACCCACAATAACCTCAGGATGTGTTTCCACTCCTCTCTAAGTAAACAGTCGGCAGATGGAACGCATCGTGTGCTGGGTCTCCACAGCCTTGTAAAAGACAAGTGCAAACCTTTTCAATTCAGCTGCTAACACAATCCGGAGGTTACCTTTGCTTTATATTTTGCCCCTGTTGTCTCGGACGGGAACGCTGGAGTCATAAGAAATATGTATTTTTCTCTGGTGTGGCCGGCGCTCTATTATAGAAAGAATAATGCATTGGCTCTCACTTAGATCATCTCAACAGCTGGGGAAAGAGCTCTGCATTATTCAGATATCCTCCATCACTCTACTTAGAGTTTAGGGTGTTAAACAATGATATAAATAGAGGAATGCGCTCTGTGATAATATGTCTGCTTTGCAGTGTGGACTGTGACTATTTTGGTATTTGAGTTATTCAATCTGTTTGGGCATTTACTTCTACAAACAGTGAATACATGTAAACCATGGAGACTTACCTTCTCTTTTAAATTACATCTCGACCACCAAGGGGAGCGCTAATCATCATAAACTGATCAAGACAAGCCAAGGATGCCAAGTCAGAATCCAACTTGAGTCGCTTCATCCTTGAGAATTTGTAATCTTGTAAAAGTGAGAACAAAGTTTATATATGTGACCCACCGCAGCAAAACCCGCTGTCTCACGCATTTTTTAAATTGCCAGGAGCAGCCAAATAAGTTCAAAAAACCTTTCTTGAAGGAAATTAGATTTTTCCAGATTCGTGTTCCTTTGTGGTTTTTTTTATCACTCAACGTATTTTCAAAACTGAGTTTGATTTATAAATAGTAGAAAGATGTTAAACCGTGGAGTTAATTATTCCCATTAGATTACATGGGGAAACGCAGCTCACTTACCAAGACGTTCAATAGCGCTGAACAATGTTGATCAATCGTTTCCTTTATAGCGACCGTCCGGGTGAAGATCATTCCTCCATATTCCATGTGATGTGAAGTCACAATGTGAAGACGTTTTGATAGAATTCAACCTTTAAATATTACTACTTTTACACACACGGAGACATCTTGTGGAGGGGGCATGTACCATCGAGTAAGAATTGCTGACGTCACTTCCGTAAACAAGCCGAGGATCCGGCTTCACTTGTCTGTGAAAACTTTCATTTCCCTGTGTTGTTATGGATTACGAGAAGCGGGTGGAGGAAGATCTATCATATCGTGGACCTTAATCTGACCAGTGCGATAGATCCAAGTCAGTGTTAGCAGCGCGTACTGGATATCATTTTCCCTGATGATAGTAAGTTCTCCGACAGCAACGTGGAGAACAACAGCGAAGCTGAATCTGATATTATCCCGGACTTGGAGAACATTTCAAACAGCGGATTTCAACATGAATGTGACGATGAAACTGAATATTTTCAAAAACCACCGCAAGAGACCAACAATATGCCCCTTGTTGTTACAATGGAAGGAAGTTGATAATGTGATGAAGTCCTTTGAGGTTGGTGCAGATTTTCACATTTCAGATTTTCTGAGACTCATATTATTGATAGACCACGTTTTTGTTGTGTTGTCTTTTAAACTACAAAATTATTCCACTTTTATAAAACATGTATATTCTTACTGTTAAATAAAAGCTTTTTTGAAAACAAAAATAGTTGTGTGTTGTTGACGCTGTTCAACGCTGTTCGTGATTGGCCCATTCAGCATAATGTTAAGTAGCCATGAGGCTTTCTTTGTCCGCCAACCCCATTTGCATTCTGGGAGCTGGATGAATGAAGCCAAGTATGGGGGAAACTTTGGAGGTGATTATCTCAGAAACGCAGTTTGCCACACCCTTGTCATTAACAAGTCATAGCTTTAAAAATATTTGTTTGATTTGCACCAGTGACACCTCGTGCAAATCAAGCTCTGAAGCTCTGAATCTCCACTTTCAAATGATGCCGAGTCGAAAGCCGCCAAATGACCCTAAAGTAAGCGGTGGGTCACATACATAGATATAGATGTCATTTATCAACATTTTTAGGTAGTCAAATTTGATCCATATAGTTGGTGTTTTTCTTTTAAAAGCTTTTTTCATATTTCAAGTGCAGGTGATATGGTGTTAACTTCACTGACTAAAGCAAAATAATAATAATAATAATAATTTTCACTTTTCAATAAGACCCTTTTTAGAATTTTATTTTTTTGGGGTGATTATAAATTATTAAAGATCTTTAGGCATTTTCTTCTGAGGTAAAGCGCCCCATAGATATTGATTTAATGTGAAAAGAAGGTCTCCTTATTGTTCTTAAGGTGCAACATTGTTTTTCTTACTGACAGAGGTCAAAGAAAGCCCAGAAAGAACCACAAGATCATGCACAAGATTATGAGGTTATCTTTTGGAGAGTCCTCTGAGCTCTCATCCCACAGATAGGTCCGCTAAGAGTTTAAAGGTCGGATGTGTCTCCATGTTCCATTTCTGTTCATTCAGCAGGGAAGAATGTCTTAAAAGCCCTTGGCAGAGAGGAGAAATATCTTCTACTGCCTTCTCCAAATGTAAGAAATCCACCCCAAACATGGTGTTTACTGATATTAAAAGACCCTCAGATGAACTGAGGCGCAGGTGTCATTTTGGAATACTGCGGGTTTTAAACTTTGATGGTCATGGACAATGCATAATTTAGACTCTTATTCGATAGTTTGGAAATCATTTTTTCTTTTTTCTAAGGATAAGCATGTGAGACAACAATTGTTGTAGCACAGCAAGGTTATTGGAATGAACCCCAATTATGAATGAAGATTGATAGATAGATAGATAGATAGATAGATAGATAGATAGATAGATAGATAGATAGATAGATAGATAGATAGATAGATAGATAGATAGATAGATAGATAGATAAGAATAAAACCAGAAAAAAATTGCAAAATTACATGAAAATTAAAATAAATTACACATATCCTTCCAATAACCTTGATGTGCTACATCAAGGTTATTGGTTATTTCATTTTTATCAGTGTAATGTTAATCATTATTTAGGTGTAGCTGTGTGGTAGCAACTAACCACCATCACGCTGCAGCTTCTTCTCCTCCAGCAGCATCATCATCATCATCATCGAACTGACCGTCGGCTCTCGCTTAGTGGAGGATCAGCCCTGGTTTGTATCAGATTGTTGAGGAAAAAGTGCAGGGGAAATTAATATTTCAGCAGCAGTGCAAGCATGGTGCACCAGTAGGGCTTCGTAGCTGCTTGCTCCCACTTACCACAACCATTAAGCTTACAAGCAGCATTTGTATTTATCACCAGAACGGATGGTTTGAAGCAATCAAAAACCAAACATAAGGAGAGAGAGAGAGAGAGAGAGAGAAAACACAAGGTTTTCAGGTTGACATGTCAAGAAAAACTGAGGTGAAGTGCTGACATGCCGACGTCTTAGCAGATAACGCTTAAATCATTTTCCTCCCGAAACTTCAGTGGCGCGGGTTCAAAGAGATATAGCCATAATACAAATTTTTGGAGTAAGTAGTGGTGTTTGAAGTTATTTTATGGGATTTTGCTGTAAGGCCCAGAATTGATTTGCGGAGGGGATAAAAGGAAGATACTTTATCTTTGGAGCTTTGTCGGAAAAAGCTTAGCATCCATTGGTAGTTCCGCCAATATGCCTGCGGGGCGTGGAGGTGGGGTGAGGGGGGGTGAGGGCGGGTGAGGCAGGGGAGGGGGTGGGTGGGTGGGGTGCTTGCTGGCATTGACATTATACACCAGAATGAATTGTGCTGAGTTTACACCTCCCGCTGCTTACGCTCTGCTCTTTCATAATCTTTCATGAACCATACAATGTTTTATTTAATGTCCTGGGTCAGAGAGAAACTTGAGAAACAACATATTAATAATGAAACGCACAGGACCGGGGTGGGAGAAGGAGAAGGAGGGAAGCGGAAAAAAAACTAGGAAAAAAAACTTGGTTTGAGGCTCCTCAGCAAACAGGTCAGAAGGACCTTTTGAAGTCGACTCCTTCAGTGCAGTCAATAGTTTAAGAACTTGTGTTATTTCTGAATGTAAGGCCAGCTTGGACTTTTTCCTACCTGAAAATGCCAAATATCTCATCTTGGCTGCCCGGTGTCTCGCTACGGTCCTTGAAAAGGTGGTCCTGAACAGCTAACGGAAACAACAGCTTCTTCTTCTTCTGGTTCACACTGAAGCTAAAAAAGAAAGAAAAAAAAAAAAGATGAAAGTCCAGGGCTGAGGAATTGCTCCTACAAAAATAGTGTATGCGTTTAAAAGTGTTGGCAGAGAGTTAATGCAAGTGCAGGGAGCTTGGTCGTTATCGTAGCAGAACTGAAGATCAAGTACAGTGCTGCAAAAGAAAAGAAAGACATGTAAAAGTCACTAGAATACAAATGCAACAGGTAAATAACCATATAAATGGTGCGTGTGTGGGAAGGGAGGGTGTGTGTGATTTAATGGGAGACATTAAGAAACAAAGTGATCAGCCATTTAAAGATGCTTGCACATGCATAAATATGTAAAATTATATATATATATATATATATATATATATATATATATATATATATATATATGTACTGATCGGCCACAAAATTAAAACCATTGACAGGTGAAGTAAATAACATTGCTCATCTTGTTCCAATGGCACCTGTCAAGGGGTGGGATATACAAGCCAGTAAGTGAAAAGTCAGTTCTTGAATTGATGTGTTGGAAGAAGGAAAAATGGGCAAGCGCAAGGATCTGAGCCACTTTGACAAGGGCCAAATTGTGATGGCTTGACGACTGGGTCAGAGCATCTCCAAAACAGCAGGTCAATGAAGGACAACCGGTGAACCGGCGACAGGGTCATGGGTGCCCAAGACTCATTGATGCGCATGGGGAGCGAAGTCTAGCCGGTCTGGTCGGATTCCACAGAAGAGCTGCTGGAGCACAATTTGCTGAAAAAGTTAATGTTGCTATGATAGAAAGGTGTCAGAACACACAGTGCATCACAGCTTGCTGCGTATGGGGCTGCATAGCCGCAGACCAGTCAGAGTGCCCATGCTGACCCCTGTCCACCACGAAAAGCACCTACAATGGGCATGTGAGCATCAGAACTGAATCATGGAGCAATGGAAGACGTTGACCTGGTCTCATGAATGTTTTGTTCATGTTTTCTTTTACATCATGTGGATGGCCGTATGTGCGTTGTTGACCTGGAGAAGAGATGGCACCGGGATGCACTAGGGGAAGAAGTCAAGCCGGCATGGCTGTGTGATGCTCTGGGCGATGTTCTGCTGGGAAACCTTGGGTACTGGCATTCATGTGGATGTTACTTTGACACGTACAACCTACCTAAACATTGTTGCAGACCAAGTATACCCCTTCAAGAAAACGATATTCCCTGATGGCAGTGGCCTCTTTCAGCAGGATAATGCGCTCTGCCACACTGCAAAAATTGTTCAGGAATGATTTGAGGAAGAAGACAAAGAGATGGTTTCCAAAATGTCAATCTGATTGAGCATCTGTGGGATGTGCCGGAACAATAAGCCCGATCCATGAAGGCCCCACCTCGCAACTTCCAGGACTTAAAGGATCTGCTGCTAACGTCTTGGTGCCAGATACCACAGGACACCTTCAGAGGTCCATGCTTCACCGGTGACTGCTGTTTTGGGAGGACAGTTATAAAGTATAAACTTTATATACAGTATATCTACCTTAAAGTTGGCAGATGTATTGCTGGGGACCCAAAGACGTGCAGTGTCGAATTTGGTGCAATTTGGACAAGCGACACGTGTAATGTCAAAAAACTTTGAATAAACAAGCGAAGAACTAGTCACTCAGCGCGGCAGGGCTTCAGGGTTCTGCCGCTCAGCTCAGCAGCAGGGTGGGGCTTCAGGGCTGTGACTGAGTTACTTACGTCCACAGTGCAGCCCCAGTATGTAGTTGGTATGCTTTTTTCCGTGAGGAAGAGTGTATTTCCCCGGTGTATGATTTGAATAAGGTAATAAACTTACACACATATACACACACATTACAGAACATATCTGGGCCCTAATATATAAGATGTTTGTGTGATCATTGCTTTTGTTGAGGCATTATATTACTGGTGGAATGTAATGAATTAAGGAACAAAAGTACTTGCTGTACCTGTAATTAAGTACCTTTTTCAAGTATCAGTACTTATTATTATTGACTTAAAAAAATATATATTCAAATTTATATTTGCCTATTTTTGTAAATTACTATGACATCACCTATACTTTTTTTTGTAGATAATATACTGTAGGTGGTCATTTGCAGAATAAAAAGCTGCATTAGCACTTAAAGTTGTATTACAGGATCTGCTATATCAGGTCACTGAATATGACGAGATCGTTCATTTTTAATACTTAAAGCACATTTAAGAGCAAGTACTTCAGTATTTTCACTTACAGTAAATGGAAATGGCAACACGGTACTCCCACATTTATAGAGTAATTTTGTGTCAGGGTATTTTGTACTTTTACTGGAATAAAAGGTCTGAGTACTTCTTGCAGCACTGTTTATTACCCAGTACCCACCTTATGTGCTATCATTATTCTATTAGTACATAGCAGATCATTTGCTTTAATGGTTGTGAATTCCTCACGCCGAAAGCATGAGAGAAAGTCTTAAAGAGGACCTATTATGCTTCTTTTCACCAAGTTATTATGGGCCTCTGAGGTCCCCAAAACATGTCTTTAAAATTTATTTTCTGTAAATACCACTTAGAAACGGGCTGTTTCAGTGGCAGGAGACACCCTCCCAAGGCCCCTAGTTCCGTGAGCCAATGGGGTTTGAGCATGGCTTCCGAGTTTCATTCTATTTACTCTGTAACTTTCATTTATTTCACCTTAGCAGTCCACCAAAATTTGTTTCTGAACAAATTTGAGGCGAGAAATGAACAATCCAGTAGCTGAATCTTCACTCATATTAGATCTCCAAGGCCTAATTTAAAAGTTAGTTCTGACTTTCACCGCGCTGTCCGGAGCAGCACGGAGCTTGGAGCACTGTGGGATATGGCGAGCCTTGGGGCATTTTTTGTTTCATTCAATTACAGAAATGTCAGAAAATAAAATAGAATAAATAAAACAAATACATCTGTGGTTTTAATTGGAGAAACACGGAGCAGATTGTGCGCACAGCCTACAATACAGTCAACCTACCGTGGATATACACACACACACGAACACACACACACACACACACACACACACACACACACACACACACACACACACACACACACACACACACACACACACACACACACACACACACACACACACACACACACAAAAAGAAACACAGCAGAATACATTTCTAAATACTTACTGTATATTTCTCCCTTCTGCAGTTTTGTCACAGCCAGTTAGTTTTAATTCCTCTTTCTTTGAAAGGATTTGTGCTGGTCTCTGCAGCCAATAACAGAGCAGTTTCCATGCTTAGCTCGTAACTTCGAAGCTAGCGGGTGCAGTCCCGCGGGTGCAGTCAGATGGGGGGAGGTTCTAATTAGAATGTACCTCAATGCTACAAAGTACTGAGACACAAGCTGAACGGCTCATTTTAGAACATGTTTTCTGAAGCACAGCTCACAAAAAACTGATCGGGTTGTGTTTTTTCACAGTTTGTGTGTTAGTAGGCCCATCAGAGACCTAATTGCATGTTGCACAAGCACTGAAAAAGTGAGTTTTGCACAATAGGTCCCCTTTAAGTGCTCTAATTCGAGTTCCTCATTGGAAATCGAGACACCTTGGCATGGCAGTAGCCTGTCTAAATATAAAGAAAGAAGACAGTGGAAGCTGCTGCGGCCTCTGGAGTGATGAAGATGCCTGATGTGACACAGGGTGTGGTGATGTTCTCCAGCACAAACACAAACACAACCAACATATATATATATATATATATATATATATATATATATATATACACACACACACACACACACACACACACACACACACACACACACACACACACACACACACAACTAGCTCCACTCGCATGTAGCATCTGAATCCTCCACATCTCTCCAGGACATTTCGGGGCGATCAGATGAAACCCCCTTGATGTGGGAGTGTTGGTACCTTCAGAGGAAGGTCCAGCAGCTGTGTGACTTATTCATGACTCTCCTGGCGCTCCCTGTCCTGGGAACCCTGAGCTCTGGCGTGTAACCTGCTCCATGCACCCTCGTCCTGTTTAAAAAGTAAACACAAGATTGCATCCGTGGAAATAATTCATGGGCACAGGGAGCAAAGGGTGTTTATGTGGGGAAATGAGACGCCATTAACACCTGCTCGCTATGGAAATCGCATCCCCCCTGTTTTTATGCTGGCTTGATAGGGACTTAAGGCTAAAGCGTGGATTTTAGAATATGGACAACATGTGTACACACCTTCTGCATGAGTGTTTCCAAAGGTGATCCCTCTGGGACAAATCTGTTTTCCTTCTTGAAAATAAGAGACGTATTTTGTTAAGTGCAACGCTTTGATTGGACAGCTCTGTGTTTGTGAGTGGAACTGGATTCATACAGAATGCAAGATAGAAAAAATTCCCAGGAATCGAATGAAACGGATGCATAATTTAAGGCAAGAGGAGAAAATTCAAACTGTACCAAATTATGATTGGAAATATTATTTATATATTTACATTCCTGGTATATTTCCATCTTATAAGAGCACTTAAGGTAGACTGCGTTTGGTAATGGTTTGAAAATGCCTCTATTCCAGCCTTTATTCATCACAACGGCGGCAGTTTGTGTACATGATCTAATATGACAGGTATTATTACTGTGTACTTACGATAAAGCAGGAATACCCTTCAGGTATATCTAAATACATTTGGTTAATGCCCCGTAAAATAGTCAAGCCATTTTGCATTTTTCAAGACCCCACTCTAAGTCATCTTTTCGAAACCCCCCTTTTAATCGCCCATACTTAAATGTTAATTGTGTCTGCTTTTCCCAAACACTCTTTTTCTTTTATCAGGGGCTTTTTGTAAGAGAAATATGTTACTAATGGCTTATGAATTAATAAGCAGCCAAACTGAATTTGATTTTTATGCAAGGTGATTCTAGAAAGCTTGCGAGCCTCAGCATTTTATTCAGATTTCAGCATTTTCTGGACGACTGGGTTCCTTTTTGCCGTGGCCCTATAATGTGTCCCTTTGTCGTTGTCTCTCAGCATCGATTTGGGCTTAGCTGCTTCTCGGTGTAATTTACTTACCCAAGCAGACCCATTAATTTTCTATTATTGTGAAAAGATGATTCGTGTTTTGGAGGCTGTCTTGATTATTTATTTAGATACACAGCAGGGAAACACGAGGCGGCGGCTAATGGAATATAAAGTCACAGGCCTCATTCCCATTCTGACATTTAACTACAGAGGCGGCACATGTGTTAATGTGTCCTCCCCAAGCACCTTAATTCGACTTGAAATTCCTAATGGAAGTCACTATCTGCGCTGGGCCTTCTGAGACAGCGAGGGGGGGGCGGTGGGGGACACCAACTTAACACATAAATTCACTTGTCTGAGTCGTGTGTCTAGCGACTTAAATGCTCCACTGGCTGTACGTCTAGGGGGAAATGACAAGAGGAAGAAGCATCTGCAGTAGCGTCGCTGTCCCCCTGCTCCGGGTTGGTGTTCCATTGTATTTCATTGTGCCACCGACCACACAAACACGGCGTATGATTTACAAAATCACAGCTATTCAGCTCTGTAAGGTGCCTTTCCTCCCCAGTGACACTGTTTGTCAGAGGTTGTTGAGCTGAAAAGTTTTGCAGCCGTAGTTTAATACAGCGCAGTTTATGCTGAGTGGCCGAAAAGGTTTTGGTGATGCGTTGGCAGTGAATCAGAGCGTCGACACTCAGTCGTTATCACAATTAATGACATTGTCTGGTCTGTGTGAGTAACATGCGATGAAGGGGCCATGACTCTGCCCTTGTTTGTGGCCGGACTCTGTCAGGGTCACGGCTTGTTCACCGCAGATTTTGCTGCAAAGGGACATCTAGTGGCCCGTTAAGACACCAGCAGAGCCATGCTGACTTCAACTAGGGAATAAAAGTGTAATCATGAAATAATATCTCCTTAAATTATTAAAAAGGAAGTTAATTAAACTGTGTCTTTTAAAATAAACCATACAGAAATCGGTCTCTGTGATAGGACTGAGCTGAGTGACACTGTTGTAATCCCGGCATGGATGCGATGCGGGCCGCTGGATAATTAAAGAGACGGAGCGCTGAGGACACGGCTATTAGCAGGTTAATTAGGCAATAATGAAAGAGATACCTCAGGTTACTGTGGGCTTTGGTGCAATATGATTCCTCGCACGGTGAAATAAGGCAGGTGTTAAATCTAATCCTCGCCCGTTAATAGAGAACGGCATACCTTCCAGTGAATTATTGCCAAAAGACTTCACCTGCTCCCGCACATTTCACAAATGGAGATTTTAGAATAGATTCTATTTGGTGGCTGTCCACTTCGATTAGTTTGATGAAGCTTACAAAGCTTTTAGAGAGGATATATGTGAATCGAGCGGCAAGGACATATCATTCATGGATCTCCTTATTAGAAAGATTGAAGTGTTTCATTTTAATGGGCAATTCATTCCCTGCTACTTTCTGACCCAGTTTGATGGCGGCAGATGGATCTATCATAAATGTCTAAGTTATATTTCCCCACACAGAAATAGGTTTTCAACAAATAATTTAGCTCAAAGTGTAGTACTGTCCTTGTTACTATTTGACACATCTTCATCTTCGTTTTAAGGGATGTTCATATTTAATGTCATTATGAATCAGTGTCGGCTCCAATCAATATCACCGCCCAGGGAGATTTCACCAAGCTGCCCGCCAGACGAGCGGCCTGTAGACAAACAAGAGGTCAGGGGATGACAAGGAGTCAGAGGTCAATGTCCAATGTTATCCTCCTTAGGTTAGAGTGACAGAAAGTCCATGGGCTTCACCCCCTCCCCCCGCCCACTCCCTCCTAATTGACTTACAAATGCCTCACCACTTTATGTGTCAAGTAACTCCCAGCCTTAAGTACGGCTGTAAAGTCAATATGACTTTATTAGCGGCTTGTTCTCTATTGACACGACCCGCTTTGCACTTTGACCTCAACTTACTGTGATCTACTGTCCAGAGACCGCCCTTCCCTTCCTCCTTCCCGTCCTCCCTCTGTTATTATACTGCCTCTCGGTGATCACGTCGCCCTCTGACTCCAAATCCCGGAAGAGTGCAGGTGGCCAGGAAATTCTACATTGTTGCTTCCTTTTTTGGGGTCTATCCGTAAACCTTGCTAATCCACAAATCCAACCTTGGATTTGAGCCACTGAGTCTGAGGGGGGAAGTAATTGGGTTGTTGCTAATAATTGGATTTTCTGCCGCCTGGTCAGAAAAACATTGCTGCCAATGTCCAAGCAAAAAGGAGCTCCCCTCTAAGCTCCTGCACAGAGGTCCAGGCAGGCCCCGAGTTGCACATATAAAATGATTAACATTTAAAATCTGCTTTCAACCCCTGTGTTTAAAATTGCGCTTTGTAAAACCTCTATAATTTCCGTTAAGCATGTTGTAATTCCTCATTAAAGGGACTGAATGGTTCAGTAATGGAAAAAAAAGCTATTCGTTATCTGGACTCGATTTTATGCCGGGAAATGAAAGCGGATATAGAGGTGAGAAGATTAATTAAACACACTGAATTATTACTAATTGACTTAAAGTCAAAGCTGGTTTTCCTAAGGTTTATTTGTGGATATCTTCAAACCTATTTATGTGGAGTTACTAGTAATATGGTTGGCTGGGTGGTTGTATGGTTGGTTGTATGGTTGGTTGTATGGTTGGTTGTTTGGTTGGTTGTATGGTTGGTTGTTTGGTTGGTTGTATGGTTGGTTGTTTGTTTGTTTGGCTGTCTTGTTGGATGTTTGGTTGGTTGAACGGTTGGTCGTTTGTATAGTTGTATGGTTGGTTGTTTGTTTGGTTGTATAGTTGGATGTTTGGTTGGTTGTACGGTTGGTTGTTTGATTGGTTGTATGGTTGGTTGTATAGCTGGTTGTTTGGTTGGTTGTAGGGTTGGTTGTATGGTTGGTTGTTTGGTTGGTTGTATGGTTGATTGTTTGGTTGGTTGTATTGTTGGTTGTTTGGTTGGTTCTATGGTTGGTTGTTTGGTTGATTGTATGGTTGGTTGTTTGTATTGTTGGTTGTTTGGTCGGTTGTATGGTTGGTTGTTGGCTGGTTGAATGGTTGGTTGTTTGGTTGGTTCTTTAGTTGGTTGTGTGGTTGGTTGCTCGGTTGGTTGTATGGCTGGTTGTTTGGTTGGCTGTATGGTTGGTTGTTTAGTTGGTTGTATGGTTGGTTGTTTGGTTGGTTGTATGGCTGGTTGTTTTGTTGGTTGTATGGCTGGTTGTTTAGTTGGTTATATGGTTGGTTGTTTAGTTGGTTGTATTGTTGTTGTTTGGTTGGTTGTATGGTTGGTTCTTTAGTTGGTTGTATGGTTGGTTGTTTGGTTTGTTGTATGGCTGGTTGTATGGTTGGTTCTTTAGATGGTTGTATGGTTGGTTCTTTAGTTAGTTGTATGGCTGGTTGTATGGTTGGTTCTTTAGTTAGTTGTATGGTTGGTTCTTTAGTTGGTTGTATGGTTGGTTCTTTAGTTGGTTGTATGGTTGGTTCTTTAGTTGGTTGTCTGGTTGGTTGTATGGTTGGTTCTTTAGATGGTTGTATGGTTGGTTCTTGAGATGGTTGTATGGTTGGTTCTTTAGTTGGTTGTATGGTTGGTTCTTTAGTTGGTTGTATGGTTGGTTCTTTAGTTGTTTGTATGGTTGGTTCTTTAGTTGGTTGTATGGTGGATTGTTTGGTTGGTTGTATGGTTGGTTGTTTGGTTGGTTGTTTGGTTGGTTGTTTGTATTGTTGGTTGTATGGTTGGTTCTTTAGATGGTTGTATGGTTGGTTGTTTGGTTGGTTGTTTGGTTGGTTATTTGTTTGGTTGGTTGTATGGTTGGTTCTTTAGATGGTTGTATGGTTGGTTCTTCAGTTGGTTGTATGGTTGGTTGTTTCGTTGGTTGTTTGGTTGGTTGTTTGGTTGGTTGTATTGTTGGTTGTATTGTTGGTTGTTTGTTTGGTTGGTTGTTTGGTTGGTTGCTTGGTTGGTTGTATTGTTGGTTGTTTGTTTGGCTGGTTGTTTGGTTGGTTTCTTGGTTGGTTGTTTGGTTGGTTGGCTGTTTAAACAAAACATATGTGTTCTATGTAGGTATGCATCATTGGACAGCAAATAGCAAATAAATGTTAATAAATTACATTTTCTGGACAACGATGCAACTTCAATATGTTGAAATAACTGAACCAATTTGTTAAATCATATAAATGATCAACTTCAGATTACTGTAATCCTATGAATGACTTTCTGTTACATTTGCTGCAAGTGTTTTTAGAGCCTGTTCGAACAGGTTCTTTGGGATTATAGGATTATGACTTCATGACTTTTTGATCAAATACTATAATGCATTGACAGTTTCATGGTTTTTGGATTCAACTCTAATATCCCTACGAACACAGCCCTTAATCTCAGCATTTAACTACCTAATATTTGTGTGTATAAACCTACCTCACTTTTTGAAAAGGCAATAGCACTGGGGTTGGTATTGTTTTTGTTCTGATACTTTTGTGGACTAACTCCAGTCTGGAAGTCTTGCAGAGGGAGAATTGGTGGGAGAAGCAGTTGGCGGAAAGAAAGTTTACATGAAGCCTTAGTGGCTACGGAAATGAGCAGTCTACCACATGGCGCGTCCATGGATAGACCAGAGGGACACCGAAGTTCCCTGTTGTGACTTTGACATCCAGGCTGAGATTATTGGAATGACCAAACTTCTGAGTGCTTTAAAGGAGTAATGAAGGGCCCCCCGGAGCAGCCGCGCGCTGCTTTACCAGCACCCTGGAATATAGCGGAAAATTTTCCCATGTGAAGCCATTAGGTCTGGAGGTATTGTGGTTTGCACTATTCAAAGAACCACAACACCATAACAATTCATGCATCGCAACAGCACAAAAACAACGGCCCTATCAATGCCATCATCATATACAGTATCTGTGCTAAACCCTGCGAAAATACCAATTTATTTTTACAAAACACTAATGAAAAAAAGTATTGAAAATGTCCAAGTCCCTACAATTTCATATGCATTTAGGATTGTTTGATAGCTCAGTGGATTGAGTCTCTGAAGTCCTTGGTGTGCAGAAGAAGCTAACAGGCATTAAAGCTTTCCATTAACGATACCCCAATATTATTAATATCTAAGGGTTCCAATTTAGGTTCAGGAGATTCATCAATTTTGCATCAATTTTTAAACTAGAACAAGCATCCCACGCACACAGAATCCTTGTTGTAGGGAAAGCAGAAAGACTTACGCTCCCAAAAAGAGCGTAATTGCATGTGAGGAAATGTAATACACAATATCACAAAAGCCTGTGAATCAGCAGCAATCCCTTGGTAATTGAGATGTGAGCAAGAAGGAAAAGAGGCCCTGGCAGGCAGTCTGCTCCCCCTCATTTTATATATTACTGCACTAAAGGTCAAAGCTAAAACTTCATGGAGTGACTACAATTATGTATCATTTTCGTAAGAGATGGAACAAAGGAGAGAAAGAGCAGAGACCTTTCTTAGAGTAATTTCCAGAAAGCTCTAATTTTGTAATATAAAATAGGGGCAAGTTAGAAACACTTGGCGGTCATTCACGTAATGAAAAAAAACATCCCATAGATTATGGAGTCTGAAATTGGCACCATATTGAAATTGTTATAACACCAAAGGCAGGAGGAGGCGTAGGGCCTCCGCCCGGCCGATACACAGCGAGGGGAGCGTATACATTAGACACACAGCGAGGCACATGAAGCAATCTATATGGATATGAAGAGTAAATGCAAAGCTAAGTTAGCTGCTTCATGGGATTCTCTGTTGAGGATAAACACATTTATTCCATCGTGCACAAGGACCCCCTCATTGAAAATAACCATAAACATGGCTGCAAAGATCATATTCTTATAGTAGCACCACATCGGAATACACACCGCTTGATATTCAAAGCCACAGACGTATATTTTATTATGAGTCCCGGCACAACCTACACCTTGACATTGTCCAATCCAACCAACACGCCTGCTCCGGACACCTGTGTCTTACTTGATTCCTTATCAACAGCGATAATGCAAGTATAATCCCCCCCCACCCACCAAAACAAGAACAAATAAAGAAATCAAAGAGGAAAAATTAATATTCTGCCATTGGGCTTACAAGCAGCACACGCATGTGAATGAACTCATCCAAATAACAATGGACTTCAGGGAATCGATATCCTCACAGGCCTCTGACAGCGCAGTCATTTGAAAATCGACCTCTTACTGGATGCAATGAATCCATCACATCATGACATACAGCGGCATGTTCTTATACAGAAGTGGAAACTGGAATGGGGGGGAAAATGACAAAAAAATTATAGTAACTCATGATAGTTGTGGACGATAATACTGTGGCACCGATTGATATGGAGTATGTAAATTGGAATAAAATGACTTAATATAATTGTATATCATTGATATATGATATGTTGAATGTATTTAATTTACATTTTTTCCCTCCATTTGTTCAAGGGGATGTACATTTTTTGACATATAACAATTGGTAATAATATTCATAATTTCTCAGTGATTAGAGAAACGGAATTAGTCGGCGTATAGTTACACTATCATGGAAAGGACTTCAATGTGACTGCATTAGAGGAAAAATAAGAGAAACCCTCAGAGGAAACACTGGAAACTTTTTGATTTCTGCTAAAGCCAGAAACAACACCAAATGAATGAGACTTTTGATCTCCCACCCATTCAATTGTCCATCTCTCCATTTCTCAGAGGGCTGTCTCTCCCAGGACACCCGAAGGAAAAAAAAATTAACTCAAGTGTTCATTCTCCTTTTTTCATGAGCATTTGAAAAGTATTTTAAAAAGGGAATAGTGAATTGTGTACAAGCTGGCTTCTCTCCTCCCTTAGTCAGCCACCTTCATCTTTTTTTTTCTCTTAATAATATGTTGAGGACTGAGATCTGACACTCTCCCAGCGCAGGGGTAATTAGGTTATATGTAAATGGGTTTTAAAGTGAGCGCTGAGTGGGAAACATTTGTTCGCTGCACTGCTGCCTCCCTCAGGTCATTTGTGTATGAAACACACGGATCTGCTACGGAAACCACAAAATAAAATAAAACAAGACTGATAGGAGGGCTATTTTAACATAAATTCCTCCAAAAGTCACTGCAGTCCTGCAACAAGAGAACAATGATCAGTCTCAAAATCATATTATTTTCATTTGTTTTGATGAATCCAAATCAATTCAGGGCTCTGTCATTTTTCATGATAATAATAAAGTACATTCACAACAAGACCTTCTGAAAGTTACTAAAATGCACCAAAAACTGCCTTTTTTGATCCAAATGAGTCACAAAATCATATTAGTCCAACAATTTCCAGGCACTGTAATTCCAGGATTATTAAAGACCAGGCCAGATGCGACGTACTCTCGCTACATATGCAAAAGCAAATATACTATTATGGAAGTATTTCTTTTTTTTTTTAAATACCAGCTGCGAGAGCTTTAGATCAAAACAAAAGAGCCCTCCTCGTCCGGCTCCCAGCAGATCACGTCAGTGCACGCTAGATTTCACTCACCTTCCAGGATAAGCCATTTCTAATTAAGTTTAAATGGCTGATTTGCAGGGATGAATAAATAAGCGTCGCATTAAAAAAAACTCTCATCGTGGAGACGAATCCCTGAATATTCAACTCTGTGACTTTGTGCCGCGTCACTTCGCAAATAGCCCAAGATGTGTAATATTGTTTGGAGAAAGGATTTTGGGGATGATCATTATTCAAACAGGGCCATTGTAGGACCGTGCTCATCTCTTTTTTTTTTTTTTCTTTTTTTTTTTTCCCCCGGAGCGGTGGAGGTTGCAGCTATTGTCTGGGAGAGAGACAAAGGAGCGGTGACATCACTACCGTTGTAGGAACAAGCAGCAGGGTACAGTTTAAGCCTGGAAAAGGCACCATATGTTGGGCTGTGGGCGATGCTGCCGCCAGTGGCCACACTGCCGCTGTAAAACAATTAAGGCCTGATTAACATATATTTTATTAATTGCCCTATCGCTGCGGACAAAGGCACGTGGAAATGTCCCGGTTTGGGAGAGCGCCGCGTGGCGTGGCGGTGTTCTCACAGAGAGTGACAGCTGAGGGAGTCAGGTCACATTATCCGAGCTTGGACAACCAGGCAGAGTTGTTGGCTATTGATAGCGGCAATCAATTAAATTCATTGTGTCTCATAACTGAAGGGCTGTTGGGATGAACTGGGATATTGTTTTGTCATTTAGTTCCTAATTTATGCATGGATTTCTCTTAAAAAATAATAAATAAATAAAATAAGAGAAAAGATGTTTCTTTCTCTCCTCTTTTCTCCCCCACTGTTCGTTTGTGCACTGACTCTTTCACAATTATCGTCTCACAGCTTTCGATTTCCTCTGGAGTAATTGGGCTGCCCTGTTAGATTATCCGGTCTAAATTGCAATACTAATTATAAAGCCTAACAGTTGTGTCGCGTCAATAGTCTATTAGGATTAATTAAGATAGGAAGTGACAGCTGACGATTAAAGCGCATCAATTGCAGTTCAACAATGTAGAGGTCAAACCATCAACTTCCATTTCCGCCACCCCCACGATCATTTCACAAAACGAACACGCGCGTCTCACCATCGTTCCTCATAATCACCTTTCCAGATAGAACAGACATCACTTTTACATACATTTACAACATACACCGTTAGGAGTTCCAGTTTCCATCCAGAAAGCAAGCGGTTTCATAATTGATTATGCTTCTAATTACAAAGCATACAATTAGTGAGAGTTATTGATAGTTTGTGGTGTTGCCTTTTAACCCCCCCCAAGCTGTCCGTCTGCTCCCAGAGGAGACGAGTGTCCTTCCCTGTTAATGACGGAAACGACTTTTTAGATAACAAGGGGGTTGTGTATCAGCTGTGTTCACACACTGACCCGGCCGGACCCTCTGTGCCCTATGTCCCGACCTCCTTCTAATTAGATTACACTTCACTTTAAAAAGGGAAATAAAAGGAATTTTTTAACAATAACACCAAAACACACACAAATCAATTTCTGGGTATCTTTTTTAGCAAACCTCTGAAGTCTGAAGTCGCGATTACTGTGATTTAAGTTAACAGTGAGAAGTGCTCCCACGTGCACTCTGAGATATTCCAGTTATTCAGGTTCCTGAGGGATCTCACGATGCACCAGGGCATTAATACTTAGCCTTAGACATTTCCAGACATTTTAAAATGTGAGAGCATAGTGTGGTGTGTCAAAGTAGTGGCCTACTTTGCCATTTAATGACATTTAATCACTGTTGAAATACACATAGCGTCATAAGTGCACAAAATTATGTATGGAAATGAAACCACTTGTTATCAGTGGATGGATGGAGTAGGTCTTTGAAATAAATATTCAAAATGTTCAATACATAAAGCATCCCGAATTAAATATATAATTAAATAATAAATATAATCCTATTATTTAAATAAATCGTTTAAAATCATTGCATCGGTTGAAAGATATATAATAAAAGATAATAATGAAAAATTATAATAAAAAAATATATATATAATAATTTTTTTCTTTGCATTTTTTTCTGTTAACTTATCAGCTGCAGGACATTTCAGTAATATGTCTGATTCTTCCAAGCCGCAGAGGGCTGTTTTAGTACAGCGTGCTCAGTCTCTTAAAGGGCTGGAGTGCTAGGGGGCATACTTACCCTTGAGTTCCCAGAGGAGCAATGTTATTATTGGTAATAAAAAGCGATAAATACAGTGTGAGGGAAGCTTATGCCTCTATAGAAGCTCTGCTCCATGGAGTGTAGGCACATTTGAGAGTTATGGTTTCTTTCTCTCACGCCTCAGAATCGTCTTTTTTTTTTTTTCAAAGTTTTGACACTTTAACTGTTTGGTAAAGTAAAGAAAAAATAGAATAGAGAGATCTTTCTTCTGAGTGTTTCTGATTCTGCGTAACATTAAAGTACAATTTAGATAGCTTAATCTTCCAGAGGGAGAGGGGGCGGGGATGGGGAGTCTGCTAAACTAGTAACTACTGTCAAGACAAATATTTCCAGCAGAGGTCACATTTATAATGGAATGACAAAAAATGTATAAGCGTGTACTAAAAGCGTTTCTTTTGCCTCTGGCCCGCAGCGTCCGGCACAAAGAGCGCTTTGTTGCTGGGGCCATTACGAGCCGTCCCGCTGCACCGGGCGGCATGCGGCTCGAGGGGGGGATGCTATAGATCCCAGAAATGGGTAAAAATGGAAAAGTTCATCAGACCCATCTCAGCTGACCTGGCATGCACAGGAGAAGAATGCAGCGGGACAGCAGCGCTGAATAGACAGATTTTCCAAATGCTTTGAATTTTGATAGGATACGGAGAGGGGAAAAGGAGGAGATGCTTCAAGAAATGGGTTTGGCCTATAAAGTGTAAGTGGTGTGATGCCCATTTCTCCACAACGACGACATTAGGGGAGCGCTTTTATTGATGGTTGCACAAAAAGGGGAGAAGAGTGGCAACAATTAGGAGTCAATTGAAGGACTTGGAGATATATTTGGCCGTAGCTTGGAGGTGTTTAATTTTGGAAACATAAAGGCGAGGAACAGAGTGCCGTCTTTCCCCACCCCACCTCTTTTTTTTGTTTGGCCCTGTTAATAAATTGTCTCATTTTTTTTATATAATTTTTTTCCTGTGGGGAGAGCAATGCCCCCTCTTGAAACAGATGTATTACTTATGACATCCCAGTTTTCATCCGTTCACAATTTTTACATTAGAGTTAAATCTCAGTAGCTGGAATCTCACGGCTGAGTTAGCCAGAGCCCATAAAATATTGAAACGGTGGGAGCCGCTGGCAGGCAGGTTGAGGGGAGTTCATGTCCAAAGCCAAGCTTCAGATTCACAGACATCCCAATAGGAGTGTACTACAGAAAAAAGCACTAATAAAAATTTCATTGAAATGAGACGGGGATATTGCTAGCATTCTCCCCAGCATCACTATGAAATCTTAATCTGAGTTAATGGAAGAGCTATGAAAGCTTTTTCTCAATTCAAACACAAGCAGTGCATAATTTATAAATTATTGTCAGTAAAGTGATTCCGCTCTGAGATTTACCCTCCTCCAGACGGAGGCCAACTCATCGAGACAATAAGAAAACATGGCTACGTCTTTTTGACCTTTTAGATGTCGAGAGATTTTACAGCAGTGCTGTCGATATAATCAGGTGAACCCGTCATTTCTCCAGAACTGCAATGGAAAACACTCATGGAAAAGCCCAAAAACAATACAGGCATTTTTTTTTTTGAGGACGAGTAAAAAAAGGCTCAGAGAAATCCTGCGTCCTAAAGGGTGATACTCGCTAAAAGCCTCCTAATGTCTCGAACACGCCGTTTCGACAATGTAGCGGGGGCAGAGTATTTTCTTCTTCTTTTTTTAATTTTAAAAAAGCTCTCCTCTCCTTTTTCTCCCTCTTCGCCTCCATTGTTTTATCCCAATTACACAAGGTATGTTTGCACGGCGAGCTCTGTGGTTAATGCGCTCTGACAGCTTCCTGCTCTTCCTGCGCGTGCAGCGTAATAGAAACGCTGTCCTGTGCCGGGGAACATTACCCACTAATGCAGGTTCGGCGTGTCCGGTGTGCAGCTCGGGGTTGTTCGCGCTCACTTACATGGCAGCGAACAGGTCTTGATTAGCATTAGCACGTGTACTTGTACACCCCCCGCCCCGAACCCTCCCAAAAGACAGTCATGTTCAGTCATCATGTGATGTGGCGTGTTCACATGGCCCTGGCGCACGAAAGCCACACAGTTTATCTTTCGTTTCTTTGTTTAAACATTTGACATTTGAATTTGTCTGCAACTATAAAACAATAAAATAAACAATATGCAATGCAATATATAGCGCAATATACTGTAATGACACTAATAAACTAAACTAAGAAAAATAAAAATGAATAACTGTATTAACACCATAATAACTCTTTCATAAGTTAAACTAACCCATCAAGTATCAGCCGTGTCCATATTGCTGTATAATAATGATAATACTTAATATAATAATATGATAATCAATAATTATTATTGTTATTGTTACTATTATTATTATTATATAATCTCAATACCTAATAATATATAATGAGAAAGGACTCCACCTAGGCCCTCAAATGAGTAGATGGCATCTTGGGGGTGAGCTTGAGACACAAGGATCCACTGCTGAACCCTCTGGAGGTGTCGTGGGAAACATCGAGGAAAGCGGCCACTCACTTGATAACCCAGATGATGCCATCACTCACTTGACCATCCTGCAGAGTCTAGGCAGCATATCTCACATGTGCATTTGAGGGATATTAACGTCTAGTCTTATATTACAGATCTGATCCATTGGTGAGCCAGTGACTGCTGAGAAAGGGCAGCTGACGACTCGGGAAATATCTTGTGAGGCGTGGAAAGACAGCTGGCATGGGGGGACAGACCGCACCGAGGCTTCCCTGGGCTAGCTACCCCCGGCAGCGAGATCCAAAACGTAAGGTGCTTCGGTTCCACCCACCTTCAGCTACGAAAACTTCTAAGAAGAAAATACCAAGAGTCAGTGAGAGCGGGGGCGGAAGATTACTCATCGGCAGACAACCCAACAACTGACACAGCAACAGAACAGACAACGACTTGGATGATCAGCATACCTGAGGCTGCAACAGCTGCAGCAGGACACAAGCTCCAGACTTGCATATGCGGCTGGGCAAAGGTTACCTCCACTACAGGCCTGAAAATACATCAGGGCAAGTTGACTGAAGTTCAGCACTAGGACAAAAACCAAAGTCTGCAGGACATCAACAACCCTGTCCCTATCCTGGCTGGCTGTACCATCTCTCCGCTGGCCTTCACCATGGCCATGGAGGTGATCATTAGAGCATCTCGATGGGTCGTTGGAGGACAGCGCATAAGACCTAGCCTGAGGCTGCCGTCTGCCAGAACATACCTCGACGACTTCATAAAAATCACTACGACCAAGTCCTGAACTGTACGGGGGTTGAGAAAACTTCAAGAGATCATGCTGGCTTGGAGGAAGATCAAGCCAAGCAAGTCCAGAAGCATCTCCATCGTCAAGGGGAGCTGTCAGACCAACGCTTTTACAATGGTGATGAAATGATTCAAACTGTCTCAGAGAAGCCTGTAAAAGAACCTAGGACGGTTATACATGCATCCCTCAAAGACACAGAGCAAGTGGACCAGCTCAGGAAGGTGGCCGTCAGTGGCCTCGAAAGCATTGACAAAACCACACTCCCTGGCAAGTTGAAGCTTGTGTGGCCACTAACCCTATATGAAGCTACTATCTAGCAGGTGAAAAAGCTGGATTGACGGATCATCTCATACACAAGGAAGTGGTTTGGTCTTCCCGAGGTTCTCAGCAGCTTAGGGCTCTATGGCCAAGGAGTCCTAGAGCTACCCATTTCCAGTCTCTCAGAGCAACTGGGAGAGTTCAAGTGTGCCAAAGTAACACGGGAGATGATGGTAACAGAGTCCAGTAATACGTTTTTAGTCCAAGCTGCCCCCATCATCGCTTCTGGAAGGAAATGGACCCAATCAGAAGCAACTGACCAGGCAAAGGCGGAGCTCAAGCGGACAAGGCACATTCAAGGGACATTGTGGGCCGAGTGCAGCAAGGCAGGGGTGGTCTTGGCCTTGGGGCCAGCACACCAGCTTGGAACAAGGCTACTTGGTCTCAGAGACGCAGGTTTGTGGCATAGGAGATACATCAGCAGGAGGAGGCAGCAAGGTGTGCAAAGGCAAGGCAAGAGCAATGGATGGGATGGATGGGAGAGAGGGGAGAAGAGAAAGATATTATTGAAAGAGCTGTGGGAAATGGAGACATTTAGAGTGAGCTTCACCATCAAGGCTGACTATGATATCCTGCCATCTCCCAAGAATCTCAGCCAGTGGTATGGAGAAGATCCCACACGCGCCACACTCTGTCCTAGGAATAATAAACACATCTTGGTGGGCTGCAAAACCAGCCTCACTCAAGGTTGACACACCTGGCGGTACAGTCATGTGTTATAGTGTCTTGCAGCAGTGTTGGAAGGTCGGCGGATGAGAGTTAATGCCCTTCCTCCCCCTTCATCCCATTGGCTGACAACAGCATTTGTCCAGGAAGGTAAGGGTCAAGCCAAACTCGCCACAACAACACTGGGCGGCTAGGCAGGGCACATGATCAGAAGATGTGGCAGACTTAGGCCAGATGCTCTGCTTCCCAGCTGAGATCGTGTCAACCAACCTCAGACCAGACCTTGTGCTATGGTCGGCCTCACTCCATCATCCATCATCCATCATCATCAAGCTCACAGTGCCCTGGGAAGATGCCTAAGGGCGCAAGAAGCTATGGTACACTGAGCTTGCAGCCAATGCACAACTATGTGGCTGGAAAGTAAAGGTCCGACCAGTGGAAGTAGGCTGAGGGTTTGTAGCCAAATCAATGTCAAGGCTACTCCGGGAGATGTAAGTGTGGGGGAAGGCCCACCAACAAGCAATCAAAGACCTCTCCAGAACTGCTGAAAAGTGTAGTTGGTGGCTCTGGATGAAGAGAAAGGACTCCACCTGGGCCCTCTGGTAAGTATATGGGGTTCTTCCAATATCTGTGAGCTTCTTTGGGATCAAACTCCCTCTTCATCTGTACCAGGTGATAAGAGGAGAGAGGGGGAGTGGAGGGAAGCCCAGACAGTCCGGGCAGTGGTGTGCCGCAGTTCTGGTCACCACTTTCTATACTCCACTTCCTACATGCTCCAGAACTCTTAAAAAGGTGAGAAAGGACCTAATGTGGGCCCTGAGATGGCATCTAGGGGTTGAGCTCGGAATGCCGGGATTCACTGCTTGTTCCACCCCCAGACGGGAAGTGTCCTGCCCCCACAGTCTGTACTGTGGCATCATATCACTGTAATGATAGTATGACATCGGGACACAGGCATAAAAGATAGCCAGACAGAAACACACGCAGTCAATCTGATCACTTCTCAGACTCGGACTAACATCTCTTTCCATCAGCCATGTCATTGCCCTTGAGAAAGCACAATCTGTGAGTTTATTTGTGTTATTCGTGTATGCATACAGTGTAGGAGCTAAGACAGATCGTTAATCTGCATACTTCTGTACTGTTCCACAGTTTCACACCGCTTCTATTAAAGATACCAAAAGTGAGCTCCTGTCTCCAGGTACTTTTTGGGAGAGTGAGCTCGCTGCATAGCCACGTACGTCTGCACGTGGTGAGGGCAGGAGACTGCTGAACCCTCTAGAGGTGTCGTGGGCCGATCAAAGAAACATAGAGGAAAGAGGGCCCACATTGATAACCCAGAATATGCCATCACTCACTTGACCATCCCGCAGAGTCACAACAATTATGTAATATCAACATCTAGTCATACATAACAGAGATTGTTATAATTCATAATAATAATAGTAATAATAATCATTTACAGACATGTCCAAACTATATTCCTATTTATATTTATAACAAATCAATATTTGTATCCTTCCTGCCACGTATCCCCTACCGTGGCCTTTTGTGTAATTTCGTTGGTGCATAGAGCACATTCTGTGGATAACGTATAGTATATCGTATATTGAATTTTCGGTCTGTACTACAACGCACCAAATCTTACCAAGACGAATTAATTGTACATGAAAGTGTTGTTTCAGATTCTGACAACTATCTAAACCGTGCAATGCAAAGATATAGCTGTAGTAAAAGGTTTTACTAAAACGTCACATTTATAGGGTTCAAAATGTCCTGAATAACACTACAATAACACTAATATTATACTAGAGACAGAATTATGCCTTTGCTTTTCTCTGACATTGTCAATATAAATGCAATGTTGCCAAAGCATAAATATATATTTTTTCTATAGACATTTGGTCCCGGGCGTCGCTGAAAGCCAAGCTGTCAGCGTGGAGCCCGTGGACGGGGACATGTTCCTGGAGCTGGCAGGTAGAGCAGAGCCTGCATGCTCGGCTGGTTCCACCTCATCCAAGGTGATAAAAGCATGGAAGAGAACGACATGAATGTTGGATAGAGGGTGCCGAGGTGTAGACGCACCGCAAAACTTACTCGGGACTTAAATGTGGTTAAATGGAGGTGGGTCTGTGTTTTTTGGGGGTTTTGGTGGTGATGTTTCCTCCGCGTGTGAGCGTTTCCCACCCCCCCCCCCCGTCCTTACTCACAAGCACTGTTATGGAAAAAACATGTCCGGGGTTTTTTATGTAAATAGCGCCAATAGCTTCCGATTTGACCACTTCAATAATAAAACAGCGTGCTAGAGGCCGCCCCGTGAGGAGGCAGCATCCAGACGACACATGGTGGTACGGGTGGTGAGTGCACGGCGCCTAAATCAAATCAAATTAAAAGCCACCACCGATCATTTATTGATGACCCGTGTTGTTCTTTTCCTCGGTTTTAATTATGAGAGCTGTTTAATTCGGCGGCGGCGAAAGGGGGGGTGTGTTGGGTGTCGTTACAATATCCCACAACTTCATCATCATGGCCCTTGCACCATCCATAATTCACCTGTATGGTGGGGGGCTTTATTTTGGAGCAGCCCCTTAACGGGTAAACTCAAGTGGAAAAAGGTCTGGTGTGTCGAGGCGGGCTCAGTGTCTCGCCAAGTGAAAGAGTTAAGAAGTGTAAAAGCTGCCTTTTTGGAGAGGAGAGGTCCAGGGCAGGAGGAAGGAGATGGAGAAGGAGGGGAGTCACATGATGGGCTGGGGGGGGGGGGGGGGGTGCATTGGGAGCAATTTCTCGACCTTCTAACTGCGGTGGAGGTGATGTTGTTCATCTTTGGGTGGATGCTTGTGTCAGGAAGTGCTCAGGGACCTGACACACACTCGCAGCGTCTAGCGATGGAACGCAAGTAAAAAAAACCCACAACGATGATAACGTCCCTGGACCGGCCGCCTCCCACTCCCTCACTCACTCACTTACTCACTCACTCAGCTTCATTTTAACCTCTGCTGGGACTCCTTCGCTCTCCATCTCTCCATCTCTCTCTCTTCTATTCCTTTCTCCTTTACTCCCCTGCCCCTGTCTTCCGCTCTTTCTTCATACCTTAGTTATTCCCCTTCTCCTCCCTCTCCCCAATCACATCCATCATCCATCGCGCTGGATCCCGGTAACTCTTTGAGTCTTATTGGCAGGCTTATTCCAAATTGTTGTCGTTGTTGTTGTGATTGTGTTGCCTTTAGATTTTATCCATGCACTGTTTGGTATTACAGCCTAAGCCTGATACGATACGATATGATAAGAAAGTACGTAATTGATCAGGAGAAATTCCGGCGTCGCAGCAGATCAATGGGGTAGGAGGCTGTACACTGAATTCACAATATATATACACTAATGAGCAAAGCAGTCCAAAAACCAAATGAGTAATATAATAATAATACAAATAATAATAATAATAATAAACAGCTCACGAATGCACAGCATAATTATATCAATTTATTACTGGGGTGGAAAATAGGAAAGTAGAGCTGAAATAGGCATATGGTTTACCACTGGACAACCATGTGCAACTATGGCATATTGACCAGGAGGAACATGTACAACTTGTACAACATAAAAATATATATTTTTCTCATAGAAAATAAAACCACATTGATGAGAAATGAGTCCAGTCCACACGACGAGACATCTACCCTGTATTTGTTTTGGGTTGGGTGGTGTGGTGGCGCTGGCCGCCATCCCAGCGCTCGCATATTCATCTGGTGGAGGTGCTAATTTGTGTGTTTCATGCCTGTACTCACAAGCTTGTTTGCACACCCTGCTCCACCTGGGCTTGTTTTGGCGTCCTGTCAGAAGCCAGGCCAGCGGAATAAACAGCGTCTGTGAAAAAAATACCCATGCATGTTTAATTACGACAGGTCTCTCTCTCTCTCTTCCCAAGAGAGAGAGAGAGAGAGAGAGAGAGAGAGAGAGAGAGAGCGAGAGAGAGAAGGTGCCTTGGAACCTACATTATCATTGGGCCTTTTTGAAGTTTGACAAAAAAAAAAAAAGAAGTATTAATATTTAAAGGATCCCCAAGATTAGCTTCACTTTTCGGTATTTCTATTTTTATTTACATATTTATTCTTATCTGTATATATATATATATATATATATATTTTTTTTTTTTTTTTATTAATTCCGGGGATATTCTTCACTTTTGTTTTGAGTTGCTTTGGCAATGTTTCAATGCCCTTTGAATTGAGTTGAACTAAATTGAATTGAATTAAATATACATAAGCGGCTTTTGCACACTTTGGAAGTGACTTCCTGTGACCTCATGTTCTCAAATCCGAAGTAAATGTGTTTTTATAGAGGATTAGGGTGAAAAACGTCAACAAAAAGGTTATTTATGGTACATTACTGAAATTGTGGTTTCATCAAGTAAATGTGACAATGAGAACATAATTTAAGGTGCGTAATTAAAAGTGCAGAAGGTTATACAATGGCATCTACCTTGATTCAAAGCGCGAATTCTAAAGCAACGCTTACTAAGTCAACACCCAGCGCAACGCAAGATACGAGAGGCCGAAACAATGGACCCATCAAGGAGGAGGAGGAGGGAGAGAGAGATAGGGAGAGGCTTGTTTTCTCACAGGTCTGACCTCTTTTCCTGAGGTGTCACATTATAGCTACACGCAACGTGTCTCCTTTGCATACAAAAGGTCAGGTAGATAAATCAAAATCAACATATACGACTCGCCAGATTCATCACGGGGAAAGAGGGTCAGGTGCATTAGGGCGTGATCAGATCTCCTTCCAAACGTACGGCGGACCGTTCTCAGACAAAACTAATCTGTGAAAGCTGAGAATCTGAAGCATTAACTCAACCACATTTCAAATAACGAGGCGTGACCCAGTGTTTCCCAACCTCTTTTATCAGCCAGGACACAACGTCACAAACACATAGAACTGTGCTCATTATTATTATGGTCTGCTTATAGTGAGTGATGCTAGACTCGTGAACGATTCGTTTGTATCGAACCCATCTTTTAAATGACTCATTAGTCAGGAGTCACTCTGGCGTGAACGAGTTTTTGATTTAGAAACCGAAAATAAATACTAAGATCTAAATAAATGGTGTAGGCATTTGGCAAAATACATATTGATTCAATTTTGACAGAATTAAATGATTCTCGTGAGAATTACATTCACATCTCAGAGCCAAACCCCCTCTTCTGACTCTCGTTCATCGTTCAGGAAGTCCTCCCCCCTCGAACACAGAGCTGCTATTCTGCTGGAACTAATAAATTAGCGCAGCCTTGCAATTTTGATCTTCCAACACAAGAGCCAGTTTCCATTATTAATATATTTTAAGTGGAATTTGAAACAATTTCGGCACAGTGGTTGAAAAAAAACTTGCTTAAAGGAATGTGTGTGCGTTTTTTTTTTTTTTTTATTATTTCATTGCATTGCTTTGTTGCACTTTGAGGTACAAGACAGGAGCCTAATTCATCCCTTCAGGTCGCAGCCATGTTTGTTGGCTCGGTGACACTCGGCGCTCGTTAGATAATCCCCCATGATGCAACGCTGTGAAAGCTATAACACTCTCGCTATCCCTGCAGAGTACTATAAAACTCCACTGTTGATGCAGATCCAGGCCTGTGAGGGTTTATTTTAAGCTTTGTCTCCATGTTCCCTGCACCCCCCATGCGGAGACATTAATTAATGTTTGATTCAGGGCCTTCATTCACCCCCCCCCCCCTCCGCAACCACCCACCACCCATAATGCCTTGCAAACACACATGCCCCTATGCTCTCCCAACATGCTCTTTAATTAACTTAACAAAGGGCTGCTCTTTCATTCGGATTTTTTTTTTCCCCCCATTCTCTCTTTGTACTCGATCTCTTTCTGATTCTTCGGCGACCGTACAGTACGTACAGTATAAATGTGTAAAAGCTAATTCCGAAAGAAGTCAGCCCTGCCCTCCGTCACCCTTCTCTCTGTCAGAAGTTTGTCCTCCTCTCTCTGTAGCCTGTCATCCCTCGTTCAGGAAGGAGCAGCGTGCTGCCGCCACCGAGACAGGCATTGCACCTTGCTAATTAGAGTTAATTATTAATACGCTTTGATTTTGACTCGGCTTCCCCCACCGCCAGGTGCCAAAATATTTCATTGCGTGTTTAACAAATGAAAGGAATGGCAGAAGAGTGATTGATACAGATGTGTTTTTTCCCCTCTGCCCCGAGACCCGAAAAAATCAAAGACATGGCTGGGTTTCATTAGAGGCAGAGGAGAGTGTTTGAGTATTTAAAGATGTGAGGAGCAAAGCTGAGAGTTCATTAGTTAAACTGTGTACAGCGCTGGGATATTGTCTACTGGAGTGCACTGGTGGATCACAGCAGAGAGAATCATGTGGAATTTAGGCAAACTTGTGGTTAACACAATAAAACATGTGAAAAGACCAAACGATGGAGCACTGAATTGCAGTTAGACCGTTAAACTGTTTCTCACCATTTTTGTGGTTTGGATATTTTGGAGCGGAGCAAAATCATGACTCGAGGACATGGAGCTTTACAGAGTTTAAGCAATAACCAAAGGTACCAGTAGTGGAAGTACTCAGACCTAATGACAATTAAGAAAAAGGATATGGACTTAATGAATCATTGAAGAGCGATCATAAATCACTTTGATAGATCCTGTCCATGAGTTTGTATATATAAATCCTGATTTATTCATTTTTTTAACCAACAGTAATGAAAAGTATGGATATTTGCTAGGAAATGTAATGGACGAAAGGTCAAAGGTCTCCGTAACTGAAAAATACTTACTTGAAAAAGGTACTCACTGTAAGTACACAAACAAAGTACTTTTTTACTTTCCGCTACTGGAAAATAGCAGCTCTTGCCACAGGACAAATCTATCTTTAGTCATTTATTTCATTCGAAGGACACGGCGAAAGGCCAGAGAGGGATTGGAAACAGGTTAAACTGCTGTCAACGGTGCGACCTGTAGAATACCAGCAGAGTCACATCTGGTGAAAATCATAGAACGATGAAGGGATGAAGAGGAAGAGCGATAGTGGAATCAGTCCAGACATAAAAAAATGAGGATGATGATGATTATTATGATGATGATGATGATGGACGCCAGGTTCAGCATCTCTACTCTCTGGCCATACAAAGGCTTGCAGAGATAATAATCCTCTATACTGTATGTTTAAACTGCTAAATCACAATAGGATGGGTTAATTTACCCATGGGGAGTGGTTACTTCATGCATAAAAAATGTAATACCATAAAGTTGGAAAAAAAAAACAGAGGCTGCTTTTTACTTTACTTTTTATGGTAGAGGAGACATAGAAAGAGAAGCATCTAATACCATTTAAAAAATGCTAATACAAAAAACATACCTATTTGTTATTATAAATGTATCTCTCTCAATTTGGGGAATCTGGTGACTTTGTGAATCTCACATATGTTCAGAGAGTTTGTAAAAAGTCTGAAACAAGAAAGCTTAGTGATAGAAGTAGGCGAATGAAATATGTCACTTTGAGTCAAGGACAGATGTACACGCACAGTGGTGTCTTCCAAGTTTTTTGGGCAAACAGCGAGCCTCCGCTCCAGCCCACTGCACTTAAACCACACCTCGGTAACTCACCCATTAAATTGATGGGACTTCTGCGCTGATCCCTCCAGTATTCCCAGTTTGGGGAAGCCAGGCCGGCCTCGCCACGGACTGCGTATCTCATCACCGCGGCCGGCGATAATACCACTGAATCTCTGGTCCCTGAGAAATAGAATCATCACATCCTGTAACAAAACAAATAAATCCTTCCTTCCAGTGTGTTTTGATGTGTAATGAGTCGGTGCTGCACTCTTCTGAGATCTTGTTATGTGGCGCATCAGTGCCGGGCCGTGCTGTGGCCTTGGTTCATCTGTCAAACTGGATTTTTCTCCCCCGAAATAATGATCCTGCGCTGCACCGAGGGCTCTGCTAAAGTATCTCCTTATTTAAGACGGCTTTGCACCGCTGTTCCGTATAGGTACCACACCGGCCCTCAGGTTACAAGTGGAGAGACGCCCAAACAAAGATGGAGACAACAACAAGAACTGGTTTGAAGTGGCACTGGCTTAGGAGTGGTGGTATTGGCACTGCAGCTGCTCTGTGTGCTTTCTTACAATCATTGTTGTACAGCATCTGGTTTTACAAACACAAGAAATACTTAGCAAAGCCATTTTAAATATGTCCTTCATGTGTGTATATAATAACATTGTAATTACATTGTAATGACACTGTAATGACACTGTAATAACATTATAGACACTAGAGACCTATACTTTATCCTGTGCATAGTGGCTATTGTTATATATCTCGCTATACTTTACAGACTGTTCACATGCTTTTTTCTTTTTTATAATAATTGTCTGTATAGCAATGCACCGATCCTCAACCAAACAAATTCCTTGTACAGTATATGTTCATGTAATTGGCGGAATAAACCGATTTTGATTCTGCATCAACCATTTAATCAATCCATCATGCAATGTAATGGTGAAATAGGTGAAATAATGCAAAAGATTTGAAATGTACTTCATATATTTGTCCTTTTTGTTCAGGAAATGCAACTTTGACATATCCCCAAAAATATTTGCTTCACTTTTATACATGGAACCCAAATCTGACACAGGCAACACAGATTGAGATAATAAACAAATATGGCAACAGCAAATAAACAACTTATGATTGTGTAATGCTCCTTTAACTTGGAAAAAAACAAACCATGAAAGCCTCTGCTAATCAATATGCTATTGATTCTCTGCAAGGCTTCTGGAACAAGTGAATTTTAATACAAAAGTGGGCCATTGCATTGTTCTGAAAAGGCTGGGGAATGAAAAATTAAAAATAATCAGAATATTTAAAAATAAATTGGCAAACATACAGTATTTAGCCAAAATAAACAGAAATAGCCAAATACTTAAATATATATAGAATATACAAAAAGATAAATAACAGGCATTTATACAACATTTATACTTAATTGTCGTTATCTCCGTTATGTCCGTTATTGTGATTGCGGTGGTTTATTACTGACAATCTCAATAATTGTAAGGGGTGAGCATCTGGGGCTTCAGCCACAAACATTTAATTTATGGCCCCCAATCTAAAATAGCCCCGCAAAAGCGGCTCTGTACCCAAATTGCGCCCCCTCTGACAGTACCGACTGTTCCCACGTTGCGGCAGCGATGGGGCTCCCGTGAGGGGCGTGCCAAAACAGTGAGTTTTTATTTTAGAATGAGGTTATTTTATTTTACTCTGTTTCCTTATGGAACAAAACAAGCACATAAGGGGGACACGTTCTCAGTTTATCTCTTAACCCCCGCTACTCCCCATATTTCCTTTTCCAAATATAACATCCATGAACAGCCTCAGCCTATACAGATTCAGAGAATGGAATGGCGTGAGGTCAAGTCTCAGGGCAGATAGGAACCAGTCGGTGGCCTGATCTTCATCGTATGGAGGCATCTTCCCCAGTGACTCCTTGATACCCTCTCCATCATAATTGAGCAGGTCATGAAGATTTTGTTCCCAAGACACCACCATATAAACCCATGATTCTCTCCACCTTAAATGATCAGAGCAGTGCATGATGGGAAGGCTTTCCTTAACCCGAACAGATAGCCAAATGGAGAGGATCAAGTTGGTCTGAGGTGTCTGGGAGAGAGGGAGCAACTGCTAATAAGTAAAAAAGAAACCTTGTTAGAGTGAGAGCTGCTGGTGGTGTGATGTGGAGGCTTGTGCCAACTTTTCCTTCACCCTCTGCCTGGATGTTTCCTGTCAGGGTGGTAATTGAGTTCCATTACAGAGGTAAATAAAGAGGGAACTGTACGTCCGTCTTCTCTCTAGGTGTGCAACCTGCAGTTCTGTTCACATTTCTTGAGGGTTTGCTGCGGAAGCCCTGAGAAAAGAATAAATCATTTGAGGGTCAGCGGTGTAAGTTTATCTGGTTATAATGACTTACTATGTGTTTTCTTGTTAGGTGGCGTCATCCCTATGGTGTCTCAGCCCTATGACCCCTCAATACACCTATCTCCAATTCTGGGTCCTATGTTCCTTCAGCCATTGCTGAGGGCATGCCCAGTGAGCTCTGTTTGTCTGTAAGCATATCTCAAAAAGGAAATCACGGATTTGCATTAACTTTGATGGCACGGTTGGTTATTGGCTAGTGAGAAACTGGATTACTTTTCACACTGATTTGACAAAAAGGGGACCAGTTAGTCATTGGGGGATGGTAGTGTTGCGGGAACATAGAACTGAGGGAAGATAGAAATGATCCCATGGATCATGAGCACAGTGAACATGGTTTCTATGTTTTTATGTTCATGTACCCTCAAAGTATTCACATAAAATTTTTCCAAGATATGTTATATTTGGTTTAGAAACTCTTTAGAAACATGGCCAGATGCGCAACTCGTTTCATTTAAAAGAGACTTATTTCTTGTAAAACATTTTACCACGTAACTCATTTATACAACTTAGTCAAAATGTATTTTGTTATAATAACTGACTGAGATTTTTTTTCTTCCATTTTACCCCTCGGGGCTTGAGTTAAGACGAGGTCCTCTCACTCCTGTCATGATTCCACTCGCACGTGGAAAATAATTGATATTCTTACAAGCGAGCACCTTCAGGCTAGTTAATCAATGTGCCAGTTTCACCCCGTCATGAGAACCTACCATACAGGATAATTAGCTTTGTAAAAATATAAACTTAAAATACCTGACATTTAATCTTTGTAAACTAGATCAAAGTGCGTATGCCTCTGCTGAAGTGGTGCCTACAAAACAGACTCGACAAGAGAAACCAACCAAACCAATAATGTCACCACAATATCAAGACTATGAATAGACTATGAATAGACTATGAATAGAAAAAAGCAGTAAAATAAAAGCAGTTGAATAAAAGCGACAACAAACCTGAACTTGTAAATGTTAAGTTTGTGTTGAAACAGAGTTTGTGTTGTGATGCAGTTTGTAGAATACCTCCATACTTGACCATCACTTTGAAGAGGGATGAAACTCTCCTCAGCATTTCTGTACCGCAAAGAAAAAAATTATCATGCCAGTTCTCCCCTCCATGTGCCACTTTACTCACCCAGTTCCAATCTAAAGACAGACACAGAACCGACACCAACACCAGTTGATTTCAACCACCCTTGGAAATTGTAACTTGCGTTCCGATTTTGATGAGAAATTAGGACTGACACAGGGGCATCATCTTGACTAGAACAAGCACTTGTCAAAACGTTTGAACCGCATTGTATTTCCTTGGTCCGCTGAGGGTTCAGAGGAGGGAGTTCAGATTTCGGCTAAAACTCCTCTTCCATTCACGCCAACAGGAGCCTCCGAGGCATATTTTCCTGTGCCCTAACCGATTCATCGAAAGAGATCGAATGGACAATTGAATGTGATAGGCCAAGCTACTTGTCATTCAAAATGAGTTTTCATCTCACTTTGACAGAGGAAGGTGTCGTAGGAGACGTTTGAAGAGGTGAATGCTGGGAATTGATTCAATAGAATAACGCTTGGGGATACAGTAGCTGGTAAACACTGATTTCTCAATAGATTTCTCAATCAATATTTATTATAATAGTGGTATAATGTTGTTTCATGATTTATTTTTTCTGGCTATAATTTCATTTACAGTACATTCATGCTATTAATGTAATTCTAAACTTCCAAACCGAGGGAACAAATACTAAAGTAAAAAGCAAATCGTATTATTGCCTGCGACACTATACAGACAGAATATAATTGAATTATTTTTACAACAAAAGTGTGGGACAGACATGAACACGGTGGTCCGTGCAAGAGGAGGGTTAATGCCATGTTTTTATTCTGGGAAGTAATGTGGAAGGAAAGACATTTATCTCCTTTCTCTGGTGTATACGTACCGACCACACCAGGACGTCACGCTCCGTGCTGGACTCACAGGGAGAAGGGCAGTGGAGAACATCACAGTATTTGATTTCTTATCTGGCAGCGGAGCATAAGTATCATTTAAAAAGCGATTGATGCCTCTCGCCCATCATGCTGCTGCCAACGCAGTTTTGGTCTGAGAATACCAATCTATCTGTCCAATAACTTTTTCATATTTGTTTGAAGAACTTCATTTCCAAAACAGGGGTTTCTAATGATCCACTGAGGCATCGGATGATACAATTTCAAGTATAGCATGTTGGCAATATACAGTATGTCCAACACACACACACATACACACACACACACACACACACACACACACACACACACACACACACACACACACACACACACACACACACACACACACACACACACACACACACACACACACACACACACACACACACACACACACACACTATTTATGCAATATATTGTAATAATATCATAATAAATTAGACCTACTCCATTGTTATCCATGCCTGTATTATTGTATACATATTTATTCATCCTGTACGGTACATCTCATCTGTAAAGTGAATTGAGTGATTTGTTTCTAAACACATTATGCCTGTGAGAAAGTAATTGCTGAAAACATGTAAAAAGACTGAACGACGTCGTACTGAATTGTGGAGTTAGACTGTTAAACTGGTTCTCACCATTTTTGTGGTCCGGATTTTTTAGGAGAGCTATATCATGACTCGAAGATGTAAAGTGGTCATACTTGGCATTGCCCCTTCCCCAGCACTATATAAATACTGGGTTGGAATCAGAGCGTCAGTGGTGATAAGATAAGCTTACTGCCCGGCCCGGAGTTTGGGATAAAACGCTGTTTTGTGAATAAACATGTGGCATAAAAGGCGTCTTCAGGGAGATCGTGAACTCATGCCAAGTCCTGGCGTCGATCTCATGGGTGCCTACCCCCCCCAGAAATATAAATTGCTGCCAACAAAAAAGAACTGTCCCGTTGGTTTGACCACGCAGGGTTTGCTTACGGTCGTGTTAGCTTGCATGCTAGCAGGCCGTGGAGCACCAACCTGACCTGTGGAGGAGTCAGCATGGGGCACCAGAGAGCGGGGGGTCCCCGCAGCCAGACAGCACCGTTTTGGGTGGAGAAAGTAGACAGAGGACGGGGTTCAGCAGAATGTTTAGGCATGGAATTCACTCCAATGTTAATGTTTAACACGATTAACGTGATTTGAAGTACATAAGTATAGTATACAATGTATACAGTAGTATACAAAATGCGTGCTGAAACCACGCCCCCACCGTATCAATAACAGGGATCTTTTTTGTCACGATTTTGAAACCTAATTTTATATACTTGGCAATGTTTTTAGTCATTCAAATTTGGCTGGGTGGTTCATAACACATATTTATGTGGTGTGACAAACTCAGAACACAATATTATGTTCACTTTACAGCTAGCTTTTTATGCTAATTGTCTGAACAGACAACGATAAATTCCTTTTATATTCGGCCGAATAAACAGCTTCAGATTCTGATTCTGATGTCTATATGTATATATATTATATGTCTATTTTATGTGTATGTATATGTATACTGTATGTATAATGGAGTCATTTTTTTAACCAATCATTTGCATTAAGCATCATTTAAACCACATATGACAGACCTGTGGGCATGGCCTGGTGTCAACGGCTGGTAAATCTCTAAAACCCTCTCACCCCTGTTAATTTCTCAGCTCAGTGCAAACAGAGGAGCCTGTTCCTCGGCTGTTTTGCGTATCGTTATACAGTTAAGAGGAATATTTACCAAAGCAATCCACAATAAGTCCCTGGCTCGGGGCTATATCGGCAGGTTTGTCGCCATATGGCGCGGGCCTGCAACCCCCCAGTCAGCAGCCTTTTAGCAACACAAGTCAGAGATTACTGATTAACATTTTCAAAGTGAGAATTAGGCCTTGGCTTTATGTACAAGATCTGCTTCCCCTTAAATCATTCATAACCTCCAATATGTTAAGACTGGGAATTATACTTCTGATATTTATTTCATAGTATCACGCCCTTGGAAACAAATATAACTTTATGCTGGAAAATGAAATATTAAAATCAGTTCTGTAAAATAAATAAGTGGAGAGACCAGTATACATATTTACAAGAGACATGGTGTGATATTTTGAGAATAAATGAGGGCTCGTCTTAGCGCACTTAGAAAATGATGTACAATGAGGCAAAAACTGCTTTGGGATATTTTGATAGAATTATTTATGAGGATAAATAAATCATTTTCTTTTTTTTCTCCACCCAAGCGTAAACTATTTATCTGAAATGAATGCACACTGCATTAGATTTCATAGCTCAGCATTTAGGAGCTGTTTTAAAGGAGGCATTCTGAAATAATTTAATTCCAACATGCAGCAGGCAGGGAGGATGTTGATAAAGCAAAAACATACTTAGGCTCCAATCCCAAATAAGCATGCTGTGAATTAAAATCCTTTTTCATAACTCATTATCTGCATTTACCTTGAATTTAGGGCACATTTTTATCTATCTATATTTCTATGGGGGGCAGTGACCTCCATTGAAATACAATTGCAATACAAAAAAAACATAGGAAAACAGAACATATCACTTTGTTTTCGTCCATTAATATTCTAGTGTATAGTAAAAACGCAGCTCCGCCTCCATAAATGACGGCACATTTCACATAGCATAGCAATTAAAAAAAGATGAGGTCTGTACAAATTAGTCTTTCTGAGATTATTAGAAGAGATCACAAAAAGACCAAATATCACTTGATATTGTTATTAGAATGCTACGAGGAACTTTGCAAATCTGACAAATACAAAAAAAGGATTACGCGTTTAAAACATTTAACCCGTTTTTCGCTTCACCCTATCGAACATATCAAATCAAAAGGCTGTTTTCCTTTTTTTTCCTGGTTGAAAAAGCGCTGTGTTTTATAACTGGAGGGTACACTTTGTACGCTCCTTACCCTCCCCGGCCTCACTGCAGAAGAAAGCCGAGGTGTTAGCGCTATAGAGAGAGAGAGAGAGAGAGAGAGAGAGGAGGAGGCGGAAAGAAGAAAAAAAAAACCTGCAGGTGCCCTGTGGGTATCTTTCAAATTAATCGTCTGGCTGGTCTGTCTTATGTGCAGTTTTGAAACATTAACAAGACCTTTGAGAGCCGGGGAGAAGGGGAACGCGGGGAGAAGAGGGGAAGAGGGGAAGAAGGGAAGAAGGGGAAGAGGCAAAGAGGGGAGCAGGACATGGAGTGATGGTCTTTAATGTTTTATTGAACAGATACAAATTATTTTGGCCCCGACCTTCCTTCGCTGTTTGGGGGGGCACAGAGACACATTGTCTTTATATATATTTAAACGGTATATACTATATATATATATAGAGAGAGATATATATAGATTTATATATAACAGAAATCTATAACTTCAGGTATTATTGAAAAAAATGTTTGATTGAATGGGTGTGATGAACTGTCTATTACTGCATTTAGAGTCATTTACAAGGGACTTTGTGACGATGAATATTTTCGACGTGGTTCTCATTTTCCAAATCTTCCCAATATATCGACCAGCTCTGATTATAATCTGATCAGATGTTTTAGTTTGGCGGAAAGAATGAAACAGAAACAGAAAGAATTAAACTATGTACAGAATGCAGTAGACATGTTTTTATCACCATAACAGGTGTCCTTCGAAACCGAGAAAAGCTCATGAAGATTGAAGGGTGTGAGTATTTTTTTGTTGCTCTATATCTACTAGATATACTAGATTTATTACCTTATTATTCGATTGGCAATGTCACTTTACAACAGGTAATGTGAAAAAGGGTTACTTGTGAGAAAAAATAAATAATAATAAGCCTTCATAGGTATTATAAAACATTATTATTATTATTATTATTATTATTATTATTATTATTATTATTATTAATTATTATTCCTCATTAAAAACATTTTATCTGCATGCATATTAGACATTAAGAATGTTTCAGTCCTTTAAGAAAAACGTAATTTATTATGCAAACTTATAAATTATTAACATGTGCACCACTTACTCATAGGGTGTTATACATAAGTTCCAAAGACTCACACAATCTCCCATTCAGTTTGTCTTTATTATTATTATTGGTTTATAGTTATTAGTGTGATCTTTCTCATCCAAGAGAACGTTACCGAATTTAGGCATTTGTTCATTTCTGTGAACTCCACAATAAAAATGTTCCTGCACCCAAATTTTCCACTGGCTGCCGCAGGGAGCAGGGGCCACCTGAACCACAGAAACTAGCCCGATACGCTGCTTCCTTTTTTTTGTTTTACAGCAGTAAACACAGTTGAAAACATGGCTTCTCTGAGTATCTGCACAGAGGACAGTATTGATGACTTCCTATTTTACTGTGTTTTCGTTGGCAGAGGCTAGCATTTAACGAGACGCTGCTTCAGAGCAAACTTAGATCTGCAGGTGCTTGTGGCTTGTGGACAAAACCAGCGAAATGTGGTCATACTGTATGTACGTGGGTAATGTACATTTTAAAAGGCTGCAGTGTAATGCATCATTTGTGTTAAATGAAGTGTATGTGATGCCCGGGGAGGGGGGTAGGTGTTCCAGCAGCAGAAGTTGACAGAACCAAGGTAAAGAAAATCTAAAATAAAACCAAATAACGGGTAGCAGCACTTGTACAGCTAACTCTGCCAAATATGTCAGCCCGATGTGGTACGCTGCACGATATTGTATGATACCATAAAGTAAGTATATCATATATAGTAATAGCATAGTAATAGCATATAATGATAATATAGCTGGTATAGAAAATGGTAGGTTGTAATATGGTACAGTGGTAGTGTTGATAATAACAGTAACAACAACCATAATAATAATAATGATGATAATAATAATACTAATAATAATAATACTAATGCCATTAAGATCATATTATTATTATTACTTTAACAGTAATGATAACACTAATGATAAGGATCATAGTACTAATGGTACTACTGAAGACCTTTCTGAAATAGACAACCTCATTGAATAAAGAAATATTTCTTTAATAAAACAACAAAAATGTAGAACTGCATTAGTTAATTGCAGAGTTAACATGAACACATGAATTGAGGCCTTAGTTAAATTAAGCGTTTCTCATACACTGACTAATATTTATTAATACAACCATATTGTATGGCTTGTGTTCCATCCATAGCATGTGGCTGCCTGTGTTAATTGACCCCATACGGGTGTTCTCCACCTCTACGTATTAACCTCTGATCAGTTCTTAGTGGAAGTGACTGGGGTACACTGTGGAGGTGACAGCGTGAGTGGGTATTTAAAGGGACCTAGGTGATTAAGCTGCTTTTAAAAGGACATGACAACGCAGAGGATGTTACCTTGATTTCACTTATTGTCAGCGGAGGACCGTCGCCATTTATGCATGATTAACAGAGCTGCTAATTCAATTAGCGTGGCAAGTGGTGGTATTGTATGTTACACTCTGCTGTTTCTGATGCGCTAATGACAACTTTACATTGTTAATTCAAGATTCTTCCCCGTGTTTAACATACATGCGATTGAGCGCGGCCTCATCATTAATCCGGCTGGAGTATATCCCACGTGCATTACGCTTGGCTCTGAGCCAGGACTGTGCAGGAACTTGCTCAATCATACAATTAACAAGATATTATGGAAAATAAAGTACTGTGTGGGGTACGGACCCATTTCAAGCTTTTCCTCATGTGAAAAATAATAATGACTTCGCTACTTTGTCAGTACTTTATTAAGTAACAATTATTGTATATTATATTATTCTTATTATATTGTCTATCATCATCTATCATTATCATGATTATAGTCTTCATAGAATATATTTAAAGGGGACCAATAATTAAAAATTCACTTTTAATAAATAACACAACTAACACAAGTTTCATTTTTATTTTTTTCAGTTTTATTGCCTCGGTCATAAAAGATGTGGTGAAACAAGCCATTTAGATTTGGGATCCCTTCCTACGTCACTTGGTGCCGCAGTAGAAATCAACTGTGGGAGCAATTATTAGAAAATGGAAGACATACAAGACCACTGATAATCTCCCTCGATCTGGGGCTCCACGCAAGATCTCACCCCGTGGGGTCAAAATGATCACAAGAAAGGTGAGCAAACATCCCAGAACCACACGGGGGGACCTAGTGAATGACCTGCAGAGAGCTGGGACCAAAGTCACAAAGGCTACCATCAGTAACACACTACGCCGCCAGGGACTCAAATCCTGCAGTGCCAGACGTGTCCCCCTGCTTAAGCCAGTACATGTCCAGGCCCGTCTGAAGTTTGCTAGAGAGCATTTGGATGATCCAGAAGAGGATTGGGAGAATGTCATATGGTCAGATGAAACCAAAATAGAACTTTTTGGTAAAAACTCAACTTGTCGTGTTTGGAGGAGAAAGAAAGCTGAGTTGCATCCGAAGAACACCATACCTACTGTGAAGCATGGGGGTGGAAACATCATGCTTTGGGGCTGTTTTCTGCAAACGGACCAGGACGACTGATCCGTGTAAAGGAAAGAATGACTGGGGCCATGTATCGTGAGATTTTGAGTGAAAACCTCCTTCCATCAGCAAGGGCATTGAAGATGAAACGTGGCTGGGTCTTTCAGCATGACAATGATCCCAAAAACACAGCTCGGGCAACGAAGGAGTGGCTTCGTAAGAAGCATTTCAAGGTCCTGGAGTGGCCTAGCCAGTCTCCAGATCTCAACCCCATAGAAAATCTTTGGAGGGAGTTGCCCAGCTACAGCCCCAAAACATCACTGCTCTAGAGGAGATCTGCATGGAGGAATGGGCCAAAATACCAGCAACAGTGTATGAGAACCTTGTGAAGACTTACAGAAAACGTTTGACCTCTGTCATTGCAAACAAATTTCCACCACCGGGCCCCTTCTTATTTTCCACCATAATTTGCAAATAAATTCTTTAAAAATCAGACAATGTGACTTTCTGGATTTTTTTTTCTCATTTTGTCTCTCATAGTTGAGGTATACCTATGAGGAAAATAACAGGCCTCTCTCATCTTTTTAAGTGGGAGAAGTTGCACAATTGGTGGCTGACTAAATACTTTTTTGCCCCACTGTATATATATATATATATATATATATATATATATATATATATATATATATATATATACACACACAGAGACACACACACACACGCGCACACACGCGCACGCACGCACACATACACACACACACACACACACACCGCGTTCCAAATTATTATGCAAATGATATTTTTCTCTGATTTTCCTAAATAGTTGATGCAAATGACAGTCAGCATAATTTTTTAAGTCATCAACCATTAGGGTGTAATTCGAATGTTATTGAACAAACCTCCCAATGATAACAGTATTTTTTTCAAAAATAAAAAACTCAAAATGCACTGTTCCAAATTATTACGCACAACAGAGTTTCAAAACATTTTATAGGTTGTAAAGAACTGAAAATGGTCATTTGTTGAATTTACTGAAATCAAAAGCTATTTCAATCAAAAAAATCTTAACAGGCCAAGTTACATGTTAACATAGGACCCTTCTTTGATATCACCTTCACAATTCTTGCATCCATTGAACTTGTGAGTTTTTGGAGAGTTTCTGCTTGAATTTCTTTGCAGGATGTCAGAATATCCTCCCAGAGCTGCTGTTTTGATGCAAACTGCCTCCCACCCTCATAGATCTTTTGCTTGAGGATGCTCCAAAGGTTCTCAATAGGGTTGAGGTCAGGGGAGGATGGGGGCCACACCATGAGTTTCTCTCCTTTTATGTCCATAGCAGCCGGTGACACAGAGGTATTCTTTGCAGCTTGAGATGGTGCATTGTCATACATGAAGATGATTTTGCTACGGAAGGCACGGTTCTTCTTTTTGTACCATGGAAGAAAGTGGTCAGTCAGAAACTCTATAACTATATCTCTCTATTTCGCCGAGGTCATTTTCACACCTTCAGGGACCATAAAGGGGCCTACCAGCTCTCTCCCCATGATTCCAATACAAAACATGACTCCGCCACTTCCTTGCTGACGTGGCAGCCTTGTTGGGACATGGTGGCCATCCACCAATCATCCACTACTCCATCCATCTGGACCATCCAGGGTTGCACAGCACTCATCATTAAACAAGACTGTTTGAAAATGAGTCTTCATGTATTTCTGGGCCCACTGCAACCGTTTCTACTTGTGAGTATTGGTTAGTGGCGGCCCAATAGTAGGTTGATGCACAACTGCAAGCCTCTGGAGGATCCTACACCTTGAGGTTCGCAGGACTCCAGAGGCACCAGCAGCTTCAAATACCTGTTTGCTGCTTTGTAACGGCATTTTAGCAGCTGCTCTCTTAATCCCATGAATTTGTCTGGCAGAAACCTTCCTCGTTACGCCTTTATCTGCAGCAACCCATCTGTGCTCTGAATCAGCCACGAATCTCTTCACAGTACGATGATCTATATTTAATAAAACACAGACACATTCTATTATGTAATTATAGAACCCAGAATCGCGATTGTGGCGCCGCCCCTTGCGGCCGCCTGCGCGAGCGCCGAGTGTCGATTACGCACATGTGAGTATTTTTCGAGCTTATAGAGCTTGTGCGTAATCACCGGGTGTCATGACATTTCACTGCATATATGTACGACCGTATGTGTGTGTGTATGTGACAAATAATCTGTTGAACTTGAACTTGATCACGCTTAAGTTTTTGTGAAATATCTAATGTTTTCATACCTTGTCCAAAGCATTGTACTTTTTGACGCTTTTCGACAGCAGAGAGATCCTTTTTCTTTCCCATATTGCTTGAAACCTGTGGCCTGCTTAATAATGTGGAACGTCCTTCTTAAGTAGTTTTCCTTTAATTGGGCTCACCTGGCAAACTCATTATCACAGGTGTCTGAGATTGATTTCAGTGATCCAAAGAGCCCTGAGACACAATACCATCCATGAGTTTCATTGAAAAACAAAAAATGTAATGTTTATGACACTTAAATACAATTTGCATAATAATTTGGAACGCGGTGTGTATATACACACACACACACATGTATTCAGTGTATATAGTCTCATACAGAAAAAAGTTAGACTCCTCAATGCCTACAAACTTGTTTCTAATTCCAGTAACAAACTCTATGTAATCACTTGACTCCAGCTGAACATGGCATCCATTTGTATGCCTGACTAGCTACAAAGTTAATTATGAATGTTTGCAAGAATTGGTATTAAGATGTAATTATTCAGCTTCGCAGAGCAGACAATATAAACTCGACTCAATTGCCAATGGCCTCATTTTTTATGTGTTGACTCAAACTCATTTTGTTTATTCTTGGAAAACCATTATCACTCACACAAAACAACGTTGATTTGCAAAACTTTTTCAGCGACCTCAATCAATAAGAAATCCGATGCCAGCGTGTAAAAGGTGAGCGAAATAAAAACAAATCAGCAGTGTAATTGTGGTTACGTACTGGGTCTCAATGACCAGTCCCAAATCTGGGAGCAAGGACTGGAAGACAACACGGGCTGTGAATTTTGGACGATAACACAAAAGCTAAACACCATGACGAACGTGTCCCCTGAAATGTGTATTAAAGAGCAAAGGTTGCAACATTTTGGGTCTTATTCTCTGGCGGCAGCTGTCCAGCAGCAAGAGGAAGACAGATCCACATCACGTCACCGTGTGATTCATAAAGTGCAGTCTCAGGGAATCCATCACAGATTCAGAGTCTGTACTTTGGGTTTTGCTCGGGTCTGATATCAAACTGATGAAGTATACTCTGTTTCTGTTTGGGCCATTGCATTTTAGGTTGAAAAAAGGGGTCTTTACTACAGTAGATGAGATCTTTTTAACTTATAAAACAAATAAGTTAAGAGCCGATATCTGAAAACTGGTGAAGTCCCTGTAAATTGAATTCAGTTTTTTCCCCTTTTTGTAAATAAAGGCATTATGTTCATTGTGTCCCTCCTTGCTTTGTGGCATTCAAGAAAGTCGTAACATACAAACTGTAGGAGTCCATGATGCGTTTCATGGACTCTGAACGCATAGAAAAACATGGACCCGGAAAACTATAAATAATCACAGAAAGTCGTCATCGCTTCACTCCGTCATCATTGCCCGACACGGCACCAAACGGTCAACTATCCGTCACTGAGAGTGCAGCTCTATTTCCACAGACAACACAGTGAGTTATAACAATCAGAATTTCTGGTTCACAGGCAAACAAAGACGGCTGTTATAAAGACAGGAGGGTTGCGCTGTGTAGACAGCGTAGTGGTTGCTCCACGACACGAGAAACCAGTAGACGACAGACCAGGGGGGAACCCATGTGGCGTTCAAAGTAAACTCCGAAAATCGTGCTGCATTTCAGAAAACCTGGAAAACTGTAAGTACCAAACACGACTAAACTGGACCCTGTGTATTGCTGCCTGCAGCTATATTTATTATTATTATAATTATCATTATCATTATTATTATCATTAACATGATTATCAGAGTAGAGTACAAAAACAGCTTTGATTTTATAACTTAATAACTTAACACAGGGCTGAATCTATATCAGTTCAAAACAAAAGTTGTATTTACAGCATAAAAGTTGCCATGGAGATTGGGACAAAACCCAACTAATGGATGGATGGATGGATGGACGGATACATTCAAATTAGTTTGATATGTATTTGATATTTTGAAGATCTTAATGGTGAAAGTTTGAATCCTCTAAACCTTTACTTACTCTACTCATTTACTTTGTTTGATCTAAAGTTTCAGCATTAAACTACTTGGTAAAACAATTGTTAACAGGAAAAAAAATATGGCTTTATAGTTTCCCTTTCTACAAGGATGTTTAAGAAAAAAACAACAGCAATGGTGTCAATAATGGCAATAGGTGGCTGTATTTAAGATGAATTGAAATCAATAAATCACTCAAACCCATATATCTGGTTACTGCCGCCACAATTTCCATTTGTTGTCACGTGCAGTTATGTGGCTATGGTTATTAGCGATACCAGAGGATGGACTGTAAGAGGCTGTGCACGTGGGAGGAAGCCTTTTGTAGTAGAGGAGTGACTGCGGCGTATGAAGTGTGTCTGCTGTGTATACTTGACTTAATTGATTCCTCCTTACGCTGGTGAAGGCAGCAGTAATTAAGAGCCAAGGCCAGTCCATCGATTAAAGCTCCCAGCGGAGAGCAATCATTACGTCTCGTCCCCGGGGGTCGATCAGCTAACCACAGCCTGTGTTTCAACAAAGACACAATTTAGATGGAGAATTCCCACCGCCATACTATCCTATCCTATCCTATGCTATATTCTGCTATGCTATACTATGCTATATTCTATACTATGTTATATTCTGCAATGCTATACTATGCTATTCTATACCAGGCTAAATTCCGCTATACTATACTATCATCTGCCTCCAATACCTTCTGTTCAGCGCATCGTCCTCCCTACACCAACCGCCTCATGTCCTCCCTCACTACATCCATAGAACCTTCTCTCTTGCAATACCTTAAACTACTATACCATACTATATTATACTAATAATGCACTATTCCATTAATATACTATACAGTACTCCTATACTACTGCTGCTTTTTCTTCTACTAATATTACAATGTTTTATAAAAAGGATAATTTTAATTTATTGTCGCAAATAGTATAAGTTATATTTCTAAAAAGCAGTATTGTTTTAAAGATGTGTTACTCAACTAGTCAGTGCGGCTGAAATTGTAGCAGTAATGGCAAAGCACTGTTGCTACAAAAAAAAAAAAAAAAATGTTTATTATGGTGACAGTAGATGTGAAAGCCTACAAATAATGCCAGAAGCTTCTTCATTACAAAGACAGAAAAAGTTGCCACCGTTTCAATAGAAACAAACATTGCTTTGGGCCCCTTTGTAAACAGTACACAGCTGCTATTTCGAGTGATGGGAGCTCCACCTTGTCACAACAATTCCCCTAAAAGAGGAACAGTTTAATGTCAACAATATTTTCTCCATCTGCCTGCTCATGAGAAACCTCCCGATCCACAGGGAAATTGTTCCTCCCGTTCTGAAAGGAAAGTGCAAAAGCTGAGATGAACCGGTAACATCAAGTGAGGAAGCAGTCAAAGGCGTAGAATTTGGCCCGCTACGTCGGGTGCTCTGGGTGGCACATATCTATCTGTTCACTTCTGCAGCTCTCAAAGAGGTGTCATCCCTTCCCTTATTCAATGCTTCTAATGTCATATTCACAAGAAAAAAAATAAAACATCCTTTAAGCGCCGCACCGGCTGATTCATTTGTGCGGACACATTTGGAAGAAAGATGGAGGCGTCCGGCTTTCCTCTCCTCTGACTGTTTTTGTTGATTGGTTATGTGTTGAGTACAAATATGTCCAATTGGGAAATAAAAAGACTCATATTTCAACAACCTGAGGACAGAAAAAAACGCATCAACTTTTGCTTGTTGGGCTAATTAGACAAGATAACATCATACCTGAATTGGGTGAATCATCAAATTCCATGCACATGAAACTAAAAAACCCAATTCCCTCAAAAAATATTATTTCCACATCGATAACAAACACAACAAAGTACATCGTCAAAGTCAATCATTCAATTGTCATGTCCATTTTTTCCGATTCCTATATGAGCATAATGTTACATTTTGTTGATGGCCTTGATCAAACTTATAGGATTGAAAAAAAAATCCATATTTAAATTTTAGATTTTAGAATGTTTGTGTGTGTGTGTGTGTGTGTGTGTCTGTGTGTGTGTGTGTGTGTGTGTGTGTGTGTGCGTGTGTGTGTGTGTGCGTGTGTGTGTGTGTGTGTGTGTGTTGAAAAGCTACGACAGTTGCGTCTTCAATATTTATCTTGCAGTATTATTATATTCATGCTGCTCCAGCAGGTAAATATTCCTCGGTGAATGGCATGCACTTTTAAGTTGCTTGTCATCTGCATAAGTTAAAGGATAATAATCACTTGTGTAGCTGCCTCCTCTTTTCTGCAACTCAAGCGGAGCAGGTACGATACATTCTCAAATATACACAAAAAAAGGGAATAGATATTAATTGAAATTGTGCGACATTTCATTAGAGTGTGAATATGTCCCTGTATCTATCACCAAGCTGACTTCCAAAATTAATGTGGAAGTCTTTGATCTGGTATAAAATTGAAATAGCGCAGGTTTAAATATTAACTCGTCGGCGGTGTCACTTTGATCGCTAAAATTATTAATGGGGGTTTGTTATTGGGAAATACTAAATGGATGGGTGGGAGCCAACCCGCCATAATTGCAAGTTGTCTCGCATAGTGAGGGTAAATTACAGATTTTAAAGTAAAAGGGTAAACAGTTCATTTGAATTTTTTTTTCCCCCATTCTTTTAAGTTTAATGAGACAAGTAGACAGAAATGACTTCAAATACCCAATCTATGGTGGGGAGAGGATCCTCGCCAGAGAATGACACATCCGAGCTGCTTTCATCGTTTATCAGGATGATTGGGAAGAGGAGGCTTTTTGTCTCCCAGCTTTGCTTTGCTTTTTATTTCTTTATTTTTCAAACATTGCTGGAACTTGGTAAACCCCAACGCAAGAGAGAAATTACAGAATAATTGAAGGAGAGGAACCGCTGGGAGAGTGATGTATCTGCTTTACTCAGCAGTATATATATAAATATATATATATATATATATATATATATACACACAGTATATATATTTATATATATTTATATTTATTAAATCAGTGCATGGCGGACCCCCAGGGGTCCACAGCGTGTGTCCAGGGGGCGTCGCAGAAAAGGTCTTAGAATGAAAGACTTTACTATTTCAACTCAGTGGTTTTCAAATTATAGACTCGGTGCAGTAAGAAGAAGAGCCAGTCAGCATATGAAAGCTAAATTCTTAATTTGCGACGCATGCATAGAAAATGAAATAATTTATTGTATTTTTTTTTTATCTGTGTCTTTTATCTGTTTATTGGCTTCCAATTTGGCACAAATCGAGAGAGTCCTACGTGAGCAGAAAAAAAATTGTCCTTGAGCCAGGACTATGAAAATAATGTCCTATCATATCATATTTCATGATGGGGAAATATGAGCAGTTTTCATTCCTCATTTTCAAGCCTCCCATTTCCACTTCCAGCCCATTACTTTCATATGTTTTGAGCTCTGGTTCAAGTGTTTACGACGATGGCATACGCACTAAACCAGTAAATGTTTTAACAGAATAAAGTTTACAACATGAAATATGAAAATCAAAGTTTTTTTATTTTAGTGTTTCACTCTTTGAGGTTTCAACGTGGAAAACGTACCCGACGCAATTTTTTATTCAACAATGACATTAAGGATGCTGTTTGCTTTGAATACATTTTTAATTCATCTCCGTCCTGTTCAAAGTCATTAGCATGGGGAATGGAGCGGCCGTGTCCAGTTCATCCTGTGACGTTTCACTAATTTCGCCCCCGGTTGAATATCACCAGCTCGTAAAGCCCGTATGAGACCAGAGCGGTGCTCCCCACATCACAATACGACATCTTCTTTCTACAGTTGGTCAATCGATGCAAAACTGATGACGTTCGGTTGCTTCTGTAAAAAAAAAAAAAAACTGGAATTTCTGATTTCAGACTCTTAAAGAGACCTAAAAAAACATTGCAGTCTGGGCTGCTGTAAGTTCTATCAAAACGGCTGTGGTAGACATTTTTTTGGATAAAGCCAAGGATAAAGCCAGCCACTTAACACTCCTACACTTTAGTCCCTCACACACTCACTCCTGACCTTTAACGACACATTTTAATAGCACGCACCACCAACTTTTCGGCTACCCCACCCCTTCCACTAACCACTCCTAGATGATAGGCAGAGAGCTCGCAAAGTGCCTTAACAGTTGACGTCTGGTAGAAGATCGGTGGGAGGTGCTGGGAGTGTGTGTGTGTGTGTGTGTGTGTGTGTGTGTGTGTGTGTGTGTGTGTGTGTGTGTGTGTGTGTGTGTGTGTGTGTGTGTGTGTGTGTGTGTGTGTCAGTAGGTGGGATTTCAGGAAGCTGGGGTTGGTTGGTTTGGGTGGTGCGGGGGGGGTTCTTAATGGCGGCCACAGGTCAGTGATGATGTGTCTTCAGAAGCTGTTGTCTGCGGCTGACAGGTGATGTACCGGGCCATGAATTTCCTGTCTTAACATTTTGCGGAGCGCACCAACCGATGTTTCAAATTGTTGTGGCACGTTGCAATAGAAGCCACCTGCTCTCCCACCCGCTCACATCGACACACCGACCTGCCCACCGCTGATCAATGAAGGCGATTTTGCCTGTGACATGGCCAAAAGAGCCGGTATTGACATTTGAGGCCGGGACCCCGAATCGATGGCGGCCAGTCAAGCCGTCTGACTGAGCAAAACCCATAAACGTCGAGAGCTCTTCTTGTTTTTTTTTTGTTTTTTTTACTGGCAGAGAAAAAATGGGAGAGAATTTACTGGGGGAGAGCATTGATTGAAAGAACGGCAAATATTTAAGAAGTGTGTCAATCCATGCATGTATGTAATCCATGCTCTCCGTAAACATGTTATAAGAACGGTAAAGGGAGTAAACAAGATCAATGAGATTTATGAGTTATGAATGTCTTTGTTGCAATATGACCATCCATCTCCATGCCCGTATAATTGCATATATTTTTATTCATCATGTACAGTATATCCATATATATCCATATTAAATATAATTTTATACCCATTAACATATTAGCAACCATACTGCCAGTTGGCCTCAGATATTTCCTTTTAACTTAACTCATAGAACTTATAGAATCCCCTTTTTTTCTATTATGTATATTTTTGTAAAATTGGACATTTTCTATCCAGCTTTTTGGCTGTTTTTGTACATTTGGCAATTCCTGTTTAATTTTTTTGGACTGTTATGGTCAGCTTTTTATGCCAATTGTCTGTTCAGCAATTAACAAAATTCCTCATATTATGTGAAAATGTACGAAATAAACAGATTCTGATTCTGATTCTGATGAAATCATAGTATTTTACCTAAATATATCTATTTAAAGTAGAATTAAAAATGTGTTATGGAATTATGTGGACCCATAATCCGATTAATCAGTTTAATTATACATGAAGGTCTATCTTTAAGTCCTCAAAAACCCCAAAATGATCGTACCTGGAAGCTGGCAGCACCTACAGTACTCTCCACCCAGAAGCCTCCTAGCTTGTCCTTGCCTGTCTTGTCAATATCACTGACAGGTCGGATCTCGTCAGCGTGCGTCTCAAAGTATATCCCCGCGCTAATCAGAGTGACTCTCTGTTAAATAAAGCATGAAAAAAGCTTTTCCTTCAACGGTGCACTGGAGCGGAAGTCATCCCACCCCTAACATTAGATGATTAATCAACACATTAGATTCCCGCCCGGCGCTGGAATTCCCTCCCTGCTAAATGCGCTGCTAAATGTTGAATTCTTAAAGGCGAGATGTGACCTTCAATTCCAAATAAAAAAGATAGTTTAATTAGTTTAGTGAGTGTTCCTGGCGTTCTCTCTGTCATCAGCGCTGATGAACGTTAATAAGGCCAAGGCAGCGGCAGCAGCAGCAGCAAGGCTGGCAGAATGGCGGCCAAATGGAAAGTTGGCGCCCGTTAGTTGGTGGCTCCCTCTAACAAGCTGTGACAGTTGGCCCTCTATGGCCCCTGCAAGGTTTACGGACCACTCAGCGACGCAATGTAGCAGAAAATGCACTGATTTATGTGTTTTTGTTTGTCTTTTTTTTTGTACAGGAATGCTGTGGTAAAAAATATAAATGATGTATTGACGGTAGGCCTGTCAAGGGATTCAAATACATTTTGTTTAAAAATTTTCCAAATTCTGATTTTTCAATTTAAAAAGCAGTGCATTAGAAACACAAAATAATCTCAATCACCCTGAACAAGCCGCCATTGTTCTCCTATTCTTTTGGAAAGAGCCAAGACATACAAGCCTGCTTACATGAAAGGCAATATTGAAACGTGTCGACGCATTATGAGCACATTATTAACGTGTCAACTTTTATAGTCATCAACAAAAATTGGAATTTATGGGATGTACTGTCGGATGTATCTACGGATAATACTCAAATCACAATTTTGGCACACGACAGTGAAACGTTCTCCAGCTTTCAGCATGGGGGGAACCAAAAAAAGGAGGATTCTTCAAAACGTAATCAGAGCTGCCCGTTTCCACTCTGCCAGAAAACAGTATTGATTAATGCGCTTTTTTTCCCGCAGAGAATGATGTAAAGCCCCTGTCACTTACTGTCACCTTCTCCCTGAACATGTTCCATCAATACCCACGGCCAAATGGCCAAGCGCTGGCAGACACCACATCTTTCACCTTGGCTGCCAAAACCCCGGCCGGCTGGCGAGCGAGCAAAGCAGGCAGAGGAACAAAAAGTGACACGTAGGAAGGTGACAGCTTTTCACACCTGGGAAATAATGGTTTTGATAGGCGTCTCGCTTGTTTCGCCGCTGTGAACCGGACACGAGCCCAAAATGTGCGATAATATACACAATTAGATCATGGGTGCGGGAAAAGCCTCCACAAGCCAGGACGGATCCACACTCCCACCCTAACCTCTTCCCTTTCCTCTCGGACTGGAAGGTCCACCGCGCTATGACACATCAAGGATACAATTATTGGAGTCCAAAGCCAGGCCTGTCCGCACATGTAGGAAGTAAAGGTATTGCTTGCTTCACTGTCACAGCGCCGCCATCTTCCCAACCAATCTATAATGACTCCGGAGTGGGAGAACGCCATCATTCCTCCCTGTGATCGCTCTTGTAACGACACCGGGGAGGATGCAAATGATCGGCATTGTACCACATACATTCCCCCTCTTTCCCTCTGATAGCCCCGTCTTCTCTCTTGTTTCCAGCCGTCTGATTCTACACGTATGCCGCCAACTTCAAAAGTGAATCGGAGTGTTAATATCACTTTGGATGTCCAATTTATCAGCGACTCCTTTCCTCGCGTCTTGTAGGTGGAAGGAGACATTCCCTCGGCAGAGGAGATGGAGGCTCCCCGAGTTCTGTGTGATTATCGTCGCCAGCGTATAATACACAAAGCTATTTTTATGGTTTTCATCTGACCACGTTGACACACTTTCCACATTAATGTCCTGTGAAGCCGAGCTGCTGCTTGGCAGAATACAGGACGCCAGACGGTGCTGATGGGACGTTTTTGATCATGTTCATGGTGGTATACTCTGCCGCTTCTCATACCCAGACAAGTGTTTTGCAGCTCTCTCTCTCTCTCTCTCTCTCTCTCTCTCTCTCTCTCTCTCTCTCTCTCTCTCTCTCTCTCTCTCTCTCTCATATCACGGCCTCTTAAATGATTCCCAGCGAGCGTAACTGCCGGCCCATAATACAAAGAAAGAGGTTAGAAATCAATGGAGTCACACCTTTAATTAGAAAGGAGACGGTTTAAATATCGAACACAAGGAGTCTAACTCCTAATGTACACATTTGGCAAAGATGGTAGAATGTGGTAGATATATTAAAAATCTTGAACCTTAGTGTGAGGTTCAGAAAAATGTGATGCAATTGTGTTGTGTTGTGTTAAATGCCATAAGAGAGCAATTCAGATTAACTGGCCAACACTCTGCTCTTAAAATCACATCAGTCATTATTATGTATGATGGGATGTTTTCTGACTCACTATCAAACCTCAAACGTTACTATTTCTTCAGTTACAGTATTAGACTTTGTAGACATACAGTACAGTATATTGAAATCAAAGGGTAAGGTAACAAGACGTAAGTAAACATGAGGGTCAAATTAGTAATATTCAATATACACACCTCCTCCGCCCTACCAATCAGCTCTCTCTTCCTGGGTCAGATGGAGGCGGCCAGGGAAGCGTTTGTGGCAGGTCAGGATTAAGGAGGCCACATCCAGCCGGCCATTTCTCAAGGCCTCAAAAGCCCAGATGGCTAATTAAACAGTAACTGTTGAGACACGGCTTCTTTCTTCTTTCCCGACGCCGGTTTTCGATTCCCGCAGTTTAATTTATTTTGAGAGGGGGCGACCCCGTGGGCAGACTGGGCAGGCTTCCAGCTCCGCTGTGAACATGGGGCCAAGACGATGTGGCGGCTGGAACAGGTTGGGGGTTTGGGTGAAAAGGTGCAGCCATCGGGGATCAGCCAGGTCAAGCTATTTAAGTCAATATCGCTCACCCTCCCTGACAGTCTGAGTAAGACCTTCCTGATCCATAAGGCCATTGGACAAAGACAAAAGCAGGCGGTGTGTTCTTCTCATCAGCAAGGGATTGTGGGCTTTGGCTGCTGCAGTGGGGCTTGGGGGGGCAGAGGCATGTGTCCGAGGGGTTCCCTGCAGAGCGGGCATTAAAATGAAGGACTCCACTGTTGTTGACCTAGCCTCAGGGTATATGTGTCACTAGCACAGCCGTCAATAGCACCGTGTCATCACATTAGCACTTCAAAACCAAGCCACAACCTGCTAAATTCAGTGGCCATTGCTAGCGTTTATTCACTGTAGCTTAAAAAAAAACCTGTAGTTTACTGGTGTCTTCGAAAAACATTTCCATACAACTGAATTCTGAAGATGTGAGTTAATTTCCTCGACATCCTTAAGTATAAAACTGTCTCATATGATGGCTTACAGCTTTTAGTTCACTGAACTGAATATGTATTCTTGCAAAAAGTTACAGTATTGGTAATGCACCAATAGAATTATAGATGTAAAGAATTATGGACCTGTCTTCACTCTGTACAACATTGAGACCAAAAATATTACTCGCTGAATGTCAATAAGCCGCTCTGCAGCATGACTGATTACCTTAGAGTTTGATTCAATGATGTTTAATTTCCTTCTATAACAATAGCAGCTAAACAACCCACTACCCTCAACACACAATGGCATTGAGGAAGAGTCAATGGTCGCACCTCTTGCAAGCGAATACATGTCCCTTATCAATATTTTAGCACATCAATTGCAACCTCTGGTAAACACATCTTGCCCTGAAAAGTAAATTATCAGTGGACATAGCCACATGGGAGTGACCGTCTGAGTCGTTGTCAAGGAAGGCTCTCTCTCTCAAGTGTGTGTGTGTGTGTGTGTGTGTGTGTGTGTGTGTGTGTGTGTGTGTGTGTGTGTGTGTGTGTGTGTGTGTGTGTGTGTGTGTGTGTGTGTGTGTGTGTGTGTGTGTTTGTAAGCAATTCTGTTTTTGAGTGGTTAACCAATATCATCCAGGAATGCTCTTGCCGAGAATTTCTTTAACTAAACAATGCCAACGGCATATTGTATTCTCCAGAGGACCGTTGGCCAAAGGAGAAGATTACCCATCCCATACTGTAATGGTGTCCAACCTGCAGAGGTCCAGCTGCTATGGTGTTAATTCTAATACTGAGCGGCCGAGATGGCCTTTTCGATCGAAAGAAAAAAACAAAATGATTTCTTTGAAGACGTTATGAAAAATGTTCTGATATTTTTTGCATTCTCATGTTTTGGATTCCTTAAAAGTATCGTAGGGCTAGTAGGGCTGCTATTTACCAGGGTTAAAACTCACAAGAGGAAGTCCACTGGTTTTTCAAGTTTCTTCGAGAAGTGTTAAGCGATTATGGATGACAAATATTTCCCTCTGGATTCAATTAACTAACAAGTGTTTCCTGGCTGCAGGCGAGCTGGTTCCAGTAACCTGTAAAATGTCCCAGTGATGTTTTATCGCATATCACTACAACACGGAATGCCTCTTGCCCAGTCAAATGACTCGACCGGGACAAGATCTTGAATGCATTCTGTATTAGTTTGTGTTTTTGTCATAAGAAATGACAGCAATAAAGTTGACTAATTTGTGATATCATACTGATTCACAGCTCCTGTATGTTTCAAAATCTACAGGAGGCAAATATAGATGGAACAATAATGTTATGGTATGAGTTATTTTATTGATCAATAACCTTGGAATCTTAATCTCAATACTTAACCTCCATGCATACAAACAACATAGCTTCTGAAATTCCACTTGATTATTATTCTAACAAGGAAACAAATAATTCCTTTACGTATGAGGATGAGCAGGAATTTCGCAGCTATGGTGCTGCTGAGTTGCAGTCAAATGATATTGCACATTACGGACTTGGGTTTGTGAGACTATCTCAACAGCCACGAGCGAGGCACTGCTCATGTCATCTGCAAATCACAAATCGTAGCTCCTGACGCGAACCGCTGCACAGAAGCCAAGTGCCAAAGGGCTTTGGCCACAGCCAGCATCAGACTTTAAAGTGATTTGAAACAGTGAGCAAAGGAGGGGCAGAATTTGCCTCGCAGCCGAACATAGACAGAGCTCCAATCTTCAATGGAATGGAAAGAAGAGGAAAGAAAAGACGGGAGAAGGAGAGGGTAAAAAAAAACAAAAAACAGTAGCATCGCCAGCTCGTCCATCATTTCTCTAAAAGGTCAGGATTTTGTAGGTGGAATTGGGAAGAGCAGTGAATTGCACATGCACTGAACAGCAGGGTATTTTCCGCTGCCATGACCAGCTAAGGAGGGCTCCTTTAAAACACATCTGCCAGTAAACATTTTGGCCTGACTCTGGGTCATCTCTCCTGTCTGGACGTGGCTCGGCCGAGCGTGAACAAGTACCTGCACAGAAGCAGACAACAAGTCACTTGCTGCACAGCTTCCCCGAGCCCTGACCGCCTTAAGACCACGCAGGAGATTACATCTGGCCTTTCTTTTGAAAGATTTCCTCACCAATTTCAATTACTTTTTATTTTTATTTAAGTTTTTATTATTTATATTATTTTTCTATTATTATTTCTGTTATCCTATTTTTTGCTCTTTTACTTTACTGGCTTAAGAAAGGAGCAAAAGTTACTCTTTCCTTCCAAAAGATTCACACTATATTTCCCCTGGGGAATCGGTTGCATTAATGGTATGAACTATTTTATAAACACTGGGCTCAAAGCATAAGAAATGATATCAATAACACAAGAAAGCATAAAACAACAAAATAGTTACTAAAAATGTAGATATTATTAGAGCCAGTAAAATAAAGCTAAGACAAAAACTACCATTTTCAATCAACAAATGCTGAGACAAATGCACAAAGGCAAAAAATGCAAAGTTTGAATACAAAGATAACTGTAATTCATCTTTCACCTCACGCCTTTATTTGGACAAAGAGTTCGTTCAAAATTAGGTCTGTTTTGGATAGTGTCAGCCACCAAAAAAAGAAACCAAAAAACACATGGTTCTCAAACCGTGCTTCATTCCAAATAGGAATATGCAGATTGGGGAAGTTGGAAACTGTCAAAGCGATGTGGAGGTTGCTCCGCAGAGCAAACAGAGCGAGGGACAGGTGGGAGCTAGGCTCTCCGTCTCTCTGGCAGCCATGTTGTTGCTGCTCTGAGGCTCCTGGGACGCAGGGAAACATCTGGAATGAATTGTCGATGGGTTTGATACGGTATCTAGCGTAATGAAATATGAATTTCCCCGCCGCGATATAAACACAAATGACCTTAGCCGCTCCACGTTTACTTCACCCCTCACTGCAATCTTTCTTGCTCTTCCCTTCTTTCTCTTTTTTTTATTATCTCAATCTGTTTTTCACACACCACTTTACTCTCCCATGTCTCAATTTATACCATTTACACTGACGAAAAGCTGCGGACGTCTGAAACAGGCTGAAAAAATTAACTCCAATAAAAATTTAAAAAAAACACTCATGGAGTACATGGATTACAATCCCATTATTCCCAGTCGACGTGGCATTTTCACGCGTAATCCGAAAAATCTGTGTAAAGGTCTCTTGCTATGAGAATGAAAATGAAACAAATGAATTTATTAATGAGTCTTAAAGCTCTTCGTAAGGTGCGGTGCGGTCAGTCCTTTGAGCGCCCAACGTGGACGGCGAGACATGGAGAGAAAAAAAAAAAAGAAAAAGAGCGAGGAAGAGCAATTCATTAAACATGAATGGCTGGAAAGGAGAGCGTCCATGTGAGAGCACGCTGCCGTGCGCGTGACGTGAGCTGAGGGGACAGATTTGCAGGGAGTCCTTTAACGTCCGAGCTTGGGCTTAACATTGTTTAGAGTTCAGTGATTTGAGATTTACTGCCACCGGGGGCAGCCTCAGGGCCTTTTTTTTTTTTTTTTTTTATCATGGGCATTTGAAAAAAAAACAAAAAAAAAAACGCTGCAAACCCAAGCTGTGCTTTGCTTTCCAAAGTGGCGTCTCTTCCTTCTTTCCTTCCCTTCTCCCTGCAGGGAAAACGTGAATTAAATCCAATTACCGCTCTTCACAATGCGGAATTCATTCGGAGTCGATACTGAAAGGTATAATAAGAGTACAAGAAATGGGAATAAGAATGGGCAGTGAACGCGTATTGTAATTGAAATGTTCATTAAAAGTAACAAGGTGTCGTATTGGAAGCTTCTGCTTACTTTGCTGCGGTAAAGTGAGCAGAAGCTTGATCAGAAACACCTCTGATCAATAATCTCATTGGTTTTCCTCTTCTTCCCTCACAGGATCTATTCCATACTATTTAACTGTCAATCAGGTGTTTTTCAGCCTTGAAAGTTGTGCTCTTTTGGTTTGTTTTGTTTTTTAGCTGGACCAGTGATTGGAACACCAGCCAGGTTCTACCCCTGCCCGCCTCTGGGGACCTTTTCATTATCTGTCATTAAATGTTTTAAAGTTTGCATAATTGATCCCCTCAAATAAGTCGTCATTGATTTATGGAGGTCTGGGGGGCTGGAGAAAGACGCTGGTTTAAAAATTCATAACCCCGCCATGCGTCTTCACAATCCATTAGCTGCTCCTGGACCCAAAGTCCTTCCATTGATTGACCTTGTGCGGAGAATCTCATGGACGCTGCATTTTTCCCTCCTCCGTTGCACTGTGGGAAGAGTTATGTTTCAGCTCTTTTTCCCCCTCTCTCCCCTTGATAGATCTCACTTTGATTTTCTCTCTCTGCAGCTGTATCTCTTTCTCTGTCTTTTCCCTGAATTCTCCCTCCCGCTGTCTCTTTAGTTCTCCTTACTCCATCTAAATTGAAAACCTTACTCGGAGACGATGAATAAATAAAGCATGTTCCATAAACAGCTTTCCACTATTATTTAAGCTTCCAGGACCTCGCACTCTGACAGCCCTCCTTTCCCCCGCCATCAAATTCAAGTGTGTAAATTTTCTAAAAGGTGCTGAATGTTTTATGATGATTTCAGGGAATGATGGAGTAATAGCTGAATAGTGAAGCTATTAGTTTTAATATTTATATTGAGTGCCTTGAATCATTAATGTGACAGGATGTAAAATCAGAGCTGCGGGACGTATGTACTTCACAACCGCCAGCCACTTGGTGAAAAATATTTGTTTTCCTGAGCACCTGTGCCAAAGCACAGTGCGCCTCCCATTGGTTGAGGGGGTATGATCTGCCTTTTCCTATTCATTTTCAATTTACATTGAGAGAAAGGAGCTGGTATGACTTATCGGCCGCTCAAGGAGAATACAACACATTGTGTTTAGAATTCAGGGGTCAAGTCCTGTGAACAACTCATAACGTGGATATCCAGCTATTTCTGTTCTCTCTTTTTGGCTACATTATTAATTTAATTAAAAAAAAAAAGATTTAAGCTTTTATTGTTTGTTTTAGTAAGTTACGACTTTTTATGCTAATTGACTGTACAACAATGCATGACAAATCGCTCAAACACGAACTTGGGAAGATAAACACATTTTCATTGTGAGGAATGATGCATCGTGCGCCTCATGTGAGTATTTTTCAAATTTACATGTATATGGTGCAAATTGCTATCAGTTTACATCAGCCCGCAGTCACCGGAGAGAAGTTGATATGAAAACACAGTTGCTCTCCTACTTTCAATCAAGTCTATAAAAAAAATAAAAATAAATCATAACTTACAAAAAAATAAATAAATAAAAAAGGTTTCTAGAGTCAGGAGATACATCAATTGAGGATGGTGGTTTTTCAGATGTCACAGTTTATTTAGAACTGGCCCCAGTCTATAAATACCGCCCGTGCCCTATCCAGATTTGAGCGCTAGGTCTGCTGCTGCTGTTTCTCAGTTTCTTCAGTCTGTGTATCTGCCGCTGTGTGGAGCTTTGGAGTTAAAGGCCAGTTTATTCTTGCGGGTATCAGGCAGCCGGGTCCTGGGGGAACAAACTCTTTCATGCACAGTTAGTGCACTTGACTCAGCATGGAGATGCTTTCAGATGGAAAAGCCATGTTTAGAGGACGTCTTATGAGACATTAGAGCACTCTGTTCCATTGTTTTAGCTCTTCCTAAAATGTCACTTTCCTCTCCTGAGCCTGCCCCTCACCCACTGCATGCTGGGAAACATCACAGGGAGGGAGAGGACAAATAAATAAAATCTTTTCTCCCTTTTGCTCTTTCAAAGCTATGGTCCGTTGAAAAGGGAAACAGAACATAAACACACTGCAGCCATTGCAGTGATTTCTGTACAGAAGGTACTTCAATGAATTAAATTGCTTGTGTCCTCCATGAAATTGATTCTTATTCATTATTTATGTCAACATTAAAGGATAATACCCACATTATTATGTTGTTCGACGCTATCCATGATATATATATTGTATATTTCTTTAACATTTGATTTTGAAATGTCATGGCATTGGGAGAGCAGGGTTTGCTTCCGCGTGGATGACGCTTGCTTGTGGCTTTCTGAACGCAGCTGACAAGAAAAAACACCCACAATCACTACTAACTAGAATATTGAGGTCTGCATTTCACCTCACAATTCACCATCACTTCATGAAAGGTCACTTCCCCACACAGCTATGATAATCTGACCATGTTCTGCACTCCCTTTCCAACTATACCAGATAGATAGATAGATAGATTAAACTGTGGATAAAACCTAATAAAAACGTGCAAGGTGCGGCAATGATGCGGTATGTGTCCCATCCCCCTGCCGGGCAATGCTCTCTCAGATGAATGATAATGATTCGTCTGGATTCAAACGTTAGGATAATTGAAGAAAAGATGCCGTGACTGGAACAGATGTTTCATATAGACTGCACATCACAATTCTTTGTGTGTGTGTGTGTGTGTGTGTGTGTGTGTGTGTGTGTGTGTGTAACAGAATTCGGTGTGTGTTTGAATATTTTAATGTACTTTTACTGTGCATGTATGCATGTACGCATGTGTGCGTATTTAGTGTGACGCGAGAACACTCCACGTCCTCCTGAATACATGAAAAGATGTAAACATGGTCCAGGCTCGGAGGCCTACTTGTCGTACATGCCCATGAATCCTGATAAGACACATATTGTGGAATTGTTAAGCACGATTAAGGAGCAGCAGGATGGCTTCTTGAACCCGAGCTACCTTCTTTCCTCCATTCAAGCTGCGGTGTGACGATCCCAGACCTCTGGCAGTGGCAGGCATTCTTGTTTGGCCTTGAAAATTCAATCTATTCAAACTATCTTTATTTTTTTGTTTTGGCAGTTGTACGACAGAGCAGAGAATCAAAAGGTAATATTGTAGTCTAATTCCCAGGTGGAATATGGGATACCCATACTCAACAGGAGAATGGTAAGTTAATCATATTCCCACCCAGACAGAATCAAGGTATACTGTGTATATTAAATCAGTCAAAACAGTAGTAATGAAGCATTCTTATTTTTGGTATCATCTTTGTTATATTAATATAGTTGCACAGCTCGGTCTGTACAAAACCTAAAGATTTTTTTTTGTGCTTTTTTCATAAATACATGCAACATTTGTTTTTCTGTGTAAAACCAAGTATGTACTGTATGTCTAGATAGATAGATATCTGCACTCTGAAAACGGGTGTAAATTTCCATTAATATATACAGTATTTGTATATATGAATGTTACAGGGGACCTATAATGCTCCTTTTCATGCAAGTTAATATAGGACTCTGAGCTTTCTAAAATATGTTTTTGAATTTTGATTGCTGAAAATAACACAAGATTAATATCACAAGCCATTCTAACATACTTCTATACCATCCTGTTCCAAAACGGGATGTTTTTTGAGGCCCTGTGTTCTGTGAGCCAATGGGATTTTAGCACAAGTTCCGGGTTCTGTGAGCCAATGGTGTTTAAGCATGGCTGTCGTATTTACTCCGTAACTTTCACTGATATCACCTTATCTGTCCACCAAAATCAGTTTCGGAACAAATTTGAATGGAGAAATAAACGATCCAGTTGCTGGATCTTCACTCATCATCACTATCCACAAGGCTTCATTAAAAAGTTTGTTCTGATTTTCGTTGCCGTGCTCCAAGTTTGTAGTAGACACGGACACTGCACTGTGATGCACTTTAACTCTCGGGCGCGGAGATTTTTTGTTTCATGTAAATGTTGGAAAATCTTCTTCTTCTTCATTCGGCTGCTCCCGTTAGGGGTCACCAAAGCTGATCATCTGCCCCCAATACCTTCTGTTCTGCGCATCTTCCTCCTTTACACCAACCGCCTGCATGTCCTCCCTCACCACATTCATAAACCTTCTCTTTGGCCTTCCTCTTTTCCTCTTGCCTGGAAGCTCCATCCTCAGCATCCTTCTCCCAGTGTAACTCTCATCTCTCTTACACACGTGTCCAAACCATCTCAATCTCGCCTCTCTCACTTTTCCACCAAACTGCCACCGCCTCTAAACTGTACAACTTGGCTGGTCTCACTACTGTCCTGTAGACCTTGCCCTTCTGCTGGAACCCTTCTGTCACAGACGGACAATCTTCTCCACCCACTCCACCCTTCCTGTGCTCTCTTCTTCACCTCTCTCCCGCACTCGCCACTGCTTTGGATGGTCAACCCCAAGTACCTGAACTCATCTGCCTTCTCCACCTCCACTCCTTGCATTCTCAGCTTTTTGCCGCCCTCCCTCCCTATGCCTCCACTTCTCCAGGCTCTCCTCAACCTGCTCCCTACTCTCGCTATAGATCACAATGTCATCCATGAACATCATAGTCCACGGAGACTCCTGCCTGGCTTCATCTTTTAACCTGTCCATCACCATTGCAAACAAGAAAGGGCTCAGAGCTGATCCTTGATGCAATCCCACCTCCACTTTGAATGCCCTCGTCATGCCTACTGCACACCTTACTACTGTCTGACTGCCCTCATACATATCCTGTACCACTCTTACGTACTTATCTGCCACCCCCGACTTCCTCATGCAATACCACCCTTCCTCTCTCGGCACCCTATCATATGCTTTCTCTAAATCCACAAAGATGCAGTGCAAATACCTCCGGCCTTCCCTGTACTTTCCCATCAGCATTCTTCAAGCAAACATTGCATCTGTAGCACTCTTTCCTGGCACGAAACCATACTGCTGCTCGCTGATCCCCAGCTCTCCTCTTAACCTAGCCTCCACTACCCTTTCCCATAGCAGCTGCTGTGGCTGATCAACTTTATTCCCCTGTAGTTACTATAGCTCTGTACGTCTCCCTTATTCTTGAAGAGGGGTACCAGAATACTTCTTCTCCACTCCACCGGCATCCTCTCCCTTTCCAGGATGGTGTTAAACAGTGTCGTTAGGAACGCCACTGCCATTTCACCTAAACATTTCCATGCTTCCACAGGTATGTCATCTGGGCCACCTGCAACAGCTTCATATTCTTTAATGCTGGTCTCACCTCATCTTTGCTAATTTGCTGCACTTCTTGATCCACTATCCCCACATCATCCACTCTTCTCTCCCTCTCATTTTCTTCATTCATCAACTCCTCAAAGTACTCCTTCCACCTTCTCAACACACTCTCCTCACTAGTCAGCACATTCCCATCATTATCCTTCATCACCCTAACCTGCTGTACATCCTTCCCAACTTGGTCCCTTTGTCTTGCCAATCGGTAAAAGTCCTTTTCTCCTTCCTTACTGTCCAACCTCTCATACAACTCGTCATATGCCTTTTCCTTTGCCACTTCTCTCTTCGCCTTGCACCGCATCAGCTTGTACTTCTGTCTACTTTATTCATCTCTCTGACTATCCCATTTCCTCTTCGCCAACCTCTTCTGTTCTATGTTCTCCTGTACTTCCTCATTCCACCACCAAAAGTCCTTGTCTTCCTTCCTCTTCCCGCATGATACACCGAGTACCTTCTTGGCCATCTCCCTCAGCACTTCTGCAATTGTTTCCCAGTCGTCTGGTAACCGTTCATTCGCACCTATTGCCTGCCTTACCTCTTCCGCAAAATTGCTGCAACACTCCTTTTACAACTTCTACCATTTTATGTTTGGCTCCTCTTTCACTCTCTTCATCTTCTTGGCCTCCAGAGTCATCCTACAGACCACCATCCGATGCTGTCTAGCAACACACTCCCCTACCACCACTTTGCAGTCACTAATCTCTTTCAGATTGAACCTCCTGCACAAGATGTAGTCCACCTGTGTGCACCTTCCTCCACTCTTGTATGTCACCCTGTGTTAATCTCTCTTCTTGGATATGTATTCACAACAGCCAATTCCATCCTTTTAGTGAAATCCACCACCATCTGTCCTTCCACATTCTTCTCCTTGACACCATATCTACCCATCACCTTCTCGTCACCTATGTCTCTGATCCCTTCGCAAACATGCCCATTGAGATCTGCTCCAAGGACCACTCTCTCTCCCTTGGGGACGCTCTCCACCACTACATCCAACTCACTAAAGAATTCTTCTTTCCCTTCCATCTCACACCCAACTTGGGGAGCTTACTGTATGCATTGACCACATTCATTATCACCCCATCAATTTCCAGCTTCATGCTCATCACTCTGTCCGATACTCTCGTCACCTCCAAAACACTCTTGACATATTCTTCCTTCAAGACTATCCCTACCACATTTCCCCTGCCATCCACCCCATGGTAGAACAGTTTGTAGCCGGCTCCGATACTCCTGGCCTTACTCCCCTTCACTCCCCGTCTCTTGTACACATAGTACATCTACCTTCCTTCTCTCCATCATGTCAGCCAGCTCTCTCTCTTTACCCTTCATAGTGCCAACGTTCAAAGTTCCTACTCTCAACTCTACTCTCCTACCCTTCTTCCTCTCCTGCTGTCTCCGGACACGCCTTCCCCCTCTTCTTCTTCTTCTTCGGCCGACAGTAGCACAATTTCCACTGGCACCCTGTTGGCTAAGGGCACCACTGGCGGGTGTTGTTAACCTGGGCCTCAATTGATCCGGTAAGGAAATCAGATTTGTTGTCCGCATGTTTGATTTGGCATAGTGTTTACGCCGGATGCCCTTCTTGACGCAACCCTCTCTATTCATCCGGGCTTGGGACCCGCACTGATAATGTCACATCAGGTTCACAAAGCGAAGGCAGTTATTTTACTATTATTATTTATGTGTGGAGAAATACTGTTTATACCTGTTCTACACAAAAATAATGAAATATAGACCAGGTTTTATTTATTTTTTTAATTGTGAAATGTTTAAAAATATATAATAAATAAATAATGGAAATTGGTATTTAAATTATCCACTATCCTGTCAGCTAATAACAGGAAACTGAGGCTACAATTTGCACAGGCTCACCAAAAATGGACAATTGAAGATTGGAAAAACGTTGCTGCAACATTTAGATGGTAGGGTCAGAATTTAGCGTAAAGAACTGAAAGCATGGATCAATCCTGCCTTGAGGGTTAGGGTTAGGGTTCACACTGGTGGTGTGATGGTGTGGAGGATATTTTCTTGGCACACTTTGGGTCCCTTAGTACCAACTGAGCATGGTTTAAAGGCCACAGCATACCTGAGTATTGTAGCTGATTGTGTTTTCTTCAAGTATGTTTTCCTTGCACTGCATTCTCTGTCTGGTTGTAAGATTAAATAATGTAATGCTATTTAAAATTACTTTTAGGAGGATTTAAATGTATATTTAATACAACACAGTCAATTAATTCTATTATATAATTATAGGACCCAGAATCGCGATTGTGGCGCCTCCCCTTGCGGCTGCCTGCGCGAGCACCTTGTGTCGATTACGCACATTTTGGTATTTTTTAGTATTTATAGAGCTTATTGTGAGTAATCACCGGGTGTCATGACATTTCACTGCATATATGTATGAACGTATGTATATGTATGTGACAAATAATCTCTTGAACTTGAACTTGAACTTGAACTTGAACACTGGCTTGTGCACCCCCAATGGCTAGATTATGTAAATGTTGTATGCGGTGTTGTATTTTCCAATACAATAAATAATAAAATAAATACATCTACAATAAAAACACAATGTTTTTATTAGTTTTATCTGTAGAAATGCACAGCAGATCACATGCCGCAGCCTACAGTTTATCTTCCGCATACTCTTATTTTTAAGAAAGAAACACACAGCAGAATTATTTTTTTAATACTAATATTTCAATCGTCTGCAGCTTATTCACGGACAGTTGGTATTAATTCTTCTTTCTCTGAAAATATTTGTTTGTTGAATTACTCTAATGGCGGGCAGTTCAAATTAGAATGAAACCCTTAGTGACGTCCATCAAGGCAGCAAGGCTGAACGGCCCGTTTTAGGACATGTTTTCTGAAACTGACAGCTCACAAGAAACTATGGTTGTCTTATTTCACTGTTTGTGTTTAAATAGGCCCATCAGAGACCCAAATCTATGTGCACAAGCACAGAAAAAGTGAGATTACGCAAAATAGGTCCCCTTTAATGTTGCTGCTTAATTGCTTTTCTTGTTTTTCTGTTTGGTTTTGTCAAGTGTGTTGTTGCTCCGAATCGGGGTTCCTGATTAGACTCGATACTATCTACGAAGAGTCACCGCGTAGGCTTTTAAGACTGGAGCACGATGAGCGCCGGTAAAGGTGCAAAGCCCCGTAGTGACATGACAGATCCCCATCTCAGATCCTGTGTGTGTGTGTGTATGTGTTCCTGTCCCACCCACGACAATGTCACCTCCAAGTCCCGAGTGCAATCTCCCCCATGCTTGTGTTAACAAACACAACACATAGACACACACTAACACACAACACTTTGACAAGGAGACCTGTTTTTTTCTTGTCTCTGACACACACACACATACACACACACACACACACACACACACACACACACACACACACACACACACACACACACACACACACACACACACACACACACACTATTTTAAAAACTCAACCCATTCAAGCTTGACCTAAAAATTCTGTGTATTCAGGTACCCAGCATGCCGTTCCACACAGGAAGAGTGCCCTGCACCGGTGCTAATACACACAATGATCCTTCACAACAGAAATTACACGTTTCCATCATGTCTGTGTGACAAGACTAATTAGTGTGTTTGCTTAATTACAAGCGCTGCCTCGTGTAGCGCCGTAATGATGAGTCCCGAGGCCTCTTTAATATTCAAGCCGCCGCCGTATTGTCAACAGCCTGGACGTAGCATTCAGAGATTCCTCATCGATCCAGTGAATATGATATGTGCCGGCCCCATTGTGCGGCCACAGAGCACTTTATACCCACGGATGATTGACAGGCCACGGTTCTCCCTCAGAAGAGTGTGAACCGTTGAACCTAGTTAATAAAACATTAGAATTGCCTGAAAGGACCGGCTAAAAAAATATAAAAAAGTGGTTGGAGTGGGGAGCGGTGGGGGATGGGGGTCACCGGTGTTCAACCATCACCATGGCGGCCCCAGAGCCAGTGCCGGCTCTCCCCGTCCTCCAAAGCAACATCACAGGGGGTCCACGTGGCCTCATTAAAATCAAGGAGATCACATGTATGGACCAGAGGAAGAGGGGTAGTCCCGGCTCAAAGCGCCAGGGCTCCCAGGGCACAGCTCTTTGAGGAGGAGCCGCTGGAGAACACGGGGGATAAAGCCCTGGAACGGCAGAAACAATAGATGTTTAACGCAGCCTGTGCACTCCACCAAGCAGAGGAGTGATCCAGATCAGCTTCAAAGGAGTGGACACAGTGGAGACGGTTCCACGTCAAGTTCACCTGATCTGACCTGATAGATAACCTCATCAGATAGATAGATAGATAGATAGATAGATAGATAGATAGATAGATAGATAGATAGATAGATAATATAATTTGAGCCTAGCATAGCTTTTTATTCCCTTTTTTGACAAAATCAAAGTATTTATGACTCATTATATTTCCATAATTCATGCTGTTGATTGGGCACAGAATGGGGGGAGAGGCAGAGAGCTGTTAGGCCCATTTTCTAACCACTTGCATTTGTACAGCTGTCTGCTCGGTTGCCTCTTCCCTGGCTTTATTTGCTGTGGTCTTTGGCCGCCTTCCGAGTCATGTACGGAGGCTTTGAGGCTTTGCAGCGACCAGCATCAAGCTCTGACGACCCAGCTCAGTGCGACGGGCTGCAGAGGAGTACTCAGACATTAATTCAAGGAAAAAGTACAAATACTCTGACACTAAATTACTTATTGTACCACACTGACATTTCTACTCTAGTAAAAAGTATATTACAGTTTTGTCCCAGCAGAATTTGCAGAATTTGCACATTTTGCAGAACACACAGGCCAAAATGACAACTGGCCGAATGACAAAATGCACCAAAACTCTCAAAACAATAAATAATGACACAAAATCAATTACCAATATCAAACAACTTGATAGCTAATGAAAAGCTATATAAAGCTATATATAAGAGACATTAAACATGTCACAGTATGGCTGTATTCTTTTCTCCTAAAATTATTTCACCAAAGATGACCAATTCAGAGAGAATGTCACTCAAGAGCATGAATGTCCAGGCTTTATTTTACGTCTCCAATTTCGGAAACCTTTCCAAAACATTATCCTTTACAAACTCGATGAGACTGTATAAACAGAGAATAAAAATAATTCATACAACATATTCAGTCCGTTCATTCTTGTAGATTAAGCCACAGGTTTTCCCAATATCACACTGGATGTCTTCCCTCGTGATGCAGCGAGGAAAGAATCTCTGAACCCCTCTTCCCCTTTGACCCCTTCTTATGGGCCCCTCTACCTCTCCTTTGTCCTTTCTTGGTCCATTCTTGAAAATGGCAACTCAGAGGTGAGGTCTTTTATGCATGAACAGGGACTGAGTGCTGATTGAACATTTTTCACACGTGCAGAAGAGGTCCACATTTAAGAACGTGGTCTCAGCTGTGAACAAATGTTTTCATTTAGTTTGACATGGTTTACTCAGCTGAATTACTGAGTTACTGTTTTGCAAACATGTGCTTAGCATTTGCATTGTCTGTGAAAGTAATGAGAAATAACTTACTGCTTTGCTAATACTATTGTGATCATTAGGTTATGATGGAGTCCAAGTGGACCCCAGTTTCATTAAGACATTAAGTGTCTTAGCGTTCAAGAAAATCTCTAGTGCTTGCTCTTAAATGTCCTTAAAGTATTACAAGTAAGATAAATTGTTATATACAGTGCCCTGATATAACAGATCCCATTAAAATGTCTACCATAACCCCTTTTTTTATCCTAATTATAATTCACAAAAAATTGTATGGTGGTGTCATGGTAATCTGATTATTGTATATTGTCTTTTTTTGCAATGGTAAAATATCCCGTATTTTGGGACAGTGCCATATTATTATTTATTTTCTACTTTGATTACTTTATTGTGACAAAATAAAAAAGTATATATCTATGTATACGTCTGTCCATCACTGTCGATATATCTATCTCTTTTACAAACAATCAAATATGAATATAAATCTGAAAAAAATAAATAAAGTAAATTACTGTGCTAGAAATCTAATTATTGAATATACAGCAGGCCCGTGCAGAGACCTCAAGAGGGGCAGGTGCTCAATGGAAAAAAAAAAAAGAGCACATGGAACCCAAATTTAAAATGCCATTTCCATTATAACCTGTTGAATTTTAGCAACCCATATATCTAAATGTGTTCTGTCCATCAGTTTCTTCCTACACCAATGCTACCTTTATTGGTGGAACAACTCAACCAATGAGGACGCTTTTAGAACGTGTACCTCATGAGTATTCATATCTTGCCCAGAAAATAAATCTGTGCATTTCTGCTCGTCTGGACCTTGTCTTCTCCTTTTTCCTACCCGTTAAATAAAGTAATTTATTCTGGAAAATGTGACTCATTGAAGCACTATAGTTGCTCCGTTATTCTCCTGCCGTGATTATTAAAAATAATGTCGGGAAAGGGGTTATTGTCTTATTTTTCCCCACAAAAACCACACAGTGGCGCCTGCTTAAATACGGCTGTTATTTGGGCTGACAATTGATATTCAAATTTTGAAAAAATAAAATAAAACCAAACAAAAAAATGCTCTGCATATACAGCATGAAATGAAGTGGAGTAAAAGTCTCTGAAACTGAATGTAGCACAAATACTTGACTTTTTTTTTACCCAAGTACAGGAACAAAGTATTTGCACTCTGTTATTTCCCATCACTGAAATAAAATAAATGACTCCCGGCGATGTAGTAGCCTTTACTATTTCCAGTCTCCACCAGTGCCTTAGGCCGTGCTAAAAGAAAAAGACGGACTTTTCCTATTTAAAGACGAGGGTCGCACCCTATTAAAAAAGATAACATCGTTAGAGGATCGGCGTGACGTGAGTGTCATGGAAAGCATCTGCCAGGCCGAGGGCTCTCCGACCTGCTAAAACACTCACAACGAGTACATGTAGGTGGCACTGGAGGAGGAGGAGGAGGGGGCGGTCGGAGACGGTTTGTTTATGGATGCAGTTTTAAGAAAAGCCCCCTGTTTGTGGGGCAGCAAGCGGAGGGTAATTACGCTCTATCCGGTGGATCCAGGATGCTTCACAAAAACCTGACACGGGAGGGCAGACGTGCCAGGCAACAGGGGTTGGGGGGTCGGGGGAGAAAGAAAATCATAGTTTGTTATTATGGTGCTTGCAAACATACACACACACATAATACTCTCCCTTTCTCACAGACACACATACACACAGCGATCGGTGTAACTGGCATGTGCCCCAGGAAGTCAGGGATGCCAGGGCGAAAGGAAACGGCAGCGAGTTAATTAGGCTTTGGATACACACTCTTATGGTTCTCGCACCTCGCTCACCTCCAGCACGCTTCCTTCCTGTCATTCCGTTCCCGGCAGTTCAGCCAGAGAGAGAGAGAGAGAGAGAGAGAGAGAGAGAGAGAGAGAGAGAGAGAGAGAGAGAGAGAGAGAGGCACAACAAGATGGCCCACAAATAGCTGCTCCCACCCTCCATGACAAGCTCTGTACTTTACTTCAGTGCTCGAGAGGAGACTGTCTGTGTGTGTGTGTGTGTGTGTGTGTGTGTGTGTGTGTGTGTGTGTGTGTGTGTGTGTGTGTGTGTGTGTGTGTGTGTGTGTGTGTGTGTGTGTGTGTTCATCCTATTGTTAACTCACGCAAGTTTAAAAGCCATCGTAAAAACGCTCCACTAAGCCGCTTAATCTTCCCCCATTACCCAATCATCCCCCGTCTTTGTTTGAGGGCGTGGAATAAAGTGAAAAAAAAATTCCCGGTGCGAGCAGAGGAGTTGTGCCACATGTCAGGCACACACTGGCCCAGGGTTGTGGCAAATAGACAAATAGACATTTCAAACATGGCTGCTGGTGCGCTGCATTATGTCAAGAGACGTATTTTGGAGTGTAAGCTAATGTGGATGGTGGAGCCGGCACTCGCCCACACAGATTTCCAAACAGCGGGGGGACATTACCAAGTGTATATGCCACTGAGAATCACTGATATACAATCCATTTTTTTACTGCACGTAGCACAGTTTTGGTCAAAGGAATCTTCATTGACTTGGTAATTAATTGGCTACATTGTAACACCTCACCAATTTGCATTGACGCAAGGTCCAATATCTTCAATGTAGATTTTTCATATATTTGTTCCAATGATATGATATAATAATAATAGTAATACACACGTGTAATTTATTCTAATATAACGTATTTTATACTGACAAACGACTATACTTTTTTGTCAAAAGTATAAAAGGTATCTATCAATCTCCCGGATAAGTCTCTCGCACGGTGTAATTATTGACAGAATCCATGTGTTGCCTCTCGCACCACCGGCATCCATCTGGTGTCTCGGTGAAGTCCGCTAATTGGCAAACTCAATATTTAACTCCGCCTAACCCCCATCGCAGCAACCCAGACAGATGAGATTTTCAGGCAGAAGTTGTTAGAACCACTGATATGGAAAAATGATCTTATACATTTCTGGCTGTATCTACTCCTTGGCTGGTTATAAAAATAAAAAATAAAAAATGAAAACAGGAAAGGGGGTTCTATTTGCACTGATTGAGGAATGTCGAGGCGGGAAGCCGCTTTTGGCAGACGTACAGCGTGTCATGTATTATACATGTGTACTCTTTCAGCGATGCACAAAAGCCAGATGTTCGATCTATCGGTGGGTCCCGGCACCGCTAACATGTTGGAACACGATGGGGTGAAAACCAAACAACAACAACAAAAATAAGCCTTTTATTCCTGTTACCAATGGCGGCCATATTGGAATAAACATTATAAAGGGTACTTGTGATAGCTGGAAAACGGGTGCCGCTTAGAAAACACTTATTTTTTCCCCTACTAACAAAATGGAAAGAAGACAATGTATTTAGACCAGATTTTTCTCCCATCTGCTTCATTTTGTTTAGTTTCTCTGTAGTTATTTCTACTTTTCGGTCAATGGGGAGGTCTCATCTCGTATGGAAGTGTTGGGAGTCTGGCGGAATACTGTTTTTTGGCTGGGCGACAGAGAGCTCTCGGAGGGCAAAGCAAACAGCTGTGGCATCTGGGTGGGAGGTACGGTGCCACATCCCACCAGCCACACAGGAGACAGATGAGAGAGAGGGAGAGAGAGAGAAAGAGAGAGAGAGAGAGAGAGAGAGAGGGAGAGAGAGAGAGAGAGCATGGGGGTTGGTTGGGGGGACGCAGATCTGATGCAATGAACTGGAACCTGTCCGTGTTTAATGGTCGGGTCAGTCGTATTCTTGCGTATACAGCTCTTTCAGCATTCATAAGAGGCCGTGGTGTCATCAGATGAAAGCCCAGGCCATGAGCTCTGATGCCACAGTGAGGGAGGGAGGGAGGGAGTGAGTGAGTGAGTGAGTGAGTGAGTGAGTGAGTGAGTGAGTGAGTGAGTGAGTGAGTGAGTGAGTGAGTGAGTGAGTGAGTGGGAGGGTGGATGTGCCATGAAGACCAACCCCTGGGAATCCTTCACACACAGCTATCACTCGGGGAGCAGAGACAGACCTGATAAATAAATCAACTTAGAGTCCTGCAGAGGACTCAGGGCCCTATCCTCCTTTATGGGTACAGCAAGAGAGGGCGGTCGAGAGAGAGGGGGGGGGGGTAGAAAAAAAACCTTTGACTTCTCCACGCCTCGGTCCCACTAGGCACGAGGACCAAAGACACAGACTCTGTGATTCTTTCAAAAAAATTAAATATATTCACTTATCTGAAAGGCCCGGGCTCAAGATCCTCATCATTTTCTTTAGCATCACAGATAAAAGTGTGAGGACTTTCCCATTGGCTTTCAATCGAGCGCCCCTTTGAAAGCTTACACTTAATGATTTGAAGGTCCTTTTAGAACTTACTTTGGGACAACAATTTCTGAACTGACCCCTTTCATGTCGAGATGAGTGGAGTCGGCATCTATGAGAACATCAAGGCGCTTCAAATTACGCCGACTTTAGAGCCGACGCCGGTTATTGGAGCTTAATTGAATGCGACTGACTTGTCTCCGACAGCCGTCTTTATTTTTAATCTGGCCTGCGAAAGTTTTATTTGTGCGGTTATTTATTTATCACAGACAAAAGTGTGTAGTAAGAGAGTATCTCTCGGATTTAATATCGGGTTTGCGCGCGCTGACTTTCACATATGGCGATACCGTGGCGAGTACGAGTGGCGAGGTAGGTGTCTTGTCTCTTCTTATTTTTGCCTTCCTCTGAAGTTTAAATTAAACACTTCAGTTGTGGATCTTGAAATTTGTCGTGATCAAAACACTCGGAGGAACAAAACAAAACAAAGAATGTTTTGGGGCAGAGAGACGGAGCGATGCGGGGGGGTGGGGCGGGGGATCCGGAGACAAAAGCTCCATCCGAATTCCCTGCGCTCTCCGTGTCAGTTAGAAACTTAATGGTTGTGTTTACCTTCTTCCCCCTGAATGTTTTCTCTCAAGGCCTCCTTTAACACACTCTATTTGACTCTAGGAAACATTTCATTCCATCTTATTTTCCTAGCGCTTCCTCCCGCATTCCGTTTGTTCTCGGCTGCTGTTAAGTTTTGCTGCAGTTTTTGGCAAGTGTTACACAGAATATGTGTCTTAAGGCACATTTCAGCCTGACAGCGAGAGCGAGAGAGAGAGAGAGGGAGAGAAAGAGAAAGAGAGCGAGGGAGCGAGAGAAAGGAGGGGGGGTGACAGCATCGGCTGGATTCTGAAATCCTTCTCTTTCTTTGTGGTCTCGGATAAGTAAAAAATGAAAAAAAAAACGTGCAACACCCCTGTGATTAAAATCTCCTTCTGATATTTCTATCAAGATTTCTATTAAGGAGACAGATGGAAAGCGAGAGGGGCTGCCAAAAAAAAAAAACAACAACAAAAAAAAAAAAAAAAACAGCGTGCCATGCCAGACAAGACAAGCATACACATCCGAGCGTGTGAAACACCATTCAAAAGAACGGGGAAGGGCATTTAAAATATTTAACACCAACAGTTTGGGATTTTTTTTCCTCCTCCTGTTTCTGTTGTTTATTGTTTGGTGATTGCGCGCTCCTGCGCGCCGTCTTTGCATCACAATACGTTTCAGCGACGCCGAAACGAAAACCACGAGCGGTACGTCTACGTGTGAAAAGCGCTGGGCCGTCAACCGGGTGACACGGGAGAAGCGGGCCTACCACGCGCCTGCTGACAGCGCTGCAATCCGCCCCATCTGCGGTGCTTCACAGGCCTGTCATCCCCTAAGTATCTGGTAATTGTGTTTCCAAACCACACAATTATGTAGCGCCAGCTTACAAACAACAAGGCCGAGGAAGGCAAGCCGCTGTTTTTCTGCCGAACAATTTCATATTTTTTGCAAAAAAAAAAGAAAAGAAAAAAAAGAGTCTTTTACATTTCCTCAGGCCGGTGCTTTCTCTGTCCTCATGTCCTCATTCATCCCTCCCGTCCCTCCTCCTTCCGCCCTTTCTTCCCTCTCTCTCTCTCTCTCTCTCTCTCTCTCTCTCTTTATGTCGTGATCTTCTTTAACCTCAGGTTACATTATGACAGGGAGGTGATTGCCTGGCCCTCTTCCAAGGCCCCATTATCAGAAGGGCCAGCACCTAATCTGGAGGAGCAGCACTTCATTAATGTATTATTAAGCAGCCTGTTATAGTACTGCGGCACACGGCCCTCTCTGCTGGGGATCGGCCCTAATGGGGGAGGCAGAGAGAGAGAGAGAGAGAGAGAGAGAGAGAGATTACAGCAAAAAAAAAAAGGCGGGCGTCAGGGGCGTCGAAGCAGCACTTCCGTGCTTGCCCTATCATCGTTTTCCACAATGGATCACATCACAGAGGCTCCTCTCGGCGATCGGCTTAATTGCATATTTGAAATGCTAAAGACAACAGGGCTTAATTGAAAGGCTTTCTCGACAACCACTCCACCACCCTCCATCCTCACTGTGACGGTCCTGTGTTGTAAATAATGCTCATTCTACTCGAGATGAGAGGAGGAAGTATATACAATTGCTTTATACCATTGCTTTAAACAGTTGCTTTATACAAGTGGCGTTGCGATCAAAGACCATTTGAGTTTGATCATTTCTTCACTTTATGAGAGAAAATCTTGAGGTTTTTTGTTCTGTCAACGATTGCACATGTACAAAATTTACATAATAATGAAGTACATTTCGCTCATTCTAAATGTGGATGTAGTTTTTCAAAGAAGCTGTTTATATATCATATAAATTACCCCACGATTCAACTAGCCAGACGAAATGTCTGCATGAAATAGCTTCCGTGTAGTTTCTATTGACACTAAAGTACAGTACGTTGTTGAGTTATGTTTGTCAAAATGCTATGCATATTAATAGTGCTCTGAAAGCTCATGTTGATGTTTGCTTGTAACCCATTTTAAAGTGGTATTCCATGAGATTATTTTGTAAAAAATAAATAATAAATAAATAAATAAACACACACATAAAAATAATTAAACATTTGATATTTGTTCTGTATGAATTTAGCTGGAAACCGCCATTTCATGTATTTGTGTTCTGCATGTGCTATTTCCATTGTTGGTTGCGGAATAGCAGACGCCGTGAATTTGTTAAACTAGCATAGCTGGTTACAGTCAGTGAAAAGATTGGCAAAAAAAAGGGATCGAGAAATAAACAAAACAATCAGTCAGAAGAAGGCAAACTTACACAAACATCATATGGCCTGAGCGCGTTAATGATGGCGCGTTTTTCTTATTATACGACCTTGATATGTATGACTTCTTGGAAAAAAGGTGTTTACGTCAACCACCTTCTATTCTGTGCATTTCATTACACTCAATCATGCCGAAAACCACTGCTGATGAACGCAAAAACACCCCGGCAAAGTTCCACGTTTTGTTTTATTTGGACCAAAATCAACCCCACTCTTCTCACTTGAGCTTTAACTACAGTCAAATGTATCCTTCAGGGGAGCGGGGTGGAGCCGCCCCCCCCCGCTTGTGGAAACACACACTTCGGTCCCTTCACACTCCCTCTCGTGCCTCTAATTGACTTCATGTCTGTTCATGAACAGAATCCTGCTTTCCACCTGATCCACGTCAAATCACAACATAACACCAAATCCTCCCGTGCTCCCACTCTATTAACAAAGATCATAACCGAGTTCAGCTCCCCGCTATTATTGCAGCAGATGCTAAAATCTCATTTTCAACTCAATTTAACCTGGCAGACCTCGAGGGGGCATGGAGTGGCCCTCCCTCATTTAAAAATTACGAACATAGTGTGAGTCAACATACTACTCAGTGTTTATTTGGTAGTATGTCAATGTTAAAAAACAATCCCCATGCTTTGGTAAATATATCCTGCTCTCAGCATTAGTGGTTTAATGACACGCTTTGTTGACTACGCTGTGATGTCTGGCATTGGAGCAGTGCGTTATTAATAACAGAAACTAATTCCTTCATTTTATGTTTAAGAGAGCGTGGCAGGCAGCGGAATTAGCGTGGATAGCATTGGCTAGCTTAGAAAGCTCAGCACCACCCGAAGTTCCCAGGGACCAATGGCCCCTTAATACTATGATGCCTCAACATAGTTTCAAGATTCAAGAGGTTTGTTCGCCAAATACATATACATACTTTCATACATGTATGCAGTGAAATGCCATAAAAAGAAGAGTAATGTCCTTACTGTACCTCTGGTTGTTGGGGCGTAACCGCACCTGTTGTGAGGATGCCGTTTCTGTTTCACTGTGTTTTTCAGGGTAACTGTTTACAAAGTGCAAAGCCATGATGGCTTTGGGCGGAAAGTAACACATATGGTAACCTTACAGGAGAGAGAGAGAGAGAGAAGAAAAAAAAAAGAATTTGCTTTAATGTCTGCTCATCATCTCAATCCTGAAACGGAAACAATAACGAGCAAACGAAGAAACGAGATACTAGGACAAATATACGAGATGACACATGATAATACTTGTAAATAATGTCAATGCGTCGATCAATGAACCCGGATTCAAAACGCTCAGTAGACAAATGCATAAATACATCATTAAAAAAAAAAGAAAACGATCACACTAAACTAACGGTAAGCACAAGAGCTTTTCACCTGATCTTTGAGGGAGTGAATGCAGCTCCATCACAATGGGACAAAAATGATAACGCTAACGTCAGTATACCGGAGACGTGGACATTATTCTTTTTATGTTGAGGAAGCATAGGCTGGAGGGAGCATGGGGCTGTTTTCAGTTTGAAAATAATTAAATTCAGGAAAGATGGAGCCCTGGGAACATCAATGCGCTCCCCATAGCAACGCCATGCTATCCAAAGGTATTTTTCTATGTTGAGATTGGCATATTTTCAAGATTCAAACTTCTTGCGGTTTTTCTTCCCTCTCAAATGAGTCTTTTTAAAGTTGGTATCAATTTAATAATTCAGCGATCTTTATGCAATTAGTTCAAGTGACCTACATTACTGTGGCAGGATATCAGGTTTTTATAATGAAGTAGTCTCTTGTTTCATGTTCCACTTCATAGAGCTGAGAGGCCCATTACCTGCTTTCAGGGACCAACACACTCCAGGACTTCCCTAATTGTAAGCTCTCCAATAAAGTGACTCCCGGTGTGCGTCTCATCTCGGAACGCGTTCTCCCAATATGAAGGGTGTTTCCGTTCCGGGGCTGGATAAACGATTGTCCGGATTGTCTACCTCTGTAAAAAGCGATTGCTGGCGTTTTGATCTCGTCACCTCGACGACGACGTCGCCGTTTCCCGGGCTTTAATTCCCATTCAGCGGCTGTCATAATGGAGAGCTTCCTGTGAGCGTAAGAGCGAGAGGTGACATTTCCGTGACATCCGTGAGGTGGTTTGTCTGCGGCTGTTGCTTTGAGCTCCCCTGGAGCAGAAACACAGATCCGGAGCAGGAGCAGTCTGGCTCTGGTGTTTAATGGTGCTCCAGCGGCAGGTTCAGTGTTAGGCAGGGGATCCAGTCTGGGCTCCTGACACGGGTATAGCCATCCCAGCACCGCTCGCGGGCCATCTGCGACTAAGTGCTGCGCGGTTATCCCCGGCACAACCGTGATCTTAATGAACCCGCAAGCTTTTTACCGTCAATCAATAATTGAACGGCCACTGAAGGAGCTTTTTCCACAGCTATTTGAAGGGGCACAGCAGTTGCACATTTCACCAGGCCATATAAATACAGTATGCAGTGAAAAAAAGCCTTTTCGGGGGTTAACATATTTTTGCGGGGTTGGATTTGAATTGAATGAAAGAGGCACCAAACTACAGACTATTTTAATTATGACAACAAGATCATTAGCAGACAAAATGATCAATGTTTTTCATATTTTGGATCTTAACCGAGCAGCTGAACAACATTGTAAATAATTGCCAAGCATTGATATACATTTGGGACTCAATTAATACTGTAGTGGATGTAATGCATTGGTGACAATGACTCCAAATTTAAAACTAAAAAGGTATGTTTGCCACTAATATGAAGCAAACGCTCGTTTATTCCATTTCTTTCTTCATTTTTTTCACACTCCGTTTTCCCCAACAGTTTTTTGCGCAATAGATGTACAGCCTATATCAATTCACCACATTAAATAGGCACCATGTCATTTTGTGTAGATCTTTTCGAATCATAATACAGTCAGTTTAAGTCACTACATCTGTTTTGAGCACACTCACAGTCACACACTCACACACACACATGCACATAATAGATGGTCTCAGCCGTTTCAATCCGTTCCTAATTTTCACCTCATTCACGCCTGGGGATGCATCCGACCAGCATTAACATGGGGTCAGAGTCCAGTCCCACACAGTTCTACAGCTAATAACCCCAAGCTACCGTCAAGTCAGCCATGATGCCCGTTTAAGTCTTAAAAAGATTAAGCACACATGGAAATCCTAATAATTATGCCAGGGTGGAGATTACAATATTGATTTAACTATTGGCTGATTATAAGCTGATTATTGTTATTAACACTGCATTACACCATTACCTGCATTATTAACTAGTTTATTTGTGCCTTTTCTTTGTGTTGATTATATTAAAGTGGTAATCCATCAGATCCTCTGTATTGGGTGGATGAAGCTACAAGTCCCAGATTTTCATTTGATACTGCAACATTTCTTTCAACATCCGGTTACAAGTCACTTTCTTTTCTCGAAATATAATTTTCTGATTGATTTGGTGTTTCTTGGTCACTTGAGGTGGTGGGGATATTTTTTTTGTTATTTTGGGAAATGTTCATCCATATCCAGTTTACTTAACACAACCAGCTACTACACAATAGAGGGGCAACATGCATAACACAAATATGTAAATGTGTGTTTTCTTATAGAGTAAAGTGCCATTTAGCTACTGAATTAAATATGTTTTTTTTAATAACAAAGTAATCTTAGAAAATTATGGTTTCACTTAAAATTTTCTTACCTTAATAGATCTGCTTGTCATGACGTCAGTGTGAATTCTGTCCCTTTTCCTTGACATTTTGATTTGGAAGGGATCTGAACAGTTTTGGTTCATTTTTATTTTTATTTTTATTTTTATTGCCTCCAACATCCAGTGACATTAACCAAGATAATGCTACAGATTAATTTGGAAGGTTCTCTTCTGCTGGTTTTTTCCCAGCAGGGCGGACGTCTGGCTCCTTGGTTCCCCTAGCCTCCTTCGTTCAGACTCTTCTTATGTTGCTCATGACATGCAGATGCGCGGGGTTCTAAAGATTTACACGTCCATACGTTACTGACGCTTTGTGGTGCGATGCCAGCTCTCTGTGTGACATTTGGCCTTTGCAACCCTGGCACAATCCATTCACAGAACACTGGTGCTAAGTCCTCTTCCTGAACTATATATTCATGATCAGAGGGGAAGGTATTTGTCTCGTGGGCTCCCGTTAAAAGTCATTTGTCAACGGGTCGCATATTTGAATGGAATTATATTATTTGTCAGCAGACAACATTTTCATAAATCACTCAGCACAAACCTGGACCAAACCTGAAGCCGCGTCATGTAGCCTCGGCACGTCCACCCCAAACTTCCTCTTTAATTACTCGGACCGAGTCTAATGGGAAAACAGAGCTGTTGTCGCAGCGGGGAGAAGGGAGTTTGAGTGACAAGGTCCCGCTCTTGCCTTTTGTTGAATTAAAAGAGGATAGCTATCGACGGATGGGTATATTGAAATGGCCATTTGCATTTTTGCGTCTATATTAAAAGGGATCAGTTTTTAGCCGGCGGAGCACAACAAACAGAAAGGGAAGAGGACAGCGCGGGTTTAATATCACAAACGACACCCGGGGAGCGACCCCTCCTCAGCCTCCCAGCCCTGATTACAGCTTCTTAATTAGGACAGCTTCCTGACTCTGCCTGCTCTTCCCCCAGTTTAAGTCCCAGATTCAATATTTACCCTGCACTCCTCTACTTGTATCGGGAGTTTTTACAGGGGATCCAGAGGGTGAGTCAGGGTGCGTGGGGGGGGTAATATTAATCAGTGAAATCTGCTGAAATATCCCTCTGCATGCAGGTGCAAAGCAATTAGCGAGCTGGCATTTAAAGGGACTTTAATTAATATTGCGTCACATGCGGAAAATTGGATATCAGTTATGTGTAAATGCCTTTCACATGATTTATCAAATATTGGGTTCAGCCAAGTCGCGCTTCAGCAGGTGGTTTGGTGGCGGCGTTAGGGGAACTGGAGAGATACAGTAGCATCGTGGTTCTAATGAAAATTAGTAGTTTAGATCGTTATTATTTAGACATGAGGATGCCGGTGAACAGAATATTATTGTTTTGTAAGTAATATTGGAGATGGGTTGGGAGGGGGGTGCTTCAAGCTGTGTCCCTTCACATGTCTTAAAGATCGATCGATTCCCGCAATTAACCCTTTGCGGCCCAGCGACTCAAAGATCTACAGAGAGCTGATTGATTCGAGCACCGCTCTCTCAAACTGAAGATTTGCTTTTCTTTGAACGTATGCCTTTGCTGAGAATCGGAATCTGTTTATTATTTACATATACAGGGAATATACAGGGCTTAAAAATATACAGGGCTTAAAAATAGCCAAAAATAATAAACAGAATCAGCCAAATATATCAAATATATACAGAATATACAAGTATGATTCGATTCTATCTATCTATAAGGTATAAATGATTACTAGTTCTATTGCTATTTAAATTTTTCAATAGTACAATACAAATGTAATGATATGCTGTAGGCCTACGTTTATTCTGAGACATTTTAACCAGCCAAAAAAAATGCATTGATGGGCCCCTTGTTTTACTTTGGGAGATCAATGTTTGAAAAACAGTTGTTCATTTCTATTCATCTACTGATTACCTATGATTAAAAAAGGTAGTCTACTAAGCCTATTAATATTATTGGTGGCATAAATAAAACAATGTATAATTTACAGACCCTAAGGGTGGAGCAGCGATATACACATTCATTTTGACCATTAGTGCAAACACATCTGCCTCTTTCATCCCTGAAGGAGGTTCCGTCATAATTATCTGTCACGGAAGTTCAGATTGAGGAATCACACGACGGCTGCTGACCCTCAAAGATCGCACTTGAACCACCTTTTTTTCACCTGCTGGAAGATGCTGGAGGTGAAAGGTCAACTGTCACAGAAGCCATAGTAGAATCCTCCAGGGCAGACCTCGCCAAGACCTTTTCCTTAAACTAAGACACCGCGGTCGGGTTTCAGAGGGCTGCCCCGCAGCCGCCCCGGGGCATGAATGCATCTGCGTGTTTATAGCACTGTGAGGAGCCACCGGGACCAAAATGCCCAATGTCCCCCCTCGTCGAGAAGCCTTCTGATACGCTTAGCCGTGAATTAGGTTAATGTAAACTTGAGGAATTCTCATTTAAACAGCATATTATTATTTCCAGGGACCGCAGATCTTTGCTGCTCATTGGCCAATTGATCGTTTTTGCATGGTGGTCTCCACCTCACCATATTTGAAATGTATCCGTTTTTTGTACCCACCTCTCATTTCAGCCATAGTTAACATGATGCCACAGCAGTCAGAGTTCTTTTGTTTTCAATGCTAAATTCCATGTTTTCCTGCACTATTTTCATTGCCGAGTGGAGCAACGCCTGCTCGCCATCACTTGTAGGCAGAAATGCAGAAAACGAAACATCAGCTTAAGAAAAAAGAACTGTCCAAAACATATGAAGTGCTTTGAATGCAGATTTGTTGCTCATGGGTTTTTCCACAGAAAGAAAATTGTGTATTTGTCCCCCATTTGTTTCTGCACTGAAAAAAGATTGTAGACCTGTCCCCCATCACTTGCATTCAACCCCTGATGGGGGGAATAGAGCCAATGCAGCCCAGACTGGAGAAAAGGCTGGACTGGGTGCAAGAGCGTACTTAACTAAACTTCCATAAAAAAAGAGATAAACTTCAAAAATGTGTCGTGATATTGCAAGAGGACGGTGCTATTCGTGTTGTAACCTATGTTTCCATGCACTAACCATACACAACCGCATTCACTGAGGTATTCTCATCTGAACGTCAGTCGGTGTTACCCCCCGATACCAACAGCGAAGCCTCTCAGCCAGAACTAAACTGTGTTTGCTCGATACACATAGCGGAGGGAGAAAAAAAAAAATCATATTAGCAAAAATAAATGTCGGTGGGTTGTTAGAGAGTCTGATTATGTGTGTCTCAGGCAAATTGGCGGTAATGAGTCAAGAGACTGCACTCGTTCACATACATTAAAACAGCGATCATTAGGAAATTAGGGCTCAGATTAATCCTGTTAATGACACGCCGGTGCTCATGGGAAAAAAGATGGCCCCCAAATGTCGGCACGCGGTACAGTGATGAAGCGTTGGCTGCGTACGCCGGCTCCCACCTCTTCTCCCTTCCTTCTCTCTCTCTCTCTCTCTCTCTCTCTTTCTCTCTCGCTCTCTCTCGCTCCCTCTGTTTGGCTGTAAAACGCAGGGCTGCTCCTGCACAGTGCCGCCACTTGAAATGCAAACGAGGGGGCCGCAGCCGACTGCTAATGAGAGCAGATCCCAGTGATAAGGAGGGAGAGAGGGAAAAGTGAATAAATTAAAAAAAAAAAGGGAGCGATCTGAACTGAGGATAAGACGCAGCAGCAGGAACTCTGATGTCCCCAATTAGGAGGGATGTCACCCCCTGTCTGGGCCGCCGTAATAAAGCCCTCACTCTGTATTCGGAATCACATGGTTCCAACACTGTTAACATTCTAATGTCTTGGGCGTGCGTGGTAACATTAATTACTTGGCCATTTGGATGACTCCTGAATCTCTTTAATGTTTGCCTCCAAATGGAAATCTGAGCTCCGGCTTAGGAGTTTTACATTAGAAAATAATAAGTAATATTTACCCAACTAGCAAGCAGTCATGCCCGCTTTGAAACCCGTTCAATTTTCGCCTATTGACTGTTTGGATATACGGTACTCCTATCTATACAAAGAAAAATGTATTCTCTGAATTTTAATAAGAATGTGATCCCTTGAAATTGTTTCTTCTTCTTCTTTTTTTTTTTTTTTGCCTCCTAGTTAAAGCCCCCTGTTTGAGTGAGGGCGGCCTTGCCACATTTAAATTGCATTACAGGTGGGGTTTCTTATCTATGCAAATCTCCCCAATCTATTCTTAACGGGCCAGCCTGATAATTTGAGGGAATATTGCCCAAACATCTCGCCTCCAACATTAAAATTCATGGTCACCTGCAGGATTCCAAACATCTTGAAAGGCATATATATCGTTGCCTGAGAATCCCATTTTTCCCAGCGTTCACCCTGGTTGTTCGCTGGGAAACAAACACTCTTGTTCTTTACTTGCCGTCGCGTATTCTATCTCATAAAAATTGCAGAGGAATGAACATTCCTCGGATTGCGATTGCCAAATGGTCAACTTTCATCCAGCGGAAAAAGCCGCGGCGAGTATATTGTTTTCAAAGTCTAGTGAACCCAGAAAGGAAAGGGTAAAGGCATTTTGGGGTGTGTGTGTCTGTGTGTGTGTGTATACACCAGAACTGTGTTGTTTTGGTGATGGGGAATATGAGAGCAACCCCCCCCAGATAAAGGAGAAAAAAGATTAGATTTTCTTTCCTTTCCCCCCCAATAATGTTGTGGTGGCAGCAAGAGGCTGAGAAGAAGAAGAGAAGAGAGGAGGAGAGGAGAGGAGAGAAGAGGAGCGAAGGTAATGGTTGTATTACCGCGCTCGCCGATGCATTATTAATGCGAATGTGATCAAGGCAGGTGGACGGGCCCAGGAGGGCGGGCGCTGCTTAATGAACAGCAGAACACGGCCTGGCAGCTGTTAGTGTTGCGCGGCGAGGTGCGAGCCTCTGTGCGCCTCTCCCCCCCACCCCACCACACACACTATTTAATTAACAAATAATCTGCAGCCGCTCCTAATTGACTCTGTGCACAGACCAGTGCACGTGTCAGCACCATGGTCACGCTCAACGCAAACACCAAGAGATGCTTGGTGTCACCGGTGATTTGTTTTGTCTGGGGCAGAGAGAACTAAGCAGGATTTCAGCAAAGGAATCATTTATTATTTTGCATGTATCAGATCAAGACAACATAAAGGAGCACGTGGCTGCGTCGGCTGAACTTTGGGGTCCTTAACATTTGACTGAACCAGCACAAGGCACATGGGATGTGTTTGATGTGTCTACTATCGGCCCTTCTGCATAGACTGTTGATGCAGAACCAGTAAATGGCTTACTAATAATTGCATAATTTAATGTATGACGAGAGAGTAGTTGCTGCTGAAAAAAAACAAACCATAGGTTTACCATTGTGGTGTGAAGACAAGAGACTATCCAATAACCCTGCAAAGGTAGGGATGTGGTGGGCTGCAGTGCGGAACAGACTTATATCGAACCATATATTATTATTAGTGTTATTACTAAGAAGCTCCCCAAATTCACGCCCTACGCGGCTCACAGGATGCTGCTGATCACTGCTTGGAGAATTGTATATTTTTTTTATGGAGGAGAACATCCATTTGATTTTACATTTTCAATAATGTTCGATTTGGAGCTGCTCGCAAGGCCTTGGCTTTGCTGCGCTTTGGGTTTCTAGTCACATATTGCCCCCTTGTGGGGGCACGCGGTATCCACAGCCGTAAATCTGCACTACGTCTGCTCCTGTGGGAAATTCTGCAGCGCTTATAGATGCCTCACAGATGTACTGAAAAGCATGATTGCCAGGCTGAGATTTTCACAAGTCCATATACTGTAGTGTGTGTGTGTGTATGTGTGTTTATTTACCAAAGTACACTTTTGTGTGTGTGTGTGTGTGTGTGTGTGTGTGTGTGTGTGTGTGTGTGTGTGTGTGTGTGTGTGTGTGTGTGTGTTCAATAAGGTGTGTTATGTACTTTCTTTCTTTTTTGTCGTCAAGCCCCCCTGGTGGTATTACTGGCCTCGGAGCGGGTAAAACCTCCTGCTCCACCACGGAGACCTTGCTGCTTAGCTGGAGACGTGCACTGCAGCGTGCACGGACCTACGGAGGCCCCTCGTGCACCAGTGTAGGAACGCAGCACTCTCCAAAACAAATCTATACACGAACGCGCACACGCACACACACATATATATATACGGATTTACTCGTGCTGAGCTCTTCAGACAGGTATGACTGGGGTTAATGTAATACTTATGGATGTAGCTTGGCCCGGCGGAGGGAGAGATGGTGGCACGGTGGGGCTGGGGCTTTTCGGAGGAATTTGGGGTCCTGATAGCTGTCCGCCACCTAGCTAGAGCCCCCTGCTGACCGACAAAACGGGGGCCCCTCGTCAAGGTGGATTATGGTGTACGTCAGACCAGACACTGAAAGAGGAGGAGGAGGAAGGAGGTTAAACATATTACATGCACAAGATAGAAAAACACCTTCTCTCCCCCGTTTATAGAGGAACTAGTAGTGGAACAGTGTTTTATGTTGGTTAAATTGATGGATAAATGTCAATATCGATGCTAGTCTGCTGTGTCAGAATGTGGTGTAGAAAATAATTGCCATTTTTAAAAATTATTTATAATGGTTATTTCCAAAACACATTTTGATTTGAAATATTTTTTGAGTTTATCTTTTGATATCTACGCCCTTACCGCCGGCGTTTCCAAACCTTATTTTCGATTCAATTAGCGCCTGAGATTGTCCTTCCCCGTGTTAAAAGTTTACCACAGGTGCGGGCAAAAGGCCACGGCTGTTGTTCTTTTTTCTTCCCCAAAACAACTTGTCATCGTGGTTTCAGTTGGAAGCAAAAAATAAACATTTGGATACTACGCAAGCCAAAAATTGATTGTGGCTTTGGGGGAGGGTAACATTGTAGTAGCCTATGTAGCTTCGCCCGGGGGCTGAAGCTTACCAGCGCTTTTATACATAGTTTATTCCTACCTGTTCTCTCCCCGTGTCTTGGATCTGTACAATGGTATCTGCCTCAATTCCCCAGCCCGAGCAATCTGTTTGAATCTGCCAGGTTGTGAATAAAACAAGCCTCACTCTCCCGCTCAGCTTAGTGTATAATGCAGAACCTCGCCATTGGTCATGAATTGACAAAGTCCACATAGAGCGATATCCCACATTCCGACATTCCTACCTGCTGGAAACAGCCGTGTAAACTAGCAGAGGATCGGAGGAATTGTACGACAGGGAGTAGAGGAAAGCCTATTCAAATGAATTCGGGATGAGCGTCGGGTGTCTTGAGTGTGGTTGGGAGCGGTCGCAGGTCTCAGCCTCTTCAGCTTGTGGTTTTCGAGGTGTAGCGGCGCGGACGCAACGGTACCTGGCCACCCTGTTTGATTGTGGCGAAACCTACGGGAAGGGGTTGCAGGCCATCGCCAGCAAACAAAGTCACAGCCATCAGCCTGGTTTCGGGGAAAGACCCAGACTGAATATTTCATGACTCCTTCAAGCACGAAAAGACTACAAAACTGGCCCGGCTCGATCGACGGCCGCCGAAGCACTCTCTCTGAAGGTCAGCCAGGAAAGTAGAAGGGAGGGCCGCCGAGCCGCGTGTAAACACGTGCCGCTAGTTATCCAGGGGGGCTTTGTGGCTGAAGTTTTGTTTCACAAAATATTTTTGCCGCTCTTTCTCTTTCTGTCTGTTTCGCTGTTTGCGTGCGGTCTCGGAACGCTTTCAACTGTGAAGGTGTAGCCGTGTCTTCTTTGAACAGTCGATCACCCGGGATCGCCATTTCTCAGCCTTTCAAGAGCGGGAGACGGCGGCATTATTGGTTTAATAAGCACTCCCGTGTTATCTCCTAAATGGATGGAGGTGTACTCTTTGTTAAAATAAGCCTTGGCGAGGGGGTGGGCGTGCGTGAATTTACATTCGCTTCCATTACTTCTATTTCGGCGGCAACGTGGGAAGAGAAAGATGAGGGAGGAGGATGGTTTCTACCCTGCGGGCCCTAAAGGGAGGCGTTTAGCTCCTCGCGACTCGGCGCACGGAGCCGCCCAAACTACCCAAAAAAAAGAACAAAAAAAAACCACAGCAGCACAGAACTCGGGGGCTGTCTCCAACAAAAGGGAGCGGGATAGCGGTGTCTGCAACCCCTCGTGTACCTCTTCGCCTATTCCCTCCCTAATCAATATCAAAAGCAACAAAAAAACGCCAGCAACACACACACACACACACACACACACACACACACACACACACACACACACACACACACACACAATGGCAAAGCAAACAAATGGCTGTTCTTTGGGTGTATGTGTGTGTGTGTGTGGGGGGGGGGGGGGGCTCATCCTACCTGTCATTATCTGCTTTAGCTCTTAATGAGCGCTCCTCCGCACTCGGTCACATCACATTTGTTTTATTCCAGTTCCTTTGAACGGCGGAGAGATATTGAGCCGCCTTTGATCACCCAATCCGTCTGAATTTCAAATCAGAAACCACGAGCCAGCCCCCCGGTGTCTCCAGCTAGCCCCCCCCCCCCCCCTTTCAAGCGACTACTTTGTTTGTTTACACAACAGCTGAGCAAAAAAAGAGCGGCAGAGATAGAGACAAAATCTAAAATAAAGGACAAGAAAGAAGCAAGATATGTGGGAGGCTCGGAGAAGAAGGAGAAGCGCGTGGGGTTGTATGCATTTCTTCATTAATGTTTATGAATTTAACAGGGAGCGAAAGGGTTAAATAATGAAAGAGAAACATTGCCACAAGAAGATGCCGGGGCGTGCCTGCCTCTTTCTTTTTTCTTTCTCTCTTTCTTTTTCTCTTTTTTTTGTGCAGGCAGCCGCCTTTCTAATGATGACCCTTGGCACGCTGTGGCACCTGGGACTGCCCCAGCGTGAGGGGAGACTGATGAAAATTAGCCCATTCCTATTTCAAACAGAATTTGGCTCGGCCCCTGATCACAGTGCCTGGGACCCCCCACCCGCCACCCGCCACCACTCACCACCGCCCACCCCTTCCATCACCCACCTCCCACCATCACCCCTTCTCGGACCTGCGGAGAGAACACGCAACTTCGCCCCGGCCTCGCCACCATCGTCCCGGGAACACGCGGCGACACGGGGCGGTGGGACGCAAAGGGGTCTGGATATACTCCGGCTGTTATTCCCTGTTAAAAGATTCAAACCATCGGGGGCCATGATCGGTCCCTTTGATGTTTGCTGGCCACGGAGCGAGGGAACAAGGGAGATGGGAGAGACAGGCGGACAGACAAACAGACAGCGAGAGAGAGATGGGAAGGGAGAGGGAGGAGGAGAGGTGGAGAGGAGGGGGTACGGGCCCGCTACTGAGGCTACAGTCATTTAAGGTGCCACACACCGCAGCAATGGCGGCTGCATCGGCTTTGGGTTTGGACATCGGCAAAAAGAAGATAAAAGCCAGGGTTTGAAGAGCCCCGGTGAGGAGGAGATTTCCGACGGTGCAAACTTCTGGGACTATACTCCACGTTTTCCACTGACAAATTTCCCTTCCCAGTTTTCCCTTCCCTGACCCTAACCCTGAACTCCACAGGTATTGAAGTTATCGCCGTGACCCTCCCTGGTGGAAGAAGCGCTCAGGCCTTCCACTCAAGTAAAAGTACAAATACGCTGCCAGAAAACTGCTCTGGAGAAATGAAAAGTACCCCATTTCTACTTAAGTAAAAGTTAAACTTCGATGTACTTAAAGTATTAAAGGAACTTCTGAATACACCAGAACCTATTTAAGGGGGAGCAGATTTGTGCTCTTGCAGATCCTTTTTACTGAATTACAAAAAATACTATACTGTAGGTGGTGTCATAGTAATTAACACATATATATAAATATAGCCTACATGTACAGTAATTCATAATTAAAGAAAAACAATGATATACTTAAGTAAGTAGATACCTGAAAAATGTAATTCAGTGCAGTAACAAAGTACTTCTACTGACCCTAACCCTAACCTTGAGGAAGTGAAAATAGTAGGAAAATAGTGTTTGGTTATTGGCCAGGGGTTACCTTGGCCAATAACCAAACACTATTTTCCTTTTTATTCATTAATCCACTTATGTCCGTAACTGAAAGGGTTTCTTTTCATCTCTGATGGGCACTGCCACTCACCTAAGCTGCGTTAAAGTGGTAAACCGATGCTCATAGGGATCAGTCAGCCCCTGGTACTCCCAAGGTCTGATCACGCTCCTCCTACTACTAGAAATGACTTGGGAAAACTGTTTTTGTATTCATCTCACTTATCTTGACCAAACTTAACTCAATTTAAGTTGAATTATCGTATTATTTTGTAGTCTGTGTGTGTTTTGTGTGTGCGGTGTAGTGGAGTGCGTCACCGCACAGCGTTCCGGGGACAGATGGAAGACGGTCTCAGCAAAGGGAATTCCAGAGATCTGAAAGCATTTTAGAAACAATTACAATCTTTGATGGTTTAATCTGTTCACATCAAAAGCAACAATCCCTCTGTTTGATTTTCCTTTGATGACACAGTATTAAAAAAAACGATCCAGCCAATTGTGAGCAAACACTGATGCAAATGAGTGAACGGGAAGCACTGCACAGTTCCGAGAGAAGGCAAAGGGAAGATAAAACAGAAACACAGATACATACACATGTTGTACTCGTTAAATCCTTTTTTTAAATATTAAACAAATGGCTAAATGAATATATATTATATAAACTTTTCTGTTTTTCAATCACTCTTAGCCCGGCCGAGGAGCGATTCAGCCGCTGCCGAAGAAGGCCAAGTGTTTCACTGGGTCTAATCTTTTAGTTAAATGTTTGCCTCTGAGGAGATGCCAGGGAATTTTTTTTTTTTTTTTTTTTTAAATCTACATAGCATCAGAGACAAATGTCTATCAAACGTGCCTAAGAAGTGTTATTCTGACCTGTTTCCCCACTAACTCTGCTGTGTGTTCATTAGAAAGTTAATCACAGGAGGGACCCGGTGCCCGGGCGTGGGGATTAGCGGAGTCAGGGAGGCTTTTTGACATTCTGACAGCCTTCCTTCCACAGGGATCACTCTGCTGCTGCCTTCCACCTTGGACTCTCTCTCGCTCTCTCTGTCTCACACACACACACAAACACACCCACACCCACACACACACACATACACATTCACTCACTCACTCACTCACTCACTCACTCACTCACACAACCACACACACACGCACACGCATGCACAAACTCACTCCCCTCTCTTTCCCAAAGGAGGGAATTCATTTACCTTGAGATTAAAATGACATAGCAAAGGAAAATCTCCTGACGTCCACACAAGCTCACATCTGGGTGTTTACGATCTGGTACTTTTTTGCCAACAGCAGACACTAGTAAAACAAAAGATTGTACAAAAAAAATCATAAATCATAAAATATATATATTTTAATATATATATATATATTTTTTTTTTATTATTTGAATTTTAAAACCCAAATGTATTACTTGAAGTCATAGTTTTTACAAAGAGATCCATAATCAAAATGATTTATACCGTCTGAAAGTTGAGAAAGTTGATTCTTTAATATTTCACATCTTGGAAGGACAAATTCAATTCAACACTGAGTTTAATACTTAAACAACTACATTCAGGTTCCGTGCCAAACATTTGACAGAGCGAAAAAATGCAGCTGGTATTTTTCCAGGTTTGATAAGATAATGACAGAAGAACTCCAGCTGTCCTACAAACACAATGATTGCATGTATTATTCAGTTATTTATTTATTTATTTATTTGTATGCATTCATTCTCATTTCTAATTCGCACATTCTTCAGACGTGGTGAAATCCCATTCCTCACCACTGTCCTCACCGGGTGACCCCCTGTGCGCCGCAGAGATTTAACACTCGTTTTTGTCTGCGTGGAGCATGTTTACATTTGTCTAAAAGCAGTGTAAATTGAATTCTCCTGTACGTTTGTGACGGCGGCTGTGAGTGTAGTACAGAGTTGCACGCAGCACTCCTCTGGGGCCGAGGCCCCCCTTATTGTTCCATCAAGACCCGGAATGATGGCTGTTAGAGCGCGGGGGGGGATAATCAATAACTCACAGGGCATCCTCCTGGAAGAATCCTCTGCTGTAAATTAACTTGACAACAGGGATGAAAAAGGAGCGCGAGCTCCTCTGGATATCAGTTTGTCGGCTCCCACTCCTCTTCAGATGTGGCGCAGCACAAGCACCAAATGGGGAGCGATTGAATGCAAAGTGCTCGTTTTCTCCGTGACTTTTCTGCTAGCGCAGCCTACCCCAAGCCCTCGAGGCAGGACCAGTGGAAACTCGCAGCAGATCACAAGGTGACATATCAAAATCTGTGTCACAAAGAAAAGGCAGTAATGGTTGGCAAAGATGTGGCAGCCAGCAGTTCTAGTTTTTTGTTTTTTTTTCTCGACCGGGCGCCATCCAATGCTCCCTTGTCTATTGAGGTTGTAGGGTATAAGAAGGCGGCGGCGCCGTCTCAGGGCCTGCCACGTCTCGGAACGGGACTTGATCTTGACGCCTTTGTGACAGTTAGGATGAGGGATAGACCGGTTAGTGCTGAACAAGAGACTCGTGGCTGATCAATGGGACCTCTCAGACAGGTCGCTGTGTGGAGAAGTTATGGGATGAGATTTCTGCACTCTGAAAAGGGCCCTCCTTGACTCCTAGACTTTCTTTCTTCACTTATTTCAACTACTCTGTTTTTTCCAAACTCCAGATGAGATGCCAACATACACATCAGCCTACTGTAATTGCATCTGAATCAGTTTGGTTGTTGACCAAATGGAGAAATAAAATAGTGCGTAATGACAGCTAAAATCCTCGTCTTCCAGCTGGGGGTCAAAATAGATTAACTAATTTAGGTGATGGATCAATTATTTGACAACCTGGCCTTTTGCTGTAACATACAGTATGGTCCAGTCCTTCAAATATCATAACACAGATTATGTGAATAACATTCTTGTTAGTTTCCTTACTTTAGTCATGGACTCAGCCGGCGATACAACGTATAAGAAATCCATCTCAGTTGTTCACGGACCAATTGAGAGCAATTGACTTAACCAATCAAAGAACACTGTGAAACCAGACGTGAAGACAAGAGAACCGGAAGCATCCATCGGTGCCATGATGGCAGGTCCCAGAGGTCAGCGATGCACGGTCAGAGACAAAAACGTACACGTCAAAGATCAAATGCCGGTGACCAAGCAAAATCGAAGGGAAAATACGGACAACGTGAGGCATCTATGGATGTATTGGAGAGCCGGCACAAGGTCAGGAAGCAATCATCATTGTGAGACCTCGCCCAGCAGGTAGCGCTGGTCCACCAAACAACACTAGCGCTGGGGGAGCGCTCCCTCATGTTAGCACAATGGAGGCAATCTCAGAGGAAACCTTTTTATTGATGGCAATGCAAAGGAATCCATGATCAAAACTGTCTTTGTATACATATCTCAACCCTTTTAGACTATAATGGAGACTTTTATGAGCAGATATATTATGTCCAGACTGGTAGCTAGAATGGAAATTCAACAATTACCCTTTCCTTTTTAGGACCGGAGCCAAGAAAGGCCCAACATATGGCAGGGCAAGGCCCGTGGTGGCTCAGAGCAAAGACAGGGGAGACGGTGGAGCAAAAGGCAGGTTCTGCCATCCCCCTTGGAGGAGCCCTGTAATTAGCAAGGCTAATGAAGAACAGGGCTGAAACGAATGTCCCCCGCTGACCCCTCAGCCCTGTTGGCAGGGTGACAGGGTGGACTTCAACGGCGTTGAACATGGTACCATGCTAGAACCATTAACCCTGACCCAGCGCTCCCCTCAGGCTTCACATCTGGTACAGGACTGGACCGGTACCAACTCTCAGTGGGCTACAAGACGGAACGGCCGGCTAATTTGTGTTGAATAATGAGTTGTCGCTACGTTTCTTTTACCTGTGACATACTGTCATTTGATAACATAGTGTATTCTATTAACCTACAATCAGGACCTTTTACAAGCAACTAATTAAATATTAAGCCTCAGATTCCTCATTAGACCGCTCACTTTGACGTCAAATTTAAGAACCGTAGTCTTCAGCAACCTCAGAAGTTCACATTTAAAAACAAACGCAGAATCTGTGGAGATCTCTACAAAGCTGTTAAAAGTTCACCTCTATTATAAGCATTTTTTTCTTGTAATGTGTGTTTTTCCTTCTGTGAAATTCTTTCTGTTTTTATATAGTTATTTTCTATATTACTGTTTCTTACTTTCTATTTTTGATTTCTATTTCCTTTAAATGTCTTTATTGTGCAGAACCTTGTTACTCCGGTTATGAAAGGCGCTTTATAAATAAAGTTTCCTTTGTTGTTATTTAGGGCTATTGTCAATCAAAACTTAACTGGAATAAGTTAGGTTCACATAAATTACCCCACAGTGAGACGTATTTAGAAGCTTTTTCACCTCTGAGCAGGAATGTGAGCAGAAATTGTCAAGGTGATAACATCAAGGTGCAAAGAAATTGCTGGAAAGTGACTTGGATTCACTTCGGAGGCACTGGAAGGTACAAGGTAAGTGCTTTTCCATTTCAGAATTGCTGACAATGCGAAGAGGGATTAAACTTAACTTGGGGAGCTGTCGACTAAACCCAGTGCAGTTACCTGCAGGTGCTGGAAGAGAGGGAGGAAGTTCTGTCTAATTTATTAGAGAAAAGCATTTAATTATATAAATGTGAAAATGCCCAGTCATTATTTTGAAAATTATTTAAAAAAAAAAATGTTTTAAATATAAATAGATGTAGCCTCCATTAAAACCATGTTATGTGAATTTATATGAATACAATCAAGTGTTTCCTGCCTATCTGGCATGTTTAATATGATCCTAATTATCAAGATTTTCTATTGGGGATTTTATTCAGTCCAAAACTGACATTGGCCTCATATCTGATATCAGTCAATCTCTATTGTCATTACTATACTATTTACTGCCCACAAACTTTACACTTGGAATTGAATTGAGAATTGAATATACAAATCCAGGTCTACAAATTAGGATGAAATATGGGCTGTTGGACATTTAATGATCATTGTTTTTTTGTTCAAAGGTTTTGTGAAGCAGTGTTATTCCAGAGGCCTGATGGTCAGATTAAAGCTTTGCTTACTGTTATACCATACCATTATGTCTTTTGTGTGCTTTTCATATTTTCAATGCAAATAAGGATTTTTGTATTTTGAAACAAGCGTTTCTCTGATAATATTATACTTTTGACGGAAGGGATTTTTCCTTATTAGGACGATGCATCTTCTTTTGTATTATAGATGAGAGAAAAAAAGGGAAAATGGTTAAAGAAAGGCTATCCTTTAAGGCTTGCCTGGTACGTACAGTATGTACGTCCGTTTGATTAAACCCATGTTGGAGAAAAGAAGGACATAAATATTGTGTAAATGTATTTATTGTATAATGCGAGCAATCAAATTAATTAAAGGGGTCCACAGCTGTTGGAGGCCAATAAGGCCATGAATTTTTTAGTGCAACCGCTTCTACCCAAGATTTTACAATAAATATTTCTGGAGGTCTTGGATGAATTTTTCATGGCCGAGCGGGGAAGATGAAAGGCGGAACGAGGGATCCGGGGGACGGGCACTGACACACCACGGAGAGGTGCATCGGCTCCAATCTCGATCAACCACGACCGAGCGGCGCTATTGCTTTAATTACTTTGCTTTGTCAGGCGTCCCGCCATCGACAGGGCAGGGGGAATGCAAATCCAAGGGGTTAGGCCGCGCGGTGTTGAGCTGGTACGTTGGGGCTCAGTTGGAAGTCCACCCACTGTCCAACGGGCGCGATGTGACGGTGTGGTGATCGGTCCACAAGTAAATGACACTTCCATTCCATTGCATTAGCCATGTTTTTTCCTGGTGGTCATCCAAACTCATGCACCTTAGCGCTCTCTCCAAAGTCAGCGTTGAACTTTTCCTCTATCATGAATATAGAATACCTCCAATGTACTCCTCCTATCGTTGTATGTAAATCAGCCTGAATTGAAACCAATAACGTCCCCTGATTTGCATTTGAATGTTAGTTTTTACTTCTATACAGATAAATCAGTAATGCTGTGCTGTTTCTCGTGTTTGCTCTTGTTTCCATATTCATTGTGCACACTGGGTTGAGTAATTCAGGAGAGACATCTGTTCCTCAGGCAACACAAGAGCAATATCCCACCTGGAGCAGTCGCCGTAAACAACGGGATGATCTTTTCCGGTCTACACACTAAATGGGTTTTGTGGAGGGTGCTTTGATTTGGGTGAAGGTACAATTCCAAATGCACAGACTATACCATGAACCCCCACCGTGACGGATTCCACATTATAGTCAGGCATTATTACAGTACACGGCTTCGTGGAACACTAGATTCTGATTAGTCGATTGTGGCAGTCATTGGTCAGTTATTTCTGAATAATGACCTCTGGCTGTCAATAATGACCGTTTTCACGGGCAACCATTACTCCATGACCGTATTCCCATCTCTTAAATAACTCCGCCTACATGCTAATGCTATCACAATATAGAGGCCACATCTTGTGAAGCTACAGGGAAACAATGGAAGACGTAAATAAATGAATGAGGATACGTCCAATTTCAAGAGTAAATCCTTTAGCCATATGTAGGGCAAAGTTTGTTTTGTAGGAGCAAATAGTTAGCCAAGTTGATGCAGTTACATTGTTGTGGACTATTTTTCTTAGTGGAAGCTGGAGCCCTTTTTATACCTTCGCACGGGCCGGGAGAAGGGCATATGGCTGCCACATTCTTCGTTGCAGTATTCTCAGAAACCAGGGGTGGCAGTAGAGAGAAAGTACCGTGTGAAGCAGGAAGTAGTAAACGAAGAAGAGCGCTAGTAGACGCTAGACGGCACACAAACATGGCTGCACGCACAGCGCTGGAGCCTGTTTATGCTGAGGATGAGTTGCTGTTCATGGTGGTTGAAACGACAACAGCACGGAAAAGGAGAAAAGGGGCTGGTCTGTCCGCGCGTTCCATGCAGAGACGGGGGGCATTTTATTACAAGGGAACTTACTGAACCGTTCCGTTCGAGAACAGCGTCAGAATGTGTAATTTTTCTCCCTCATTGCAAGACTGTCTAAAAAGAAACCGCAGACAAATACTGATAAAAACGTTGCCTTTTATTTGTAAACTCAACTTTACAACGACCCTGTTAATTTACAATAAAATCACCAAACCTGTGTGAGCTGTTTGCGTAGACTACTTTGTCTCTGCATCAAAAAGTAATTGGTAGACTTTGAATTTCACATCTGACTTGTGCTGCGGATCAATGTTGTCCAACGTATATCGGAAATAAAACAGCAACACATCTCCCATCGCTTCCAGCGCATTTCCAGGAGACGCCCCCTGCGCCAAGTTAACAAAATCTTGTTTAAGCAAGTTGACCATGCAACCTCGTGCCGCGACCTTGCGCGAGTCCCGATACGCCAGGGCACCACCCCCCGATGACGTAATTTGTGTCACACGCTTCCTTTGCGCTTGGGGCAGGTATAAACCTAGCTTAATAAGCACCAAGCGGTTGCCGAGTACGCCCCACACTTGGCATATGAGTCATAAAACTCGGCATGCTGGTTATTAAATCATTTCAAATAAATATTCCGTCTCAATGTATTATTTTATTTAGTGAGTAGCCGTGTAATAAGCGGGATAATGTGGGCATGTTATCCTTACTTAAAATCCCAGAAATCTCAGAGAAAAGTCAACACACCGCCAACACACCTTCAGCGAAGACATTTTGCATTGTGAACGGGAGCAGGGCTTCCTCGTTGTAGTCATTTATTGTAGGAATGTATCGATCAGACGGAAAGGAAGCTTACGATAACAGATCGCTCCGCTCAGCACTTTGGAGAGGAGCGATTGTTTAATTCTTTCAGATTCTCACCGATCAATACGTTTACTTCAAAGTGATGGGAAACACTTGCATCCAAAGTAGATTGATCGGTTCTAATACAAGTCATTAACATACAAGTTGTTAACAAGTGAGGCATCTGTACTATATCTTGGAATCAAGCCGGTCATCGATAATGCCAATTTAGGACTTTTAACGTCTTAAAATCCTCCAGCACAATCTTTCCACTCTCCGGAACGGGATCAACCACCGTTAAACTGCTCTCTGCCTTTGTCTCTACCTCTTTTTCCACCTCTCTTTTCCCTCCCTCACTCTCAGCGCTAGGCCACTTAGGGCATGAGACCACTGGTTCGCTTCACTGATGATAAATTTATGAGCCAAACGGGGGGGAAAGCGTTTGACAACCTTGCCAATAGCCGGGGCTCACTTTACCACGGCAGCATATCCTTTTCATCAACAAAAATAACTCTTCAAAGGCAGTAAAAGCATGCTTGGAAAGTAAAGGGCCATTTTAGCAGGCGAGGCAAGCGGTGGGAAGGGCGAAAACAGAAACAATACAGCCTTCGACTTTGATAGTGTACAACTCCCCGCTTCTAACCCCAGACCAGTACCAACCACCCTGCGCTGCACATCCCACCCCCTTTACAAAAAAAAAAAAAAAAAACTTAAATCAAGGCTTTGAAAAACATACAGTGTCATTAATAATTCAAGCGCTGTTGGGTTTGAATAGCCTCTTTAGCGTAGAAATATGCTGTCTCCTGATAGAAGATCCCTCCCCGAGGGGAGCTCCGTGCCGGCCTCTCCTGTCCACTACATGGAGATGCAAGCACCTGCCTGATTACATTCAACTGGGAATCGTCATTTTTTGCGGTGCTGGATCAGATACAGCAGCGTTTTTGGAGTTGTTTCTTATTTAGTTTTACTTTATTTTATTTGGTACATTAATGGCGGGGGGGGGGGTCTTGTGGAGCTCTGAACAGCCGGGAATCGAGCCGAACGTTCTGCAGCAAAGCAATTATTGCAGTTGACGAGCATCTTTACTGGGGTTGTAGACTAACACAGGTTTGTAAATATTTAACTATCTTTGCACCCAACACACATTCATATTTCATCAGCTTTCTTGTGGTTTATTCTCAAAGCAAAGCGTTGGACTGCATAATTATTTCAGTTTAGCATTTTTTCCAACCTATTACTTCCATAAATACAGGAATTTGAGTTATAGCTCCTCGGAGAGCTAATTTAGGGAAAGGAGTGCATTCATTAATATGGCCCGGATGAAAAATAAGAAATCCCCAAGTAAGTGAAGGCGGATATCAGGGATCATATCCACCTTCAAAGTAAACGGCGACATTTGTCAGAGGATGCGCTGATTTTTCGGCGGTATTGATCTTTTTTTTCTCCGCGGACGAGCAGGTGAAGGGCGTTTCTCCACAACGAGCGAGACCCCGCCTTTACTGGGGGCCCCGGGAAGACGGACTCTTCACCGGCTCCAGACGTGGTTATTCACCAACTGATGACGCTGCTTGGCCAAGAAATACGGCAAGTGATGCCGTAAAATATTTATCCTGTGTTGCTTCGTCTGCTTGACAAACTTTGCTGCGTACGTGACTTTAAATCTTTTGTTTGAACGCGTTCCCATTGTGTGGACGGTCGTTCTCACGACCAATGTCTGGAATAATGAAATAAATGTCGGAACTGTTTAATATTTCAGTGCCATCTTGGACTAAAGTGGAAGTGTTTTTCTGCCAGACCTCGTGTGTGTGTGCGTGTGTGTGTGCGTGTGTGTGTGTCGTGAGTGCATGCGTGCGTGCGTGTGTGCGCAAGTGTGTTTTTTTGTTTTTCCACCCCTCTCTTCACAAATGCATTGTGTGCTCCGGCCGGCCCGATCCATCACTCCACGTCTGGCGGGAGAAAAAGCACTTTCCCCCGGCCGGGCGTGTGTTGTTTTTTTTTTTAGTTCTGCCAGCGCTGCTGTTTCTCCGGGCACCCGTGAGACTTCGCTGATGGACACTCTGGTCATCACAGGCAGGGAGCTCGGGGACGCTGCAACCTCGCCTCCTCCCCCACAGCTCCACCTCAGCCCATTCCACTCACCTCGTGTTTTCGCCTGCGTCTTCCTTTGTCCAAGCAGTGTTTTTTTTTTTTTTTTTATTTCATAGTATTTTTATTTTTATTTTTTTACCATGACTACTGTACTTACTTCTTGAATTCTCCTCTGGCCGGTTTGGAATGGGCCTGGAATGTGGGGCTCTGACTCTGACCTGGGACGGGGGAATGGGAGATTAAAGCTTAATGCGTACGAAACCCGTAAGATAACACTTTATCAATGGGCAGAGGGAAATACAGGCGTTAGCATGGAGCAGCAATAGCTAACTAGTAGCACTATGTTAACTACTGTACTAGCACTATGCTAACTACTGTACTAGCACTAATCTAACTAGTTAGCCCAATATGGGCAATGGCAGCTAGTCTACAGTGAGTACAAGTACAGGTTACAGTATTGCGGCATAACTAATAGTTGTGTTTGGCCTGCAGTAGTACATAGGCATTCAATTTGACATGTACAACATGCAATTAACACATGCATTATACCTTCATAACTTCTCTACCTCAGAACCACAGGAGGATTCTTTTCTGTGGGAATGCCATTGGGCCAAGATGGGGCGGACTCTCCCAAAACAAAGATAAGACACGGTAACATACTGAAGCTAGCGCTGGGATTCGGGAGCGGTTAGCGTCGCAACGGGGCTAACCGGGGAAGACGGGGCTCCGGTGCGCGGGCGCCCCCTCCGAACAATCACGGCTCGGAAGCAGATGTATTCAAATCGAAGCCCGCCGCCGACAAGCGGAGATTTGATTTCCGAAAACGCCCATTCGCCCCCCCCTACACAGAGAAGCCAGCGGGGGGAGAGAGGGAGAGAGGGATCGCCGGAGAGGAGTGGAAGCTGGAAGGCAACCGTAGGTGATGTTATGTAGTGGGTGTGCCCCCGGGTCCTCCACGGCGGGGCAGGATCTGACAACCGAGATCAGTACGGGAGGGAAAGATCCTCCACTACGCCGGAGCTCGGCGAATTAAGCCCAGATAAAGATTCTGCCTTAAACACACTCCTTTACTCCCCCCTCCCTCCGACGGTGGCAGGAGATATTAGCCGCGGCACGGAGATGCGGACGAGCAGCGCTCTCCCTCCCCGCCGGAGAGCCCGGCGCTCCCCGCCGGGGAGCCCGGCGCTCCCCGCCCGGTCCCAGCCGGGCGTGTCCCCTGGGTGGGCGTTCAAAAGGAGAACCCGCGCGCCTCGGGGGGCTGTTTAGCGCGTTGTAACAGTAAGTATTTAGAGACAACGCAACAAGTCGGAGGCTGTCAAAGCCAGACGCCGACTGTCAGGCGGCGTTACGTCTCCGTCGGAGGTAATGACCGATTGCATCTTTTTCTGCGAATGCGCCATCGGTGAAAAGCAGCGCGGCGGCGGTTATTGCTTTTTAAGTGTTTCATTCGAATTGGAAACACTGGCGCTGGTGTATTAACTGCTGCTCATAAGCTTAGGATTCGCGGTTTGGCTTCTGTTTGACTAGCCGGCGCACATCGAGGCGGAGCAGACGCTTCTTATTTTTGGAGCGGCTGATGAATAATTAAACGTCGGTGGAGAACACGTCAATAGGCTGGTAATGAAGCGGATTCTTGTGAAACGTCTAATTCGGAAACTCCGTCGCTCCTCAAACAGCCGAGTGTTGTTAAAAATGTAAAGTTAAACTAGTATGTTGTGTTGATATTGGTCACAAACATATTTAATCAATACATTTATTTTTGAATTCAACCAAATGATGTAGCCATAACATTGAAAATACAAAATAATTACAGTATTACAAAATAATAATAATAATATGTATTAATATTATTATTATTATCATCATCATCATCATCATCATCATCATCATCATCATCGTTGTTGTTGTTGTTGTTGTTATTATTGTTATTGTTAGTAGTAGTTGTTTCATTATCATCATTATTATTATTATTATTATTTTTATAATTATTATTGTTATTATTATCATTATTATTATGTTGAGGTGTGTTTTTAGCGTGATTCTCTGCAAAACTTTGGTTATTCTGCCCTCTGTCTGTTAGTCGGTGTAGCAGCAAACCTCATTGACATGTCCAGGAGTAAACTGCCTCTTGACCATTTAAAATACATTTGGTGCATTTTCTCATTTCTCATTGTTAATTCTTGGGGAATTCTGTACAGCTCATTCATTTCTGAACACAGGATTTTTCTACAAGCCCAAACACGCCCGCATTTCTGACTTAATAGTGTGATTCTGACTTAATAGTGTCAATGATAAATACTTGATTTTGAAGGAGAGAGGAAAAAAAAATAGGAGGACCAATCACTTTTGTTTTTAAATTCACATCAGCCATTACAGGTCACCTTCTTTGGAGGAAAGCTGTTTCTTTGTTCTGCCTTTTTTCCTCGCACCATTGTGGCATGTTGTGTCCACCCGGAGTAGAGCTGACCTTCTCCCAGGCAGCTACCTAGTTAAGGCAGTCTATTTTCAAGGCTCTCCTTGCTCAAATCAAAACTCTATTATAGATTTTACCTCCAGGGGAACCCAGGGCTCACAAGGTCCTTGGCAATTTTACCTGAGGAAGAAGCTAAAAGGATCGGAATCTCAGAGGACGGGGTGAAGTGCGAGGGTGTGAGCATGAGAGAGGGTGTCGGATAAACACCGCAGGACCCAGCCCCTAATCACTCTCTTGCCGAGCAGGGAGCAAAAAGGAGGGCAGAAATGGAGATTTTAGTGATGGTTCAGTGGCACAGAACCCTAAATATCAGGAACCTATAGCTAAAAAAATCCGAAGGTAGAGACGAGGATCTCGGAGTGTCATTGAGAGGATCATTGACGAGGTAGACGGCTGAGGAAAACAGAGGAATGAGGGTCTTCTCCTATCCCGCGTTTGAATAAATACAAAAGAACAACACTTCCATCCGCACACTGTGCTTAACTATGTGTGCTAACAAGACAGATGGAGGCCAAAGATGCAGACGGATCACATCAGGACATCTGTCACTTCATGGTGAGAGTCTCCTTAATAAGTGACAAGGCACCCTTACCCGTGGGCATGTGGGGGGTGGGGGTGGGGGTGGTGGATGGCTGATTGGGGGTGGGGGGACGGGGATCTGTGTCTCACAGCAAAAAACAGCCGTCAAAGTCATGCGGTGCCCTTTTTTTCTTTTTTTTAAACAACTTGTCCCAATTACAGCCAATCACTTGTGATCTGTGCCCTTGATTATCATCCTGGGCTGCAGACATCAAAGCCGCCGACCACGGGCACTGACACCAGGCTCAGCGGCAATTAGCGGGACTCTGTAGAGCCGGGGTTTTTATCGCCAAATGTTTTCAAAATACTCTACGTCTTCATTTGCAGTGGAGCGGAGCAGGAGGATTGGGGGGAGTGGGGAGTTTCACACAGGGAGAGAAGGATGCCCTACAGAAATAATTAAAACATAATTACTGCTCATCAGCTGTGCAAGTGCTCACAAAGTGCCGTCGTGGAAGATCTGCGTCTTACCTCGGGGGCAGTGGCGGAGCGGGGAGCCGTGCGGCATCTAAACTCCACTTCCAAAAGCCGGTCGCAGACGCTTCCGTCACATCAAGGCCTTCCTCCATCGACCAAGGCTGCTAAAGGAAGAAGAGGGGAGAGAAAACAGGTCGCAGCCCTGCTCGGCCCTCATATACGGTCCATGAAACCTCTCTTAGTTGCTATGGGTGATGCAGTTGTATTTCTCATCCTGTGCCTTCCTAGATACGTTGGAAACTGTGTCCAAAGGACCAGACAGTGCACGCCTAAACCAAATGCCACAGGAGAGATTTCCATACAGGTCGTTAAAGCAATAACTTGTCTCTCAGTTGAGGTGTCGAAATACATAATCTGTTAAAAAAGGGGAGTGAGAACAACAGATTGCGAAGGCAGTCAACCTTCAAATGTGACATCGTGCTGCTCTCAGTCCCCGGATTACAATGTGGGTTGATGGCCTTCGGTGGTGCGATGACCGCCTTTGTACGGATACGTCTGGCAGCGGTCCTGAAAGGCAGACGGTGCACCCTAAACGCTAGTGACGAGTGCCATCCTTTGATTCCAAGAAATAAATGATGCTCCCTGAGAATGTGGACCCTTTGGCGATGTTTCCTGGTGGCTGAGTTTTAGCAACCACTTTGGTCAGGAAGTAAAAGATGCCATGGCTGAAATGGGAAGGAAATAAATCAGCCATCCATTCATTTTTTTTCACCTGATCTACATATTGAGGGTCACAGGGAGCCAGAACCTGTCCCCGCCCAGGACCCTACAAGGCAGAAAGACACCACTCCAATCCAAGATCCAAAAGGATGCCTATCCACCACAAGGTCACACCAATGCACACCAACTGGCAAAGGGGAAGTCTCCAATTAGTGGAAGAATCTTTTTGAGTTTTGAAGAAAAGGGGTCAAACCCATTCAAACACATTGACAGACAGGTCCTGAGATGGGAATTGAACCCCAGTCTCTGGCCAAAGGGAGTCCAGTCAAGGGGGTTAAACCAGATTGGAAAGGAACTGCCCTCCAGTTTCGGCACAGCCATCTCCCTGTTGAACAGTGGAACAATTCAAAAGACGCAAATGTTAGATGCAGATACCAATTACTTTCTCCTCCGAGATCTTGTCCCAGAAATGATGCAACTACATTGCTCCAGTTTATAATGAGACAAAAGAAGCCGCTACTCTAGGGCGGTACAGTATTTAGTAAAAGCCCTCGATGCAGTGGTTAGATTCAAAGGGAAGAAATGATGCAACTAACCAAGATTAATGGTAAAATTTGTAACATTTTGTAAACAAGACATGTCGACAATAGCGTATATTGTTATGCTTTCACTTCAAAATTTGCTAATAGGCTGCCCACACTGCCACCAACCTATGGAGAAACTCGAATAGGGTTTTCCTGTTCCTCTTTTGTAAAATATGTGCAATATCTGCAATATGTGTGTATGTGCAATACAATATATGCATTGTTTGCCTGATCTCTAATGGTGACAGGCCATGTTAAAAAAAATTTATCAAAAAAAAAACATCCCAGTGGATTGATGAAAATCTGGATCACAGAATTCTGTCTAAATATTAATTTAAATATGCAGTATGATACCATTACAATTCTTTAGTCTTTTGTTAGCCATATGATCAGATAGTACATGGTTTGGAATTTTTCATTTAATTCCAGTTGTGCACATTAGAAATGGCCCTTGTGATGTTAGTGATCTTGTTGAAGAAATTGAGACTTAATAGCAAGTTTGCATATTATGGCATTTACTCTTCCTATTATTGTGGATGAGTAAATGTACAAATAATGTAATAAATACTAATACATAAAAAATAAAATAAACATATCCATTTTAAACTACTTTGAGCGGCTAAAAGGTATATTTCTAAATCAGGACATAACCAGTAGTTAAACTCTGCATGTGCCCTAGGCTGTGCTTCTTCATGTTTATTTACTTGCCTTTTCTATGACATCCAAATGATAGCCTTTTCAACATGATGTTGCCTATTGGTAAAAAAAAAACTTCTGTTGTGCAGTAACAATATATTCCCACATGAGGGCAACAGCATCCAGGTAATTTATTGAAACTTGATTTGGTGAAAGGATCTTTTCATTCAGCATTGAGTTGAAAATCCTACTAAAGACACAGCAACACAAAACTCTCTCCATCTAACACTCATATACACTACTCACAAAAAGTTAGTGATATTCGGCTTTCGGCTGAAATTTCAGGATGAACCTAAAATGCACTATAACCATTACAGGTGAACTTAATTTGACCTTCTCTAAACTTTTGAATGCACATGTCCAACTGTTCAATGTTTCAGCACTTTTTGCACAACTTGCTGTTCTCTAACAAGGAGCTGAACGGAAAAATTCACAACAGGTGTTTGATCCATGAATCGACCAATACATTTCCTGGTTCAATTGTTATTTAAACAGTCCTCTTCATCATGTTGTTCACATTTTGACATCATGAAACCAAGATGACACCAAACAATTGATCAACAGTACCTCGCCATTGTGAGGCTTCAAACAGGATGTTCTCAGAGGGAAGTGGCCACTGAGCTTAGAGTGTCACAGAGTGTCATCAGCAGGTTGCAACAGAGATACAGAGACTGGAAGAGTCACAGAAAGGCATAGAAGTGGACGTCCTTTGGCCACATCCCACACTGATGAGCGCTTCATTGTGAACAGTGCCCTGCATAACCGGATGATGAATGCCACTCAACTCCAGGCACATTTAAGGGAGGTGAGAGGCACCCAAGTGTCACGTCAGACCATTCAAAATCGTTTACATCAGCGTGGTCTGCGTGCTAGACGACCTGCAAGGGTACCTGACCACACCACCAGGCACAGGCATCATCGTCTTGCATGGGCCAGGGAGCATTTACGCTGGACGAGGGACCAGTGGCCTCAGTGCTGTTCTCAGATGAAAGTCGATTCACGTTGAGCAGAAATTATGGCCGCCAATGATGTCGGAGACGTCGCGAGCGCTACGCATCAGCCACTGTTATCACCAGACGAGCCTTTGGTGGTGGTGGTGTTACAGTGTGGGCGGGTGTGTCTAGTCAATACAGAACTGCCCTACACTTTGTGAATGGTACAGTGACAAGCCATACTACCTGAATACCATCAATAATCCAGTCATTGTGCCCTTGCATGAACAACACAGGCCTCATTTCATCTTCATGGACGACAATGCTCCAGCTCATGGAGGTGGCATCATTAGGGAACGGCTGCTGGAGACTGGGGTACCTCAAATGGAGTGGCCTGCACCTTCTCCAGACCTGAATCCCATAGAAAACCTATGGGATCAGCTGAGTGGCTGTGTAGAGGCTCGTAACTCTGTACCTGAGGACCACCCTTCAAGAAGAGTGGGGGGCCAGGCCTCAGCAGACAATAAGTCGACTTGTGAACAGCATGAGACGTGGTTGTCAAGCTGTAATTGATGCTCAAGGGCACATGACAAGTTATTGAGACATTGACATTTTTTGTTGTGGTATATCCACCACTGTTGTTGGCTTTTGTTTCAGTAAATTGTTTGAGATGAGGAAATCACCATTGCATGCTTCTACTTAAATGCCCTACTTTCATGATATATCACTGTAGCGTGAACTTTTCACATTCCCCATGAATTTCACCCGAAAGCCAAATATCCCTAACCTTTTGTGAGTAGTGTAATGCTCCATGTCCGATGTTTAAAGGGATTTATGTGAAAATATGATGTACAGTATGTTTTCTTTAATGATTAAAAATTGTTTATATTATTTGTTTGAGGACCTTTACAACATATCTTATAGTAGGCTGTTCCACCGATAAAGTTGTCTAGAATTAGTTGAATCTCCCAACTTTGTTTGTTCATGTTTTATGAACCAGAGAGCGTAATGCTTTGAGCGAGACATCAAAGATAGGCTTCAAAATGATCATTTATAAAATTATACACTGAATAAAGTATGTTACAGTCTTATAATCAGTCTATATTTAAAAGTATTCTGGTTTGTTATGAATATTCTCTCATGTAGAAAGAAATCAGTTTCAGAGCTATGTTAGAAGCCCTTGGTGGTTACCAAATGTTGTTACCAAGTGTAGTTACCAATTTTGCAGGATAGTGGCGAGGTGTATTGCATCAAAGTTAAAACCATCGCAATGCAAATAGTAATGGCCAAATAAAGCACCTAACTACATCTTAATTTGCTTTAGCTGGCAAATAAAAGTAGGAAAATATGATGCAATTAAATCTAAAGGTAAATGTAGATACTGTAACAACATTTACTCATGCCCATCTAAGATAAAAAAAAAAAACATCTTATCTTATTTATTTGCATGTGTGGTCAATCAAAGTGTTTCTTTCGAGTACATCCAGAATATATGTACAAAAAGGGGGGGGAAAAATTGCTGTTTATTCCTTCTCTATAGTTGTTTGAAACGTTATGTCACTCAAGGAGAAAGGAAAAACTCCAGGGAAAATCAAGTATGTTTGGAATTCAAGGTCCCACTGCAAATATTTACAGCTATTTAAACTTTTTTTTTTTTCTGCGCAGAAAAAAAACATTAGAGTGCAAACATTAGTTGTATTTCTAGTTGTAAAGAGTTTATGACACGGTATCAAATATACATTCTCTCTCAATGCTACTGCGGACATTTTCTGACTACACTGGAAGACCTGGACATTTCCTGAAACGGCAAAAAGAATAAACATTTAAAAACTTAAAAATCAGGTGCTACCCATCCATTTATGTTTTATATGAAAATGTGTCATATGCATATAACCTGGGAGTGTATCACTAGATTGACTGAGAATAATTTTGCCATACTGTACCTGTGCTGTTTTGTAATTGCATACAAAGAAACCATACATGCCAACTCCTGAATATAATGCACTCACAACGTATGTAATGAACCAGATGCAAAATTATAGCAGAGAACTGTTCTATTACATCAGAATTCATTATTATTTACTAGCACTGCTGATCGTAATATAGACCAGTGTTAATTGGCAACAATTTTGAAGTACAATTCTTGGTGCACTGGGTCTTTTAAGCACAACAGGTGGTATGAAAATACAAATTAAATCAAACTAATAGTAAAAAAAAAAATACAATGTCTACATACACCAATCAGCCACAACATTATAATCACCACTAATATTGCATAGCTCCCCCTTGTGCTGCCAAAACAGCTCTGACCCGTTGAGGCATGGACTCCACAAGACCTCTGAAGGAGTCCTGTGGTATCTGGCACCAAGGCATTAGCAGCAGATCCTCTAAGTCCTGTACACTGCGAGGTGGGGCCCCCATGGATCGGGCTGGTTGCTCCAGCACATCTCACAGATGCTTGATCGGATTGGACCCTAATCCCGGCCATCCACATGATGTTTAACAAGATGTGATTCATCAGACCAGGCCACCTTGTTCCATTGCTCCATGGTTCAGTTCTGACACCCACGTTCCCATTGTAGCCGCTTTTGGTGGTGGACAGGGGTCAGCATGGGCAGTCTGACCGGTCTACGGAGCCTCATACGCAGCAAGCTGAGATGCACTGTGTGTCCTGACACCTTTCTATCATAGTCAGCATGAACTTTTTCTGCAATTTATGCCACAGTAGCTTTTCTGTGGGATCGAACCAGCTGCCTTCACTCCCCACACGCATCAATGAGCCCATGGGCGCCCATGACCCTGTCGCCGGTCAAAGTCACTTCGATACTTTCACTTGCCCATTTTTCCTGTTTCCAACACATCAACTTCAAGAACTGACTGTTCACTTGCTGCCTCATACATCCCACCCCTTGACAGGTGCCATTGGAACAAGATGAGCAATGTTATTCACTTCACCTGTCAGTGGTTTTAATGTTGTGGCTGATCGGTGTATAACGTTTCATGAACATTGGATACCAAAGGTGAACACTAGGGGGCGTCCCTTCTGTGCAAGCCGTTGTATAGACCAAAAAATAAATACATTCAAAATAAATTAAATGTAAATAAAATCCGTAAAAACACAGGCAATTACAAGCACTAAATTAGACATTCTCATTTGTTATACAAATAAGCAGGAAATATTGCATAACACCAACCAAAACACACATGGATATAGCAGAAATAGTGGTTAGTTATGTGACATTTTACCAGTAAATACTCAATTATTACTTCCAGAGAAATCAACCCTGAGCAAAACCGTTCTTTCGCATGACAAGCATTGATATAACAATCAACTTCAAAATTTGAGACATGAGACTCTCAGACCCCATTGGAAAAAGGAACGTTGGATTCCTGGTTGATAATCTCCTTGGCCTCTAGGGGGAGCGAGTCAAAGAGGTGGTCTTCCACAGTCAGGCAGCTCCTGCGCAGGAGGTGACACTGGCCAAGCTGAGCCGGGAGGCGATCCAGACAGTTCCCCTTTAGTTCTAGTTGCGTCAGCTGCGCCAGCTGGCCGACTTTCTCGGGGAGGACAGAGATGCAGTTGTGGCCGAGACACAATGTCCTCATCTTGGTGCACTTGAATAGCTGCTTGGGCACCACCTCCACTTTATTACCTGTGATGGCGAAATGCTGGAGGTTCTGGAGAAACCCCACCTCCAGTGGTATGAGCACAATGGAGTTATGGCTGACGTCAAGATACCTTAGCTTAAGAAGGGTGAATAACGATGAGGGCAGGGATTCTAGGTTGTTGTGCGACAGATAGAGCGACTCAATGTTTTTGACGTGACTTATCGACAATGGAATGGTAATTATTTTATTGTGCCAGAGTTTGAGACAGGTCAGTCTCTTCAGATGCTGAAAGCTTATGACCTCTTCAATTGTGCGAATGTTATTGGATTTGAGGTCCAGCTCCTGCAGGTTGGTCAAACTGAAGATAGCGTGAGGGATCCGTTCCAGTTCGCAATTGTGAAGTTCAAGCTCTGCAAGGTTCAGCATCTTTTTCAAGCTGTTCAGCACCAAGAGTTTCGTACCGTCGTTGTGAACCACCAACTTGATGAGGTGCGGGGAGAGGTCGGTTATGTTGGTGGGGATTTTTGTAAGGTTGCTTTTGAGGTGGAGAATCTTTAAATGTCTTAGGTCTCGGAGAGACTCCAGCCCGATCATTTTGTTGTTTTCAGAATTTAGATTACCCACCAAATACAATTCCCTTAAGTTTTTCAACAAGTACACCCAGGTGGGAATCTCTGCAACGTCGGTGAATTTGACATGAAGGCACCTGAGGTGGTCGCGAAGAAAACCAAAAGCGGTCTGTTCGACTTTGGCGGGGCAGTGGTAGAAGTGCAGCTCCTGGAGGTTTATCATCTGCGACATCTTTGCAGTTATCCTGACCTCTGGAATCAATTCCAATTTCAGGATTTCCAAATCGGTGAGGTCAAACACTGCATCCGGCACGCCAGACAGCATGAAAAGATGAAGTTCCAGCTTTTCCTGAGCGTTGCGAGTTACATGCTGCCGCAGCTTCTCGTAGGTCCATTCGTGGTTCAGGCTGATCTCCCGCAGCTTGTTTTCGCTGACTTCGGAGAGAAAAACCCCAAAGCGCTTTGAGTACAGCTGGTCGTATTGATCCACCATGTGTAAGAGGAAAGCAAAGTCATTCTTCACGTCGGGAATGTCGCTGAAGCTGCTCTCCTCTCTGACTTTCTCAAAGGAATACTCCTTTAGAGGTCGGCGAAAAAGCCAGAACAGCGTATAAATACACACCATGCCGTATACACATATGAGAGCAATGTAGCTGACGAGGAGCTTCTTCAGCATGAATGCCATGTTGTGCGTGCAGTGGAATTTGGAATAGCCAGTCAGGTGTTTTATTTCAGGCTCACACATGTGGTCAAAGTTTATAGCAGCGACAAATGTCATTGTGTAGCACAGGATTAAAATGAATTTCACGGTTTTTATCACCGTTTGAGCGACATAGAGCTTGTAGATCAAGTCGCTGTCTTCCACATGGGCGCGGAACTTTCTGACTTTCTCGAACAGGGCCTTGGCCTGTTCGCCGTCTTTCTTGTCCAAAATGGTCATGGACGGAACTTCAATCACAAGCTTTTCGGCCGAAAACTTGACCCCAGACTTGGCGAGCATTGGGGTGGACTGATTTGGGCTGCCTTCTTCACTGCTCGTCGAGAAATGCTTTGGTAGGGAGGAGGCGCCGGCCAGCCGCTGCTTGTTCTCCTCCGAGTCCTCGCACGCCGTCTCGGACAACGCTTTGGTTGTCCATGGTGATTCGAAACATTTCCCCAGTATGGAAACAAAATGTTCTATCTTGGAACTCGTCTTTGGGTATTTGAACCAGAAGTTGCTGCTGACCATCAGTACAATCGTATGGATGAGCGCGAGGTAGGGGAAGTATTTGGAGTACCAGGGGAGAGCGACATGGTAGCACATCTGATTGACAAACACATACTGTTGGAAGTCCAGCTTGGTCCTGACCCCTGTTGGAGGAGACTGTCCCAGAGCGACACCTGGCTCGGCAAAGTGGATATTATGGAGAATGCTATCAGGGAGATCTTTCGCCATTAGGGGTGCTGCGTCCAGTCTGATGGGGGAATCCCCATCCCAGTCGGTGGGAGCAGCCCCTGCATAGCCCCCGCTCTCCATCAGAGGCTCCTCGATAATAGGAAGGCAGACCACCTGGTCCTTGGTTAGCTGCATGGTTCCAGCGAATATGGCCAGCATCAGCATGACCACGCCCAGGTAGTCCATGAAGACATCCCACCAGGGCTTCAGTATTCGGTAGGTTGGCTGGATGTCGTTCAGTGAGGCTACTTCCGTGAGAGTGAACATTCCTGCAATGCATTTTTTTTTTTACAGGTTAGCAGAAATATTGCGTTAGATTTTCCATGTCATACAGACATTGTCACATGTCCATGCTGGTAAACAGTAACACCTAAATGAAACAGACCCACAATGAATGTTATTAAGTTCAACTATATACATCAAAATGGCTGCTGTCAGAAGGATGTGTCTTTGCCTGTGACATTTAAAAGATCGTCACCAAAGCAGTACAACTCGTTTTCTATGTTTTGACAATAAATAATAAATGGGTGACACAAGACATTCAAGTGCAACTCTGTGTGTGTGTGTGTGTGTGTGTGTGTGTGTGTGTGTGTGTGTCTGTTTTGGCTTTTTCTTTTCATTTTCTAAATTTCAATTTTCTAATTGACCAATGCTGCTTATTCCTAGAGAAGGTTTAGCAGACTGTGACTGTGATATAGGTTTGGTTTGATGCTACCGGCAAATTGTACTGTATAATTTAAAGCAGGGGTCTCAAACTACAGGCCTGGGGGCCACATCTGGCCTGCAAGACAATTTACTGTGGCCCACTAATGGTGATAATATATTGATTCATCTGATCCGCAAATATTTTTTATCAACTCACAATGCTTAGATAATCCACACAAATGTACTTAGTGTTTTAAAATAGAAAACAGAATTAAATTGATCATAGGAGAGCTATTTCTAACAGGATTACGAGGCAATTCCCTAACATGCAGGGGAACAAAAAAACAAAAAAAAAACAAGAAAAACAAAACAAACAAACAAAAAAAGAAACAGGCTGTTTTTCCCTTGAAGGTCAACACGGCAGGGCCCCCTGAAGAAGACGTCCCAGCCGGTGGCCCCCAGGTCATTTGAGTTTGGGACCACTGATCTAAAGCATTAGAGTGTAACGTAAAGTGCTATTTTTTTCCACCTTTTAAACAATTTATTGGCCAGTGAGTGAAATCAAACTATCTTCATAGGGCTGCTGGCCGATATTGAAAAAAAAAAAAAGATATATATATTCAAGATATATATCACAATATTGTTATGATATCATATCAATACACACACACACACACATGACAGTGGCTGCTTTCATAAGATATCCACACAGGTAATAATTGAGAAACTATGATAACTATGGTGCAGATGTTGGTTAGAATGAGGTCTAGGAATTGACTTCACTGTAATGCAGACAACAATACGTTAACCCGAAATCCCAGAATCGCTCATTCCGTCATGTCGATATTATATCGATATAACGTAAATTCCTATTAACTCCAATGGACGACGACCCGGAGCCTGCTTCTCCGACATCACGGGTGAAATGCTATGAACTTGACGGACTGTTGTGGGGAACAAACACAGTTGCATTCGGTTCTTTTCACCAGTGGAGGTTCAGTTCCAATGAGGCTGCAGCAGGTTGGGACCGGTTCGAACCAGGCTCACCACGACTGTTCCAGCAGCCAAGCCAGCATCAATTATCACTAAGTTGCGGTTTTCTCAGGATATCCGACGTGTAATTCAGCTTTCGAGGCTTTTCAGCTCGCTATCGCTAAGGGTAATGCTACATTAGCGGTGTGTAAATACCGGCGTGTACATAATGTACATATACTGTATATATACGTGCGGCATATGTGAATACGCACCTCCTGGCTGTTTGTTCCAGTTATTCGGACTCCATTAGCGGTTCGTCTTTTTGTTGTAGCACATGCTTCCCTCTCGATAACAAAGCCGCGGGTTGGGTGGGTGCTACAGTACGGTGCTGCTAACAGTGCTAAGCGGCTTTAAGAAGCTCCATCCGATGCTCTGGTTTGGGATCAGCTCCTCCACAGAGGCGCTGCGGCACCGAGCAGAGGCTGCAGCTAGCACAGCATCCACTGATGCTGCTGGAACCGCGACAACTATTACTATTACTGCTACTACTACTGCTGAAATACTGTAGTTTAAATGATCAATACACAAATAAATGATAATTAGAATGACAACAACAATAATAATAATAATAAACTACTTAGCCAACGACTACTTATATGATATTCAATTATATTATTATACATTCATATATTTTCATTATTATTATTATTATTGTTGTTATTTTATTATTATTATTAGTATTATTATTATTATCATTATCATTATCGTAATTATTATTATTATTTTATTATTATCATCATCAGAATTCAATCATTGTTTAGTAGGCCAACAGGGTTATATACATGGTTCAAGAATATAAAAAATCCAAATGTACAAGTGGCTGTCTCTATATCATTCCCCCCATATACTGTATAATAATTCAAATAATTATTGTTGCGCTATCATCTGAAGACATTACCATTTCATGTACAAATAAATCTGATGTTTTTATTCTTAAACGTGACAAAATGTGCTTATAAAAATACACCATTTCTTATATTCTGAGTTATTATGTACATTTTCAAGAATGTGTTAATAATGCCAGCATAATATTTATAATGCCAGCATAATATTTATAATGCCAGCATAATATTTATAATACCAGCATAAAATGTATAATGCCATCATAATATTTATAATGCCAGCATAATATTCCCTTTGGATTTCTGTAACACAAATGTTTACCACAATACTATCTGTATATACGCAGAATATCTCACATGTACTGTTGATGGTTCCATAATTACTGTAAACAACAATCATTTCTTTTTTTCCTCTAAGTATAACATGGCAACAAAATATATCCAAATACATAATAGTGTTAATGGGCAAAATGTCATTGCCATTGAGTTACATGGTTATGACAACTCCACAAACTCCCAAGTCTTTCTGCCATCGTTCCAAATTAAGAATGCAATGTACACTTGACTAAGATATCAAGCGAGACGTAGTTGGCACTTTGGCTATACAATAAGGCATCTTACTCAGCCTTCATTTGATCCCTGATATCTGAAGGCAACATTTCAAACAGCGTGTCTTCTACAATAAGACCGCTGCGCTTCAGTGCCCGACAGAAACGCAGCTCTGGAGGCAGGACCTCAAAATGGTTGCCTTTGAGATCCAAGTGTGTCAGCAGAAGCAGATATGAAATTTTGGGCGAGAGTATAGACAGTGCATTCTTGCCCAGCTTTAGCGTTTTTAGCTTTTTGCAAAAGAAGAGCTCATCAGGTAGATTTTCGATCTTGTTGAAGGTGACAGAGAAGTACTGGAGGCTCTGAAGCACTCCTATTTCGGGAGGGATGAATCGGATGTCATTGTTGGACAAGTCCAGGTAGCGCAGCTTGTTGCATAGGAATAAGTGAGAGGGCAATATTTCAATCTTGTTGTGGCAGAAGTAGAGGCGCTCTAGGCTGCCCAGCTTTTTGATATGCTCTGGAATATACATGATGCTGTTGTGCCACAGCTTCAGGCATATTAGCTTTCGAAGGTGCTGGAAGCTGACGATCTCCTCTATGGAGCGAAGGTTGTTTTCTTTCAGGTCCAGCTCCTGGAGGTTTGTGAGGCTGAAGATGGCGTGTGGAATGCGCTCCAGATCACAACGCACCAGCTCCAGCTCCGTCAGATTGACCATTTTTTTCAGGTTGTTGAGCATGACTAGTTTTGTGCCGTCATTGTATATGTACAGCCGCTGCAAATGGCTCGAAACATCTACAATGGACTGGAGAATCTTAGCCAAACTACTCTTAAGAGACAGAGTTTTCAAACACTTAAGTTCGCGCAACGACTCGAGAACGACGTTCTTGGAGGCGTCGGGACTGAGCGATCCGGTGAGGTAGAGCTCCTCTAAGTTTCTCAGGCCGTACAGCCAATTTGGAAGCTCCCTGCTATCGTCAAATTTTACACGGAGCACTTTCAGGTTCTCCTTGAGGAAGGAGGTTGCCGTGGTGTGCAGCTTCAAGCAGCACTGGTAAAGTGACAGCTCCTGGAGGTCTTCCAGTTGAGAGATGGAGGCGGGGATTGTGACGTTGTTGATGATCTCCAACTTGAGGGACTGCAGCTCTGTCACCTCAAAGATGGTGTCCGGCAGTCCGGAGAGCATGAACAGCTGGAGCTCCAGTCTGTTGTTGGCGTTGGTCTGCAGCCTCTGGCGCAGCTTCTCCGCCGTCCACTCGTGGTTGAGATTGAGCTGCTTGAGTTTGTTCTCGCTGACCTCGGAGAGAAAAACGGCAAAGCGCTTGGAATACAAAGGGTCGTACTGATCGATCATGTGCAGCATGAAGGCGAAATCGTTCTTGACGTCGGGAATGTCGTCTATGCCCGTCTCCTGTCGCACGTACTCAAAGGAGTACTCCTTCAGGGAGCGGTAGAAAAGCCAGTAGGAGGTATAGAGGCTTGTTAATCCATAGACGGCCACAAAGCACAGGTAGCAATAGGAGAGCTTGGAGAACAGATGAGCCATCGTGTGATTGCAGGAGAAATGTTTGTAGCCCGTCATGTCTTGTATGTCCACGTTGCACTTCACTGTAATTTGCACTTCTGGCACTAAAATACTGTTGTAGGCGATGATCAGGAGGAACTTAAGCACCTTCACCACTGTCTGACGAACATACATGATATAGAGGATGTCCCCTTCTTCGACGTGCAGACGGAACTTCTTCACTTTCTCAAAAAGAGCCTTTGCCTGTTCCCCTTCTTTCTTGTCAAGAGCGCTCGCTGTCGGTTTGTCCACAACGATCTTCTCTGGGATAGACCTGAGTGACTGCGTCTTCTCTAGATTGGTCTCGCTAGGTGGCACATTGACGTTAGAGCGGTAGGCGCTGTTCTTTTTGTGATCTCTCTCTTCGGGGTTCTCTCCGGATACCTCCGACAGGGCCCTGGTGGTCCAGGGGGAATCAAAGCACTTTCCCAGGATGGATATGAAGTGCTCTATTTTAGAGCTGGAGCCGGGGAATTTGAACCAAAAGTTACTGCACACCATAAATATCAGAGTGTGGATGAGGACCAGATAGGGGAAATACTTGGCATACCAGTGCAGGGCCTTCTCATAACACATCTGGTTAATGAAGCTGTATTGCTGCAGATCCAGATCAGTCTTCCGGCCCTTCATTTCTTTCGGCAGGGACAACATTTGGGACTGCAGTGGTGACAGAGTCTCCAACCCAAGATCTGTTTTGTTCAGTGAAGGCGTTGTTTGGTTTGGCGAAGACATTTTTTGAGGAAGGCATATGATTTTGTCTTGCATTACCTAAAACAAAATAAAAACACCCGGTTAGTTACAGTATACAGTACTGTAGGTGCCCGACACAAAATGGCCACAGTAAAGAACTGACTTTTCTATATGCAGCGATGTGCCATAAATATAAGTGGTAATATAAACAACGGGGAGAAATCTGATTACATTGATATGACTCAACGGGAGATGCACAATTTAATAAATTGCTGACTCAATGGGGGGGAGACACTGTGTATATTGTATTTAACTTCTGAATATCCAGCTCCCATCGCGTTTCTTTATGTTAAATTGATATAAATATGTTTATTCTTAAGCAATATGACACAAAATGAAATATAAACACTTCCTTTTTAAAATAATTTGGTATAATGAAATGAGGTCTCTGCAGTTCAGATGAAACCACCTCTTTATCGTCCTCCTCCTTTCTTTTTCTCCATACAATTACATGAAAGCGGAAAAAGTCTTAATCTCGCACTCGTTACAAATGAGGTGCACTGTTCCACTCTTGGACTTTGAAGTTAAATATGCACCGGCACAACAATTCCAGGATATCCATTAACAACGCAAGAGCATCTGTTGATAACGCTTGAACTCGTGAAGTAAACCTTTTGGGGTTTATCAGATGGTCAACGTAATGAATTGTCGACTCTATTTACAAACTATTACAAACACTACGTGGTCTGGGGTCCCTTGCGGCACAAAAGATATTTGTTACTGGCAAAAACACATTGTGACTAATGCCCCTTTTTATGAAAAAAAAAATAATAATAATAATAAAATAAGATATTATTTCCATAATTTACACTACAGATCCTTGCTTCAGCCAAAAACTATTAATTTCTGCACAGTGAAATAAACTGTGAAAAGGTGACGGTTCAGGACACTGGAGTGTTGGAATCCTGCGTTTACAAAAAGGGGGAGGGAGAACATTTCCGCTGGTAAACAACTTCTCTGCTGAATGCAACACAGGCCTGGCTGTGATGGTAGGTTACAAATTAAGCAATCTTTGAAATAAAAATAGGTTTGTATGTTTACCGTTGGTAATAAAATAATGATAGCTTTCATTCGGCCGCTAAAGAAAATAAAAAACCTAACCAGAAGCCAAAAGGTTCTGTCAAATAAGACGCATGTTGTGGAATAACAAACTTAAGGTGAAGTAAATGCGAATTATGAAGCACTTTTTTGAATTGCATTAAATAGGAGAAATTATTTGGATCGAAATAATATAATATTAACAATAAGATAAGATAAGATACACCTTTATTAGTCCCACAACGGGGAAATTTACAATTCACAAATTACAATAATATGCACAATTACATTGGCAGTGGGAAGATATAACTTCAAAAGCTTAACAAATTCAAGTGATTGAGTTCGGGAACTATTGATGGCTAGATCGATGGGGTCTGATAGAATGGGAGAGGCTGTTCTACAGACTTGTGGTTTTGTGGATCTCCTCGGACCTCCCCCGTGGGATTTTGCAGCTGTGTTTTCACAATCTGAGCTCATACTTAAAAAACTACCATCAAAAAAGAAAATGGATGTGATGACCATGGTGTGCCCCCGTGTACAGGATATTCATACTTGAAATGTCCTCATCAGAACATGAGTGCTGCTAGAGAAAACGCCAGATACAGCTCTTTATGAAATACAAAGTCGATACATTCCATCCATTTTGTTTACCCACATATTCCTGAACAATCTCTGCTTAATGAGGATGTGAATGGGATGACAGTCCATCGCAGGATCTCACAGACCCCAGACTACAGGTCATTTACGGTCTTTGATCGGATTAATCTATGGAGGAGGAAGGAAACTGGAACGCCAGGGACGAACATACTAATTCCATCGGGACAGGAACCCAAATGGCTTTTGATCCTTGGTGTCCGGGCGTGGGAGTCAGAAGTCCCAAACAATTATGGGCAAATACCTTTTTCTGTTTGGGTTGTACTCTTGTGTTTATCTTACTTATTTAGAAACCAGACTGTTTGTTTAAGGTCGATACCCCTACCTGTGTATTTACTGACCTGCAGGGTGCATCCAAACACACCGATCATGAGCATGACCACAGAGAGGTAGTCGGTGAAGACGTCCCACCACGGCTTCAGCACCCGCAGCGCCGGCTGCTGCTCAGAGAACTGTCTGAATTCCGTCACAGGAATCATGGCGTCTGTTGGGACAAGGAGACAAGAGAGTCCATGGTGACTTTCTGCACCTTAAGGTGAGCGGAAAGGAATGAGAGAAGACTTTCACGCACACGTTTAATTTGTAATGTGCTTTAGAAAACTACTTCTATTAAACACATTGTTGTCAAAAACTCAGAAATCACCTCAATACTCATTACTCCTAATATCAAACAACCCTCCCTGCTGTAAAGCCCTTTTTAATTTAGTTAATGCAAAGTCCTCTGTGCTCCATCCCTGACCCCCCCCCCCTTCTGCTACTCTGCACAGAATGTTCTGATAATAACCATTAAGTCTCCGTCAGCATCTCATGTCACCCTGTGGATGACATGTCATGCACCAACTCACAGATCAATTTTCAGATCAATTAATTTCTGCATGTTAACCCCCCACAAAACGTAATTTAATGCAACTTACTGCTGCTGCACTTTCCTACAGTGCAGTGCACGTTTAAATGACTTTAGGAAATGCAAAATACCGACTTCTGTTTGTGGTGTTTGGGGGTATTGACCGCATGTATAGACTGCGCCCACCATCACTTACTGCACCTATACGTTGGTCTCACCTCCTTTTAGGTAAACACCATGGAGCCAAATAAAAGGCTTTCATTGTGACTGAAATAGAGCCAGACTCTGTAAATGGCTGCCATACAGTACAGCATTACCACAAATAGAGAAAAGTGGTAAACGTATTAAGTATAATGTAGTTGTTTTTCCCAATGTCAGCGTTTATTTCTGTTGTGTATTGTACATGACTCATCACTTCATTTCCCTGAGCTTGCTCTCTACTCTCTCTCTCTCTCTTTTGTAATCTGCTTACTAGAGCTGAAAAGTATCTGATTTCCAATACCTGAATCTGGTCCAAGCAGCGGGTGATTGAAATGTCTTTCAAACTTAATAGGGTATTTTAGGAATAGTGACATTTACATTTTTTTGACTTACTGATGTAATTTACATACACATTGATCATTATTTAAAAATAATTACATTTATGTAAACAGACACACAAGCTTTACTTTTTATCATCTTCGATTTTTTTTTGTCTTTTTTTCTACTAAACTATTTCTTTCCATTTTTCTTTTCATCTGCACCCCCTTGCAATTTTGTTTATTAGTATTTTTTGTTATTTTGTTATGATATCAAAGTACAGTAATTCATGTAATTGCAAGAAGGGTTCATATCTGGTTCGCTTTTTATGTATGTCATGAAAAAAGGGTTTCATGATCTATTGACGTTTTAATATAATAACAATACAACCGAGAATTGTAAGTGCGGACGACCATAATGGGATGTTTAAGTAATACAAATATCTGGAAAGGTTTATTCTACTATATTTCATCATTAGTCCTTGAGTTCATTAGGTTTGCAATGTTTCCATAAGTACCACATATATCACAAATCCATTTTTGGTTTTAAAATACTTCTGTGTATCCCAAAGAGCTGCAATTAGTATAATCTCTGAGCTCACACCAAATTCTATTGAATTTCTATTGAAGCCTTTGAAAATGATCCAACTGCAAGACGAGGCGAGAGGTCTTCAAGAAGTACATTTTGTAATTTCACTGCCGTACAACGCTTACATCCATCATATTACACTATAAAAACCAGTTCGTTATGCAACAGAACTAACTTAGCCAGCAAGACGTTCAATAGTCATTATTGTTATATTATGACTATGATTCTATCACTTGAGACTATATTGTTATGTTGGACATAAACTTTGAATATCTCTGTTAGATGACAACCATACAAGGTTCTTGTGAAACAGAGATTGTACTATTTCAGCAGCGTCTGCACTTGTAGGACTTGCAGAAATGACATCTAGTCTCATATCACAATATCAATATTATAATGAGAAATCCCAGCCCGACTGGTACCACAGTAGCATGCTGGGTATTTGTTCCCTGAGACTTCTAAATGGAACACAGCACATCTTGAAAAACACACGCAATGGAGGATTTTTCAGGGTTGTGGTGGCGCTAAATCTGAGCTACCCCCCAAAAAAGGATCAAGCACAATGGATTATTACAAACTAAAATGGACAATAAAATCCAAACACAATGCGGCTCAAAGGCATTTCTTAGCAGTGGATGAGTCAGGCAGAGAGTGAAGCAGGCCTGATCCCTCCTGTGGGTCTTCCTGTCAGGAAGCGCTGTCTCACATCCAAAAACAGGCCAGACATGTTTGGTTAACACCCATTACAGGGATTTAGAAAGAAAAAAGATTATTAGGTTTGTGTCTAAACACACAAAACCCAAGTGAAAAAATGTAATGAATAATACTCAATTCATGTATTTTGGGTTACTTTTGACGACTAACATAACACACTTTTATCAAATAGACAAAAGCACAGTTTAAGTTCAGTTTTTGTTTTGAATGTACTTTCACTACCCTTACAGCATATTAATGACTAAAGCTGTGCTCTAATTTAGTTCAGAAACGTAAATAAAAAGTACAAAAAAATACACTTCAAGTATACGCACAAAGAAATTCTAATTGGCAGAAATATACTTTTAACAAAATTAATATAATATAAATATACTTTCAGTATGGAAAAATAAACTTTTTTTTTTAACTTGGGCCATTCCTGAAAAAAAGTGTATTTATATATATAGGTTTTTTTTACCAACCTTTTTGTCTTCTTTTGTCTTTTATTTTTAATTGAGACTGAAAAATAGGCTAGAGCGAGAAGGAAAGTGTGTTAGATGCTATAATGGGCATCCTTTGCCTGAGCCATCCCACCGAGATCTCAAGTTTCCCTGCGAATACTGAGGACACTACTGAGGTGAAATGTGCCATGGAGCTAAAATGGAAATCCGCTCAAAGGCTCCCGCGGTGGACGAGAAAATACGGACACACATATATTGTTAGTCAAGTAACAGCGTAATATCTAGTCTATAGCCTATATAGCATATTCAAATACATAAGGAGTAATAACGAGTGTAATAATAAAGACAGTATTTTGGTCGCACACACACACACACACACTGTTTTCTACGAATAGATGCTGTTTATTATAATGACGAATAAACTGTTAATAATTAAATGTAAAAATTATGCATTCACCTCATTTAAGCGCTGGGTCGTAGTTGCGGCTGGGAGCAGTCCGGGTTCTGGAGCATGACGTCACTGTCCCTGTTCCGTTATGTCTTCCTGGATCCTCAATGAGCCCGTGTGTGTGTGTGTGTGTGTGTGTGTGTGTGTGTGTGTGTGCGTTGGCGTGCGCGACACGACGGGGCGTGGGCTTCATCTGTGCTGCAAAGCCCCAAACTTTTCCACGCGCAAAGTTCCTTGCACACGCAGCTGTACGGCACGCCTCTGGCTCCTCGTATTAAAGCGCTGGGAAGGTGATAAAGTAGTCCCCGTTTGGGGCCGCGATTAGGTGACGTCACTGCTTTTACGTATTAGTCCGCAGATTGAAAACAATGACGCGAACTGGTGACGCATTATAACTTTATTACATTATAATGTACTTTTCCCATCTTTTTTTTTTTTTTTTTACTTTAAATTCTCAAGTGGTTTGAAATTGTGTGTTACCTTTCCCCACTATTCTAATGTAGTGGGTTTTTAAATGCTCTTCGTAACCGGATACATTGGATTATTTATTGTATTGTATTTTATTACATTACGTGCCTACATGCCTATTCATTGCCTTGCGGGTTCGGTTAGAAAGGGATTTAGAATAGACCAGAAATTAGACTTGATGACTATGATTCTTTGAAGTAGACGTGTCAGGTTTCTCATGGTATCATTTCTGTATTTTGAAAATGCAGAAACAAAATACATCTTATTTTGGGAATGTGTATGTGTTTATAAAAATAGAGATTCCCCTGAAATGACCTTTGCCAAGTTATTTTGATCACTTGTTATATGTGTTTGCCTCGTTGCAGTACAGCATTTCTGAAACATATGTAGGAAATTATAATAATAAACCTGATACAAACATTATCCATGTGCTGTACCATCAAATAGCACATGCTGTACCACAGGACAAGTGCCACACACGTGCTCTGTACTGTTACAGCCCTAAAAAGAACAACCGCAAGTTAAGACAAGACGAGTATTATTTTGTTACTGGTTCATACCATGAAAATATTTTCATCAGACCTGTAATGTAATAAACTATCAAGAGCAAGTTATTACGTTATGTGCAGTAAATCAGTTGTGGGCTTTATTCAATATGATTTTATTACATTATGGACAGTTATTACATTGTGGTTAATTATAATGCACTGGGGCTGTATAAGGTCAGCTGTAGGCCAGTGTCGACGGAGCTGTTTCTGCATTTATTCCAGGTGCTCTTAAGCAAGGCAGAAGCTTTCCAATGAATGGGAGCTCACATTTAACAGGCAAAGCCCTACACCGTCCCTTCTTTTTTCAAGCAAACTTTTAGTCAACACTGCTTTCCCAAACAATGTTGCTGAGTTATTAGCCCATCCTGGCTTGTCCTTCCTCCGGGGGGGGAGCCAGGAGCAGTGGGCAGCATTCGTGGACGCGCCCAGGGATGATGTGTGCATGTTTTTGGTGGGGGTCCTTACTGACGTTAGGTGGAGAAAACCCCATGTGAGCACGGGGAGAACATGCAAACTCCACACAGAAAGGCTCCTATTTGGGAGATAACCCGCCCGGAGCACAGTGCCAACAGCGCCCCAGGCGGGAATCAAACCCAGGAACTTCTTGCTGTGAGGCAGCAGTGCAATGAACTGTCGTTGTTACCTAGAACTCCTGTCTTTCTGACATAAGAGGTAAAAGACGACCAGCTGACAAGTCAACTACTATTATGAAAAACTTGGCAACTAGTAAAAGTCAGTCGTGAAACTCTAGTGGGAGTAGATTCAAGATTCAAGATTCAAGAGGTTTATTCGTCACATACATATACATACTTTCAGAAGAAGAAGAGAAGAAGAATCTTTAATTATCACACAACACACCACACTACAACACGTGCACACACATGCTTTGGATGGTGGCCGGTGAAATGAGGTGAAATGAGGGCTCTGCATTTAACCCATCCTAGCTTGTCCTTCCTCCGGGGGGGGCAGCCAGGAGCAGTGGGCAGCATTCGTCGACGCACCCAGGGACCTGGTGACGAGTGTCCATCGCTGGACAGACGATGATGTGTGCATGTTTTTGGTGGGCGTCCTTACTGACGTTAGGTGGAGGAAACACCATGTGAGCACGGTGAGAACATGCAAACTCCACACAGAAAGGCTTCTATTTGGGAGATAATCAGCCCGGAGCACGGTGCCATACATATATGCAGTAAAATGTAATGCAACGCACCTGGTGATTACACACAATATGTCCTAGGAAAATTTCTTTCTTCTAGACCAACTAACTGATTCTTAAAACGTAATACAGTAAGTCGAATACTAGAATAAAATAAAAATATATAGAATAAAATAAAATAAAATAAAATGGAATAGATGAAGGGAATAGGCTCACGTATATGGGACAGACTTATGTATATGAGATAGGCAATTATGTACAGATATGTGCATTAAAGTGGCATGTGAATAAAATGAGGTAGTGTTTGTGGGATAATACAGCACATACACAACAGTACGGCGCAGCAATACGGTAACACCGAACAACCCAGAACAGTGACACAGTATGCGGTACAGTATGCTACATACAGCACAGAAGATAGTGGAGCCTATGTGTGTGGCTCAGTGAGGACCCCTGGTGAGGTCAGCATTGACAGTTCTTATGGCTTGCGGGAAAAAACTCCGTCTCAGTCTCTCTGTTCTTGCTGTGTGACTGCGGAGGCGCTTGCCTGACCGCAGCGGCTGAAACAGTCCGTTGTTGGGGTGATGAGGATCCTTCATGATCCTGCGGGCTCTGCTACTACACCTCCCGGTGTATAAGTCCTGCAGGGAGGGGAGGGTTGTTCCAGTGGTACGTTCAGCTGAACGCACCACCCTCTGCAGGGCCCGCCTGTCCTGAGCAGTACAGTTCTCAAACCAGGCAAGTAGCTGAAGTACTGATGTTTCAGGTCCAAAGACACGTCACATCGGAGCTTAATTGAACTGGACCTTTTTGAAGTGGGTTCATTAGACCAACCAAGTTGTGCGGCCATTCTAAAAGAGAAAATACAATCTTATCGGGAAATACAGTATATATATCTCAAAGGGCCTTCCGATGTTTTTCTCGTGCTGTTTACATGCTGTTATTTGATGCAGACTTAAATCAGTTGTTATCGTCATCAATTCCAGAAGTGATACGGCGTACTGCGTGAAGGATTGCAGGTGGATATTTACCCTGGACATGTTGAAGTTCTCTGGGAGCTATTTTTAAAGAAAATACCAACATCATATGATGTGGTAAATGTCTCATAAAACATCAATATTAGATGGTTTCCGGAGAATAAAGCCTATTATTTTCATACGTAATGGTATGTCTATTATAGCGTGAGATTTCTTTGTCCACACTGCTTTGTAGTTTGCTTTCGGTCCCCTGGAAAAGCACGCCGTGTCAAGGCTTTCGGCCGTCATCGCCAAATCACAACCGTCCCCAAGTTGACCAATCATTTGTTAGGAAAGGCGCGGTCGGCCCGTTCTCTTCCGCAACACGCGGAAGGTGGGCGCGGCTTACTCGCATACCACGACATCATTGGTTTCCCATTTCCCATTCCGGTTTGCGTGGACCGACGTGAAAATTGAAACCGACCAATCAAATTCGTCCTTGGTCGACGCGCCGTCGCTCCCACGTTATGGACGTTCGAGGGATTGTGACGCGGTCGAACCGGAGCGCTCCAAGGGGTCCGGTCACCGTGGACGCGCGCGTCGCCTTCCGCTGTCCGTGCACGGTAGGAATCCACATGAAGTCAATGCGATCATGTTATTGTCATTATTAAATTGGTTGTGATGAGATGTTTTCATTCAGGATATTTGGATAGAAACCCGAAATTTGGGTCATTATGGGCAAAGTATTTTCCTATCACTGTTCAACCGGGCGTTAAAAACAAAAAACTCTGCATGAATGTGGGTGAATCCACGATTGGGGCTCATGGTATCCAGTTCAGCACTTCAATGTAACCCAGTGTTAAAGCCTGTTACCTCATTGTTTTATTACAAATGAATGAATAATTAATCATTGTTTTGTTCAAGTATGTTTGGTCCATCATTTATTTATTTGTCTCAATGTTACTTAATACCGGTTAAAGATTGGGATCAAAATTGGTCTTGCAGGCTCCTTTAAATGGTTAATATCCTTTGTCAGAAAGTTAAAATACAAGCCAAAAGTATATGTGGTAATTGATTTGAAAACAAATGTCACTTATTTTGACATTTAGCCATTCATTTCTTAAAAATGAACATTTTCTTGAGGGGGAAATACATGATTTATTAAACATGCTGTTAAAATGATATTCAAACAATTGCAGAAGTTTTGGTAACAGGGTTGAGAAAAATCCGCAGCCATCTTCAGCAAAGAAACCTTGTAAAAAAAAATTGGATATTATTGTTGGGAAACACAAACAATTTTTAAGAATTTCAAGGGCTAAATTGCACCCTAGTCATGGAATCACCCATATACAGGCAAAGTTAAATTGTTTTTTACTTTATTTTTTATTTTCTTATCACTTTTAATCATCTTCTATTTATTTTTTTACTTCACAGCATGAATACAAGACAAAGTCTGTGTTTATGCAAGTCTGCTGTCAGTCTCTGGTTAACTTGTACAACAAGATTCTCAACCCTTTCATGTAAGTTTTATCACATCTACCAGGATATTATTATTAGTAGTAGTATTATATATTTGCATGTGTTTTTTCCTTGCAGGCAACATAACAGGGGAGCTGTTGGCTTAAACATGTTTTTTTAACATGCTGAGTTAATTTTTTTCTGGCTGCTGCAGGCGTCCAAAAAACCCTTAATCCAAATGTTTAGCCTGTTTAACTTCAAGATTCAAGATTCAAGATTTTTTATTTGTCACATACATATACATACTTTCATGTATATGTATGTGACAAATAAAAAAGTTTACAGTTCATATATATATATATATATATATAATGTAGTTATAGTTTATAAGCACAATAGTAATCACAATTATAGTAAAAATGAGTCAGAAAATCAGGATTGTTTTACTCAGCTTGTTGTTTACATAAACTGCGGTCTGTGCTGTTGTTGATGTTGTATTGATCTTACAGGCTGCTATGGCCTCAAGTCACCAACAATCCAAAAGGATCAAAGGACTGGACAAGAATGTGTGGTAAATAGAATAAATTAACAAATAAACATTAATTGGGTTTGAGCAATGTCTGATTACACATTGAGGTGAATGTCCTACAATGGGAAGCCTATCCCAATAGAATTAATTTAAAATTATTCTGAAAGGCATTATAATTTGGGTTTTCCCAAATAATCCCAACCTTAATTAAATATCGGACAGTGTAATTTAAGTAAAATTGTATCCCCTACACTTGGCTGAAATGAACAACTAAACAACTGTTCCAACTTTTTAAAACCTTTGCAGATATATTTCTAGTTGATCAGCTGAGGGTGTGTGGATTCCCCATGTGCAGTGTTTTTCTTGTGGTGGTGTTTTCAGGGTGACCCTCACTTCGCTGGCAGCAGATCCTAGCGTGGTGAACCTGGGCCTGGGCTTCCCAGACATCCCTCCTCCGTCCTACATCACAGAGGCTCTGGCCAAGGTGGCGTCTGTGGACCAGTTCAACCAGTACACCAGAGGATTTGTAAGTAGGGGGTTGAAGCTCAAGCTATCTACTTGAGGTAGATGGATGTGTAAACCAAAAAATAAATAATGACAAAAAGATAAATGGCATTATACAATAGCCTACTGGTAAACAATAAACAATATATTTACATGTAACAATGAAAAGAAAGCAATGACATAAAACTAAAGAATATACAAGAAAAAATTGGCAATATGAAACAAACCTAAATATTAAAGGTAGAAAAACATGCCTATATACCCTTAACGAAATGTAATAAACCAGAAAAAAAGGAACAATGTTGGTAACCTAAAGATAACAAATAATTATAAAACCTAGAAATTAGCAGAAAAACAAAACAATAACATAAACAGTAATATTAAGCAATATACAATAAATCTTACTCGAGGATCGAAGCATTTGGCAAGATTCAGAAGGTTAACTGGATAATTGGAAATTGAGAAGGTCCCGGTGCAGCCGAGAAATTGATGAACAGTTTGATGAGAATTGTGGATGTTAGAGCTTCCTGTCAGAGCGCATCTGACCCCTGCTCCACACACGTCTCTCACCAAGCACATCCAGGCCTTAGGCCTGCTCACTTAATAATAAAAACTAGCATAACAGTAATGGAGTCTGCCTACGGCCCAATCACTTAATAATTGAATGGCCTTCGGCCTTAAGCAGAGGATCAAAAAACTCTGCAAAACAATGCGTAGCTTCGTACGTGTCCTTGAGCAAGGCACTGAATGTGAATGGTCCCAAAATACCATTGAACATCACCAAATGAGAGGCTTTTCTATAGTGATTAAGCAACTATCTTATATTCAGTATAGTAGCATAGACTTCCACTCACACACTTTAGATATATTTATTTTTTATTGTATTATTTTATATTCCAGGGCCACCCTGCTCTGGTGAAGGCGCTCTCCCAGGTCTATGGGAAGGTTTACGGGAGGCAGATTGATCCTCTGAAGGAGATCCTGGTCACGGTGGGAGGATTTGGCTCCTTGTTTAGCAGCATCCAAGGCCTAGTGGACGAGGGCGACGAGGTCAGCCCCAACCCTACGGATCCGCAAAAATTCCAAACGTAAAAATATTTATTTTCACCTTATAATTTCTCTGTCTGTGTCAAGGTGATCATAATTGAACCTTTCTTCGACTGCTACGTGCCAATGGTGCGGATGGCAGGAGCCAAACCTGTGCTGATACCGTTGAGACTTGTAAGTCTGACTCAAAACTACTCTTAAAATGTAGTGTGTTTCATTTTGAGGTTTATTGTATAAACATTTATTGTTTAATTTGATTGTGCTTTGTTAATTTCTAGATTTTTGAGTTTATATTTATTGGTTATTGTTGTGATTATTGTTTATTTGCCATATTTTTATTATTAATTTCGAGGTACATTTTCCTGGTTTATTCTTTATTGCCAGGGTAATTGTTTGGGTTTGTGGCATATTGTTGTATTTTGTTGTTTTTCTTGTTCTTGTTGTTTATTTTATTGCTTTGTGTTCAATTTTATATTTACGGTTATTGCATATTGCCGATATTGTAAGAATATCTATAAATATCAATATTTATATTTATTCTTATTACTTTATTATTGTTGCTGACTTAATTATTGCTATTATTTATTGGGGTTTTTTTTATATACTTTTTAGGTTTATTGTATATTGGCAATTTTCTTTTGTTCATTTTAGGGCCATTTTTCTTTTTTATTTATCCACTGCATCAACAGTGTGGCAAACAAAAAGTCACAAACAAATCTCTGGTGTGTAAAATATCCCTTTTGAATGTAATTCAGAGACCTGAAAAGCAGGGAAGCATCTCCTCTGGAGACTGGGTTCTGGATCCAGTCGAGCTGGCGAGTAAATTCAACCATAAGACCAAAGCCATTATCATCAACACCCCCAACAACCCACTGGGGAAGGTACGAGCACGGATCCTGTTAAAGTAATAATAATATCACCCTTCAAGACCATGTCGACACCCTTTAATCCCTTTAACATCCTCCACATCCAGATATTAACGAAGGATGAGCTGCAGGGGATCGCAGAGCTCTGCATCCAACACGACACGCTGTGCTTCAGCGACGAGGTGTACGAGTGGCTTGTCTACAAGGGAGGCCAGCACGTCAAAATAGGTGAGTTAGGAAATAAATATAAGAGTATAATATTGAAGTGAGATAAGATAATTCTTTAATAATCCCCAGGGACCAAGAAAGATACAAATTAATAACAGAATAAGATATTAATCACAGAAAAAAACAGATAAGACATGAAATTTTTACCACAATGCTAACTAGCACTGTAATAACTAGTGACCCCATGTGCCAGGATGTAGTTAGTTTGGAGTAAGTACAAGTTTCAGGATTGCAGCATTATCTTATGAATACATTCTTTTAGCGTTTATTGCTAGCGTTTATCACTAAGTTTAAATTATTTCCTCCTCAACAGCAACCCTGCCTGGCATGTGGGACAGAACCATCACCATCGGCAGCGCCGGGAAGACATTTGGTGTCACCGGCTGGAAGGTAGCACATTCATAGCAATAAAATATATTTTGGTTATTTATTTGATTTGAGATCTATTGAAATAATGAAATTGTAAATAAATAACTGAATAATTAAGTTAATTATTTATTGGTTTGGTTGGTTTTAATGGTCTCATTTCATTAAATTTAAGAAAAAAACTAACCAATTTAAATGTATGTCACCATCAGCTGGGTTGGTCCATAGGGCCCGAGCACCTCATCAAGCACATGCAGACGGTGATGCAGAACACACTGCACACCTGCCCAACACCACTGCAGGCACGTCCACTTCTCTCCCTGTGTTTTTATTTGGATCCTCACAAGCGTTTGAGTATTTATTTACTTGTCTTTTATTGAAATCTCCTGTCCAGGAGGCTCTGGCGCAGGGCTTGCTTCGGGACTACGAGCTGATGGGCCACCCCGACTGCTACTTCTCCTCACTGGCGGTCGAGCTGGAGGTGAAGAGGGACCGGCTGGCGGGCATTTTGCGGGATGTTGGCATGTCCCCCATTGTCCCAGAAGGAGGCTACTTCATGGTGGTGGATGTCACGCTGCTCAGTGAGTATATACACTAGGGATGCCACAGTGAGGAATTTTTCCCACCAACTCATGACAATCGGTAACACCGGACACCGGGGGGCAGTAGTAAAGTAAATAGTTAAATGAAACGGACTAAGATAAAATACATCTGAAATAAAAACACGGGAATGGGAGTGAAACCGCGGTCGCAAATTACGCAAGGATGATTATTGGATGAATGTGGGCCCTGATACACAAACATTAACTAAATGGGCGTTGTTTCTATAAAAAGAAAAAAAAATAAACAACGGTGGGGGCGGTGGGGAAGTAATGTAATCGGCGTTTGCGCGAACACTGGGTAACCCCGGTAACCGCAACAACCCTAATACACTCAAATTATTACAGCATTTAGTGAGAATTTGAAAGTAGGATGGAAAAAAAAAAAATCCCTACAAGGTAAAAACACAACATAAACTTGCATTTCTGCACTTTGTGTCATTTCAGGAACTATCAACAGGCCACGTCACTTGGTTCAATTAAAAATAAATTACTTATTACTTTGTGTGTGTGAAGCATGCTCGTATCATTTCAATATTTTAATTAAGTTTCAATAATTTTATAGCTAATAATCAGTGTTAACCAGTTATACAATGAAGTGAAAAATGTTTCATGATTTGATTTCAGATACAGATTTATCACACATGACGGATGATGAAGCTTATGACTACAAGTTTGTGAGGTGGATGATTAAAGAAAAGGTAAAATTAGTGTGTGTGTGGGGGGGGGGGCGGGGGGTGTCTGTGTGTGTGTCTGTGTGTCTGTGTGTGTGAATATATACTGTATATATACATACAAACATACATACATACATACACCAATCAGCCACAACATTAAAAACACTGACAGGTGAAGTGAATAACATTGCTCATCTTGTTCCAATGGCACCTGTCAAGGGGTGGGATATATTAGGCAGCAAGGGAACAGTCAGTTCTTCAAGTTGATGTGTTGAGGAAAAATCGGCAAGCGAAAGGATCTGAGCGACTTTGACAAGGGCCAGATTGTGATGACTAGACGACTGGGTCAGAGCATCTTTAAAACGGCAGGTCTTGTGGGGTGTTGTTTGGTTAGTACCTACCAAAAGTGGACAAAGGAGGGACAAGCGGTGAACCGGAGACAGGGTCATGGGTGCCCATGGCTCATTGACATGTGTGGGGAGAGAAGTCTAGTCCATCTGGTCTGATCCCACAGATGAGCTACTGTAACACAAATTGCTGAAAAAGTTAATGTTGCTGTGATAGAAAGGTGTCAGAACACACAGTGCATCACAGCTTGCTGCGTATGGGGCTGCGTAGCTGTAGACCGGTCAGAGTGCCCATGCTGACCCCTGTCCACCACCGAAACGCCTAAAATGGGCATGTGAGTGTCAGAACAGGACCATGGAGCAATGGAAAAAGGTGCCTGGTCTGATGAATCATGTTTTCTTTTACATCATGTGGATGGTCTGGGTTAGGGTCAGATGGAGCATCTGTGGGATGTGCTGGAACAACAAGCCTGATCCATGGCGGCCCCATCTCACAACTTACAGGACTTAAAGGATCTGCTGCTAACGTCTTGGTGCCAGATACCACAGGACACCTTCAGAGGTCTCAGAGAGAGAGAGAGAGAGAGAGAGAGAGAGAGAGAAATCTGAAATCTCAATCTGTTGTTATGAATTTGAATTCAGTTTTGTCTCACTGGAATGAGATGCTTAATCACACATGTTGGTGTGTTGTAGAAACTCGCAGCCATTCCAGTCACAGTGTTCTGTGGAGAAGCCTCCAGGAGCCAGTTTGAGAAGTACATCCGCCTCTGCTTCATCAAGGTACAAAAAGCAGAAAACCCTGGAGCGGTTTGGGTAGAAAGTTCAGCTCAGGGAGGCTTTTGGAAGCCTAAGTTGTTTATTTTTTTTTCACCACAACAGCAAGACAGCACCCTGGACGCAGCAGAGAGAATCCTGAAGAACTGGAATAACGTTTAGGAGGACTTCATGTGTCGAAATAGGTAAAATAAAGGTCTTGAGGTATAACTATGCACCTGAAGACCCTGCTCTTTTGGAAACACCTTCATACCTGATCTTGTCTTGTCTATGACTAATTATTCTATTTTTGTGTAATGTTGACTCAATTAGTTTTAAGTTATTGTATTGACATAATGCACTAACATATGAATACATGTATAGTTAGTGTATAGTTGCATTAACATAACAAAAAACAACTTATAACACATTTTTTATATTTCCATTCCATACAGCTATTTCGCAGTATGCTTGATGCTAAATAAATTAATGTAACTATGCACAAAGAAATGACTGCGCTTAACGTATTTCTTTTGAATTGTGTCTAGGTTGAATAGGAAAAACCACTGGTGTTGGTCCCCTGCATTTTCATCCCTGAGCTCATTAGAATCTATATATAAGCAACTATTTAGGAGTTTTACTATTTTGCACTTTCTGGTGGTGGTGGGGGTGGTGAAAAAACGCTGGTTTGTGAATTGACAAATAAGGTTCTGTTTTATTTCTATTTCATTCATTTATTTATTTATTTATTCTGTTTTCTGGCTTATATCATTTTGTCTTCCCTTTAATCAAACTGGTTTACACATCGCCTGTCGTGGTCTTCTACAAATTTTTGAAAAATACATTTTTAAGATGTATTTGGCAATGTTCTTTGCAGAAGTTGGTACAGATGATCATTAAAGTCATGTTTAACACTATAGGATTATACTGTTGTTATACTTTCTGAATGTTGCTTTAATTATTGAAATAACAAGTGTGCCGCCTGAAAGCAAACACAGAAAAAAACATGTATGGCTCCTTGAAATGCCAAATTAGGCCACACAAATATTACATCTACGTTGCTGACAAAAAGTGCAAAACTTAACAACTTAAAATAAATGTGCCGTCAAAGGTGAGAGTAAGTTTATAGTATATCTATTTGTCGGGGTGGGGGGTACTCAAAACATGGTCGGGGTTAGGGTCCGATGGAGCATTTGTGGGATGTGCTGGGGCAACAAGTTTGATCCATGGGGGCCCCACCTCACAACTTCCAGGATTTAAAGGATCTGCTGCTAATGTCTTGGTGCCAAATACCACAGGACACCTTCAGAGGTCTCAGAGAGAGAGAGAGAGAGAGAGAGAGAGAGCGAGAGAAGCATATATATTTCAAACAGATCATTTGAATTGATAATTTTTGAGCAGACATTTTTATCTCAATCTGTTATGAATTTGAATTCAGCTTTGTCTCACTGGAATGAGATGCTTAATCAAACATGTTGGTGTATTGTAGAAACTTGCAGCCATTCCCATCACAGTGTTCTGCGGAGAAGCCTCCAGGAGCCAGTTTGAGAAGTACATCCACCTCTGCTTCATCAAGGTACAAAAAACCTGAAAACCCTGGAGCGGTTTGGATTGAGTGTTCAGCTCAGGGAGGCTTTTGGAAGCATAAGTTGTTTATTTTTTTACCTCAACTGCAAGACAGCACCCTGGAGGCAGCGGAAAGAATCCTGAAGAACTGGAATAACGTCGAGGAGGATTTAAGGAGTCAAAAGAGGACAACTTATTTTTTAGTCAAGTCAAGTCACACTTTATTTATAAAGTGCATTACAAAATATTGCCCATGAAACAACAGCAACAACAAAAGCAGCAGCATCAACAACAAAGACAACAAAAACAACAATGAAAGCAACTCCAACTAACCTGATACTGCAGAACAAAATTACAACAAAATTTGTACCAAAAGATTGAGAATTTATTTCCAGAGCTGATAGCTGTATACTATTTGTTCAGTATTAAAGTTGGAACTGAAGTGTATCTTTAGGTTGAATTTTACAGTAAACACAAAAAATTAAAAGGAAACTTAAACAATGTTGCGATCTGTAACAATATATCTTAATCCATGTAATCACATAAACATGCACACATGTAATGAAGAACACAACTTCATATAGCTTCTAGTCACACACTTTTATTTCAGCACACAGGGTAAATTCTGTCACAAACCTTTTTGATTGTGTCCTACCATGGGTTTCTGCAAAAAAGCTTGCCCCATCCTCAAAGCTTGCCTTATCTTGGCCTGACTAATTATTTTCTGTACCTGTGAGGTCAAGCTGACTGTATATTCTCTATCCGTGGCGTCGAACTGACCATATATTCTCTGACTCCCTGAAAATAAACTTCGACTCAGAGAGCTGCTCCTTAGCACATCGCTGATCCGACCCTTGTACAAGTTAAACCAACGTCTGTCTGCCTCTTTATTTAAGACCACCGATTGACAAACTGCAGATTAAAGCGACCCTTTAATTTCTGTAACAGTTCTAATGTAAACTAAATATTTCAGTCCTTAATAAACCTCTTCTTCTCACTGCTCGTCAGAAGAGCTGTTCCAGAAGGAAACAGAAATTGTACAGGAATCTGTTTACCAAGAGACATTGGTAGGCCTACCATATAAATAAAATAAAATAAAATAAAATAAAAGAGAGCGCTCATAAAAGATTAAGTCCCAGTACAGATACTTGGATCCCATATATACTCGCTGTCCTCAAATGGAATGTGCAGGACAGGCACGCCAACAGGTCCTCAACCCACTGGGCACCTAGTAAAAATATAATTAAAGTGATAGGCTGGTTTAATGATGGCGTCGAGCACCGGAGCTTGTTAGCGCTGGCTGTAAGAATCTCAGACAGCTTCTCATGTGGTCTCGCCTCACCTGAACCACATGTACCCTCATATATATTAGCCTATATATATAGCCTATTTATAGCCCGGGTTAACAATGACTGCCACTGGTGCCGTTAGCCAACAGGGTGCCAGTGGAAATTGTGCTACTGTCGGCAAAAGAAGAAGAAGAGGGGGAAGGCGTGTCCGGAGACAGCAGGAGAGGAAGAAGGGAAGGAGAGTAGAGTTGAGAGTAGTAGTAGGCTGGCTGACATGATGGAGAGAAGAAAGGTAGATGTACTATGTGTACAAGAGACGGGGAGTGGAAGGGGAGTAAGGCCAGGAGTATCAGAGCCGGGTACAAACTGTTCTACCATGGGGTGGATGGCAGGAGAAATGGGGTAGGGATAGTCTTGAAGGAAGAATATGTCAAGAGTGTTTTGGAGGTGACGAGAGTGTCGGACAGAGTGATGAGCATGAAGCTGGAAATTGATGGGGTGATAATGAATGTGGTCAGTGCATACAGTAAGCTCCCCAAGTTGGGTGTGAGATGGAAGAGAAAGAAGAATTCTTTAGTGAGTTAGATGTAGTGGTGGAGAGCGTCCCCAAGGGAGAGAGAGTGGTCCTTGGAGCAGATCTCAATGGGCATGTTGGCGAAAGGATCAGAGACAGCTGACGAGAAGGTGATGGGTAGGTATGGTGTCAAGGAGAGAAATGTGGAAGGACAGATGTTGGTGGATTTGCCAAAAGGATGGAATTGCCTGTTGTGAATACGTATTTCAAGAAGAGGGAGGAACACAGGGTGACATACAAGAGTAGTGCATCGGATGGTGGTCTGTAGGATGACTCTGGAGGGCAAGAAGAGGAAGAGAGGGAAAGAAGAGCTAAAGTGGAAGTTGAAAAAGGAGTGTTGCATGCAATTTAGGGAAGCGGTAAGGCAGGCAATAGGTGGGAATGAAGGGTTACCAGATGACTGGGAAACAACTGCAGAAGTGGTGAGGGAGACTGCCAAGAAGGTACTCGATGTATCATGCGGGAAGAGGAAGGGAGACAAGGGAATCTTGGTGGAGGAATGACAAAGTACAGAAGCGCATAGAGCAGAAGAGGTTGGCGAAGAAGAAATGGGATAGTCAGAGAGATGAAGAAAGTAGACAGGAGTACAAGCTGATGCAGCGCAAGATGAAAAGAGAAGTGGCAAAGGCAAAGGAAAAGGCATATGACGAGTTGTATGAGTGTTAGGACAGTAAGGAAGGAGAAAAGGAATGTACCGATTGGCAAGACAAAGGGCCCAAGCTAGGAAGGATGTACAGCAGGTTAGGGTGATGAAGGATAATGATGGGAATGTGCTGACTAGTGAGGAGAGTGTGTTGAAAGGTGGAAGTAGTACTTTGAGGAGTTGATGAATGAAGAAAATGAGAGGGAGAGAAGAGTGGATGGTGTGGCGATAGGGGATCAAGAAGTGCAGCAAATTAGCAAGGATGATGTGAGGACAGCATTAAAGAAGATGAAGAGTGGAAAGGCAGTTGGCCCAGATGACATACCTGGGGAAGCATGGAAATGTTTAGGTGAGATGGCAGTGGCGTCTCTAACAAGACTGTTTAACGTCACCCTGGAAAGGGAGAGGATGCCAGAGGAGTGGAGAAGAAGTGTTCTGGTACCCATCTTCAAGAATAAGGGAGACGTACAGAGCTGTAGTAACTACAGGGGAATAAAATTGATCAGCCACAGCATGAAGCTATGGGAAAGGGTAGTGGAGGCTAGGTCAAGAGGAGAGGTGGGGATCAGCGAGCAGCGGTGTGGTTTCATGTCAGGAAAGAATACTAAAGATGCAATGTTTGCTTGAAGAATGCTGGTGGAAAAGTACAGGGAAGGCCAGAAGTATTTGCACTGCATCTTTGTGGATTAAGAGAATGCATATGATAGGGTTCCGAGAGAGGAAGTGTGGTATTGCATGAGGAAGTCGGGGGTGGCAGAGAAGTACGTAAGAGTGGTACAGGATATGTATGAGGGCAGTCAGACAGTAGTAAGGTGTGCAGTAGGCATGACGAGGGCATTCAGAGTGGAGGTGGGATTACATCAAGGATCAGCTCTGAGCCCTTTCTTGTTTGCAATGGTGATGGACAGGTTAACAGATTAAATCAGGCAGGAGTCTCCGTGGACTATGATGTTCGCGGATGACATTGTTTTCCGTAGCGAGAGCAGGGAGCAGGTTGAGGAGAGCCTGGAGAAGTGGAGGCATGCATTAAAGAGAAGAGGAATGAAAGTCACAGGAGTAAGACAGAATACATGTGCCTGAATGGGAGGGAGGGCGGCGAAAAGCTGAGAATGCAAGGAGTGGAGGTGGAGAAGGGGGATGAGTTCAAGTACTTGGGGTCGACCATCCAAAGCAGCGGAGAGTGCGGGAGAGAGGTGAAGAAGAGAGTACAGGCAGGGTGGAGTGGATGGAGAAGAGTGTCCAGAGTGATCTGTGACAGGAGGGTTCCAGCAAGAGTGAAGGGGAAGGTGTACAGGACAGTAGTGAGACCAGCTATGTTATACAGTTTAGAGGCGGTGGCACTGACAAAAAGGCAGGTGGCTGAACTGGAAGTGGCAGAGTTGAGGATGTTGAGATTTTCATTGGCAGTGACAGGGATGGACAGGATTAAGAATGAGTACATTAGAGGGACAGCTCAGGTTGGACAGTTTGGTGGAAAAGTGAGAGAGGCCAGATTGAGATGGTTTGGACACGTGTGTTGGAGAGATGAGAGTTACACTGGGAGAAGGATGCTGAGGATGGAGCTGCCAGGCAAGAGGGAAAGAGGAAGGCCAAAGAGAAGGTTTATGGATGTGGTGAGGAAGGACATGCAGGTGGTTGGTGTAAGGGAGGAAGATGCGCAGAACAGAAGGTATTGGGAGCAGATGATCCGCTGTGGCGACCCCTAACGGGAGCAGCTGAGAGAGGAAGAAGAAGAATCGACAATAATTACTGCAATTTTTTTTTCGAATCATCTAATGTGAAATAGTGAGAAGATGCTAATGGAGGTCCAGGAGCCATATTGCTGGGTGAGTCAATCACATTTATTTACTTATTCCCATTCATATATTTATTTATTTATTTGTGATATTGTCTTATAAATAAAAAAATATATATATGTATGTATATATATATATATATATATATATATATATATATATATATACATACATATATATATTTGTTTTATGCCCACCTGCTCTGCTTGTTAAGTTATTATTATTATTATTGTTATTATTATTATCATCATCATCATCATTATTATTATTATTATTATTATTATTATTATTATTATTATTATTATGGTTTTGTTAGTATTTTTGAAAATATTTTGTGTTTCTTGTTGAAGCACTTTGTAAACGCTTGTTTGAAAAAGTCTATAATTAGAGCTTTACTTGTTCACGTTGAATCCAGTCTAACTGTGGTACAGTGAAGTGGTTGTAGATGTAGAACGCTCAGAAAACCTATGAATCCTCGCATTGATTCAAGGATATAAATGTCCTTCTGTGGATCTGTCCACTTCATGTATGGAGCTGTGCACCCTTGTCCTGTTTTATTATTAAAGTGTGAATCCATCAGATCGACTGTGTTGGCTGGATTGCACTACAAATCCCAGCAAATAGAGGAGCGCATATATAACGCAAATACATTGAATGGCTGTTCCTTATTTACATTTACATTTACATTTAGTCATTTAGCAGACGCTTTTATCCAAAGCGACTTACAAGGGAGAATAACATTCAAGCTACATTGCGACAGAGATTAGTGTAACAACAACATTCGTGTAACAATAAATACTGCTAAGTAGTGCTAAGTGATTGTAGGTTAGGACAGGAGGTACTCACTGAAGAGCTGTGTCTTCAGGTGCTTCTTAAAGACAGAGAGGGAGGCCCCTGCTCTGGTGGTTTTTGGCAGCTCGTTCCACCAACGTGGAACTACAAATGACAATAGCCTGGATTGCCGTGGCTGTATGGCCGGCAGAGCCAGGCGACGCTCATTTGACGAGCGCAGCATCCGGGGGGCAACATGTGCTCTTACAAGAGCATTTAAGTAGGCGGGAGCATTCCCAGCAATCACTCTGTAGGCCAGCATAAGAGACTTGAACTTGATGCGGGCGGCTACAGGTAACCAGTGGAGCTCGATGAGCAGCGGAGTGACATGTGCCCTCTTTGGCTGGTTGAACACCAGTCGCACCGTCGCATTCTGTATCATCTGCAGTGGTTTCACCGCACAGGCCAGCAAAACCTGTTAAGAGGGCGTTGCAGTAGTCGAGACGGGACATCACCAAGGTTTGTATCAGCAGTTGAGTGGCATATTGGGTCAGGTACGGCCTGACTTTTCGGATGTTGAATAGTGCGAAGCGGCAGGACCGGGAGACGGCGGCAACATGGTCCGAGAATGTCAGTTGGTCATCAATAATGACACCTAGATTCCTTGCAGCCTTGGTAGGAACAAGAGATAGAGAGTCGATTTTAATATCAATGTTGTGATAAATACCTTGTTTGGCCGGGAAGACCAGCAGTTCCGTTTTCGCCAGATTCAGTTGAAGATGATAATCCTTCATCCATGTGGATATGTCAGCGAGACAATCTTTTAAAGTCCCAGCTAAAAAAAATAAGTATTAAATATGAGATTTCTCAACTAAATGACAGGATGGATTACCACTTCAAAGTCTGAAATTGAAACTAGTAAAGCATTTTTGGTTAACAAATGTATAACTTCTTTAGCGCCTCTAAATACATTTTTGCAGTAGCTGTCCCTAATTCCCCTTTTCCATTCAGAGTTATACTTCACCAGACAGGGTTCTAAGATGGAGTTTGGACGTCCTTCACTTGAACTTTCACTGATATTAAAGAAAGCCGCAGGGGATATATCTCTAAATTTGAAGATACATTTTCTGAGCAGCACTTTTCCAGTTTTTAGTGATGAATCACCCCGGTTCCCGCAGGTGGAAGTGTTATCCTGTGGTTCGGTCAGTGGTGTTCTGTCTCTGTTTGGTGATGGACAGTTTTTGTGTGTTCCCATCACAAATCAACTCCCTGGACACTCATAAATGTCCTCAGAATTCCAACCTGGATTCTCCTATCATTCCAATCATTGTTATTTTTTAGTATCATTTCCCATCACGCCCGACCTTCTTCTCGAATCACGCAAAATTAATCCAAAAAATGCACTTTATCTGGACTTTTATTTACAAATTTGAATGTTGTGTTAATCTGTGATACAGAACAGACTTAATATTTATTTGACACTGTCCAATGATGGTAACAACCTAAACCTACACTAAGTTATTTTACAGTTGTGTGTGTTTTCATGTTGAACAATTAAGCAGTTGGATTGAAGTTCCCATTGATTAAATCACATGTTTTGCAATAGTAACAGTCCTACCTCATTTTCGTAAGACATGCCTCTCTTAATGATTTTTAAATTAGTATTTGTCACTAAAATGCCAGCCAGGGATCAACTTAATAGAAGAAGAATGAATCTCCAGCAACAGTCTCCCACCCCAATTGTCCTAGGAAAAGATAAGGTTTTAGGAAGTTGTTAAGGGGGGAAATAGGATTCACCTGCTTTGGATTGGGATACACTTTATTCACCAAAGTCAAGAAATTAACCTATTGCAGCAGAATGGACAGGGCAGGTGCAGTGTCCAAATATTGAACAATTAAATAAGAAATTTTAAGAAAAATAGAGGTCTGAATATGCAATCCAATATTACATTACATTACATTTAGCAGACGCTTTTATCCAAAGCGACTTACAATCGTTCAAACACTGATGGACGCAGCCATCAGGAGCAATTAGGGGTTAAGTGTCTTGCTCAAGGACACTACAGCATGCTAGCAGGAGGAGCCTGGGATCGAACCAGCAACCTTTAGATCACTAGACCACCAGCTCTACCGCCTGAGCTACCATCCCCAATATCCAATATCTGATGTGTGGCACAGTGACCTCGGTGTGTTCAGAACCTTTCTACTACTTCCTGTGGATTTCGGTCACTGTAGCCATGTTTCATGTGGACGTGTGCTGAAAAAAACGACTGTAGCGTAGTTGTTGGCATGCTGGAATATTTGGATGAACTGTGTGTCAATGAGAACACTCCCACTTCACATCCCTCATCCTACATCCATCAGTTCATCACAGTCCATCTGATGGATGTTCCAGTCTTATGTTACTATTAATCCAAGAAGGTCGTGCTGAGAACGTATTGTTCTTTTGGGGCACCGTGGATTAATACACCAGAGAAATATGCCAACGCTAATTTGATTGATGCATTTGAAAAATGAATCCACGAATGCATAAAACTCTAATGCAAGACAGATTTTGTAATTTGACCTTAAAACGGCATGGACTGGGATTTGAATGTAAATTAGCGTGACGTGTTAGTAAGTCAATGTGCTGCTGCTTTCTAAACCATGTTGATACTGTCTCCATGCTAAAGACTGAGCCTCCATTTCTGATGGCGCTGAGAAAATTGTAAACATTTGCATTACACACAATCCAGCTTTAAATGTTTTTGTTTTACTTTGTTTCTACTCAATGTATGTCAATTGGAGTTTGCTCTCCCTTATAAGGTAATCTACTAATATATGCGTCGATAATTTTATTCATCTTCTGACGGAAATTTCAGTGTCACAGCAGCCTCAAAAAAAACACATAAAAAACGGCAGTATTTATTAAGGAATGGAAGAAAACTGCAATTTACAATATGGAAATATACACTGAAACCCAATAACAACAATAAATATATCCTAAAAAAAACGCAGAAAATAAATAAAAGAAAATTACCTTCAACAAGATAAACAAAGAAATTGGTAGTGTAAGATAAATCTGGTGATAAGATTTTGACAAAAAATGATATAAGAATAAAGCGAAAAACAGTTCCATAAAATGAATAAAAAAATACACATTTTTAATCACAATAATTTATTCAAATGACAATCCCTCTGCAAATAGACAGACCTAGTGTTCCTTGTGTAAAATAATAATAATAATAGTATTATCTGCCCTTTATCACGTCTCTTTGGACATAATGCTGAACAACCATTAGAGGGAGACAAAGTCTGAGACACTAATCTGCTCTTTTAGTCTTCATGTGGTTCCTCTGCCATTAAAGGCAAAACTACAGTTGGAGGTGCAGCTCTGAATGAATTCCTTTCATATGTAGAAACTGTTATGAATTAAGTTTAAGGGACCAGTTCACCACTTTGTATAGTTTTAGGACGTCTAATTCAAGGAGTTGTTCATGCTTGAAATACTGAATGTAGTTCAGCACTCTCTTGACTGTTATTTTGGGAAATAGCCGGTTTTCCCCACTTCTACAATGCAGTCAGTTTCTTTCTTTAAACCAGGTACAGATTATTTCCCTTTTCTTTTAACAACATATGGAATGATTAAATGTGTTACGCCCGTCTTTTTATAAAGAATGAGAAATAATCTCATTCCAACTCATCCCAAGCTTGTGATGAGGATATTAAGAGATATAATGGCTGCACCAGTCCTCCATCTAGATTATTAACCAAGTGAATTGTGTTCAAGTGGAATATAAAAATAGCTTGTTGTTTTTCACAGCCCACGTTAACTGTGAATTTGGCTTGGCCGTGTCTCAATTACCTCATTTTACAGCATAACTACGTTTTTTTATGGGTACAAAGCTGTGGTTTCCTTGCCAGGCCCTGCAACGCTCTTCACACAACGCACTATGCTCATGAATAAGAATAACAACGCATTCAATTAAGTGAAACATTTCGCATTCAGCCTCCTTCATTTAAAGTTGTGTACCTTTTTAAGGACTTTCTGTGTGAAGTAACAGGGTTTGTTGTGATGAGGGAACTGTGTGTGTGTGTGTGTGTGTGTGTGTGTGTGTGTGTGTGTGTGTGTCTGTGTGTGTGTGTGTGTGTGTGTGTGTGTGTGTGTGTGTGTGTGTGTGTGTGTGTGTGTGTGTGTGTGTGTGTGTGTGTGTGTGTGTGTGGTTTCTGGGGTGTGTTTAAACCCACCCCATCGGAGATGAACATTCAAACATCTCGCAGGTGGACGTGTGATGGAAACCCCCGCTCCAGGTCCCTGCATAATAACCACAGAGAACCACCCACCGCCACCACCGCCAGCTCGGGACGCAGATCCGTTTTGCTGCTGAAATAAACATTTTCCTGCAACTGAAGCCGTCTCTCTTTCCCACGGCCTCATGCATGTGCAGCACCAGGAGCCTCGTTTCTCGGCCACGCCGACACCTCTGACTCTGCTCTCTGCTTTACGATCAAAATTCGTCATTGAATAAACGGTTTAACAAGAGCAACCACACAGGTATTATGATTTTAAACTTTCGCCCTTGGTCACTGTACATCTGGTCAAATGTCGGTCATTAGTCTGTTTGTGGAGCACATTGCTGCAGTTCTGCCTCTGAAGCACAAATACACATCTCTAGGGCTGGAGAATATGAATATAATATCTGTATCGTCTTGATTCGTCTGATGTTGTAGTGGTAATGTTGTGATGGAGTTAAATGGAGTCTTTAAGGCTGCTTTTCAGAAAAGTGTCATTTTCTGAACTTCATAGACTTGAATCAATGCCTCTACCTGCTTGGTCAAAATGTGCACATTACTTGTGATTTCTAAAATATTTACTGTGTCTCAATATCTTATGAAAGCATGAATAGTCCCCAAAACATTGTCAGATTTTCTATATCGAGGTATCACAAAAATGTTTTGATATTTCATTTTGTCCTATAGAGATGTGTAATTCTATCATCTCTATTTCTCTCACAAGGACACAACCTCATCCTTACATTTACATTTACATTTAGTCATTTAGCAGACGCTTTTATCCAAAGCGACGTACAAGGGAGAATGACATTCAAGCTACATTGCGACAGAGATTAGTGTAACAACAACATTCGTGTAACAATAAATACTGCTAAGTAGTGCTAAGTAATTGTAGGTTAGGACAGGAGGTACTCACTGAAGAGCTGGGTCTTCAGGTGCTTCTTAAAGACAGAGAGGGAGGTCCCCGCTCTGGTGGTTTTTGGCAGCTCGTTCCACCAACGTGGAACTACAAATGAGAATAGCCTGGATTGCCGTGGCTGTATGGCCGGCAGAGCCAGGCGACGCTCATTTGACGAGCGCAGCACCTGGGGGGTAACATGTGCTCTTACAAGAGCATTTAAGTAGGTGGGAGCATTCCCAGCAATCACTCTATAGGCCAGCATAAGAGACTTGAACTTGATGCGGGCGGCTACAGGTAACCAGTGGAGCTCGATGAGCAGCGGAGTGACATGTGCCCTCTTTGGCTGGTTGAACACCAGTCGCGCCGCCGCATTCTGTATCATCTGTAGTGGCTTCACCGCACAGGCCGGCAAGCCTGTTAAGAGGGCGTTGCAGTAGTCGAGACGGGACATCACCAAGGTTTGTATCAGCAGTTGAGTGGCATATTGGGTCAGGTACGGCCTGACCTTTCGGATGTTGAGTAGTGCGAAGCGGCAGGACCGGGAGACGGCGGCAACATGGTCCGAGAATGTCAGTTGGTCATCAATAATGACACCTAGATTCCTTGCAGCCTTGGTAGGAACAAGAGATAGAGAGTCGATTTTAATATCAATGTTGTGATAAATACCTTGTTTGGCCGGGAAGACCAGCAGTTCCGTTTTCGCCAGATTTAGTTGAAGATGATAATCCTTCATCCATGTGGATATGTCAGCGAGACAATCCGAGATCTGCGTCGAGACAGTGGGGTCGTCGGGCGGGAAGGACAGATAGAGTTGAGTATCATCCGCATAGCAGTGATATGAAAAGCCATGTGAGCGGATGATCGGGCCCAGTGAAGTTGTGTATATGGCAAAGAGGAGGGGTCCTAGCACCGAGCCTTGGGGCACCCCTGTGGTGAGGTTGGGAGGCACAGACAGCTGGCCTCGCCATGTCACACTGAACGAGCGCCCAGTAAGCGCCCAGTAAGCGCCCAGTAAGGTAAGATTCACATGTCACTTTGAGTCACTCAAAGTCTTTCATCTCTGTCTTTCACACATGGGAAATGCTCATGTTGAATTAAGGCCTGTCAGCATCCTTTAAAGGTGCAGTGTGTAGAATTTAGTGGCGTCTAGCGGTGAGGTTACACATCGCATCCAACTGAATACGCCTCGCCATGGCGGTGCAACATGGCGGCTTCCGTGGAAGAGACGGTGGCTGCCAAACTCGTGGAAAACGCAAAAGGCCCTCTCTAGAGCCAGTGTTTGGTTTGTCCGTTCTGGGTTACTGTAGAAGAAACATGGCGGTGCAACATGGCGGCCTCCGTGGAAGTGTACCCGCTCCCTATGTAGATAAAAACGGCTCATTTTAAGGTAACCCCCACACAGTTCATATTTTCATGGGATTATACACTAAACAACATTAAATCATACTTCTAGATTTTATATTCCATTTCAGCCAAGTCCGTTCCGTAAATCTCCACACAATGCAACTTTGAAACACATTGCACATTTGAAAATTGTCTGAGAATCTCACACACCATAAATATGCAGCACTTCTAGAGATATAGCTTAAGGGTTGTTGCTGGGAACACTGGCTGGGGATCAACATTTAAATAGGATTATGATGAAGCAACGAAAACACCCTGATCCGTTCAGATTAGGCTGTCTGATAAACTGAGTCGCACCCTAATGCCTAATTCCAAAATTCATCTCAATTATGAGGATTGCGTTCATCACCATTTTTTTTTTTCGGGATTCTTTCATGAGACAGAGGAATTGTTGTGGCCTTTGAGGTCAGAGCGCACGTCCTGCAGCTGCAGTGTGTGACCACTGGAGGGCGACGCTGTCCACACTCTGCAATGGAATAAGAGGATGATGGTCTATGCAACCTGACTGAAGCTGCTTTCTGCTTAAGATGTTACCAGCAACTTAAAGGACTGGTGCTGTGGTTTTTGTTGTTGTTGTTGTTGTTGTTGTTGTTGTTGTTTGGTTGTTTGTTTGTTTGTTTGTTTGTTTGTTTGTTTTGGCTTTTGGGATGATTTCAACATAGGATTCAAGCATTTTTGTGTAATATTGTTGAACACAGTTTGGTTTATTTCACTGGAGACAGCGACCACCATGGTTTACATCCTCTTGGGTTTGGGTTTACAACCATGTTACAACCATGATCTTCTTCCACTCACATCCAGGTGTGAGTGGAAGAAGATCTGGGGAAAAAAATAAAATAAAATTACATACTTTTTAGATCCAGGAGAAAACTAAACTACCCATGTTTAGAGTCCCGTACACTTCGATATAATATCGTTATTGCAATATGTGACTAGATACCATGTGGGATCAAGGCTGAACTACAGTAAAGTAATGTAGTTTTTTAAACTTCATAGACTGTTCTAGCTGTTCTAATCAATGCCTCTACCTGCTCAGATATAATATCCACATTACTAATGATTGTTTCTCTTGTTTGTAAATATCCTATGAAATCACAAACATCGTCAAATTATCGATATTGAGGTATCGGTCAAAAATATCACAAGTTTTGTTTTTGCCAGTAGCGCCCGGCCCCAGTGTCTCTATCTCATCCATGCAAAATGCAACGAAAAGCCATTGTTTTGGTTTTGGTTTTGGTTGTGTGTGTAGGCTTGAAGAACTAGTGTGAATTTTTGGGGAGCTCCACAGTGACCCCTCAGATGATGTGTTCGCTCTCATAGGGACCATATGCCGCCTAACAGCTTGCTGGACACATAATTAATTTGCCCGGGCGTCTGCCATTTATTTTCCAACCTACATTTTGTTAATTGGACAGAGGAGGTTAAAATCAAATGAGTGTCTGTGGGCGCGTTGGTGACGGAGAGGGAACCGCCACCGACCCGGGGCTGGATTAGATCTTTTTGGACCCAAACCCTCTATTTTCTGACTCGTGTAGTGTTGTTTTGTTGTTTTTTTTACACAATACTCAATTTCTTCAAACTTGTATTGTTTACATTATAATTAAAACCACCCTACACTCCGCTCCCCCCTCCTGCATAATTTTGTCGTATCGACGTTTAATTCTGTGCGCTAGCAGAGCAGCATTTATACTCTAAGTTAAGACCCTTAGAGTATAAATCTCCCAGCCATGTGTGGCTATAGCACTTTGTAAACACAAGAGGGAAGGTTGTTATGATTGTTGTAAACACTCGGCGAGATGGAACATGTGGATTACGAATAAATTATTAATGAAAAGGAATAAAGATGAATGTTTCACACGCCGTTGTTTTTAGGCCTTTAACTCCCGGGCTGAGAAGAACTTCGTGTGTGTTTAACAGCCACACGTTCCATACGCTTTCCTTCGTGCGGTGAATCATAATTATTCCGTTTTTTTAACGTCAACGTCGGTGAAGACGGAGGGATTCAAATATTCATAGGGGTGTTTGGGACAGTGTGTGTGTGGTGGGTGGTGAACCCCCAACCTTCTAACCTTCCAAAACTTCTAATCTTGGTGTTTTGCTCCTGCTGCTGCTGCTGCTGCTGCTGCTAATCGGCTTCGGGGTGTGGAGGGGTTAGTGACAAATGACGATACAAATGATTTGGGTGACGACGATCTGGAAAAGCACGCAGTGTCAAGACTTTCGGGCCGTCATCGCCCAATCACAGCGGAGAGTTTTGGGGCGGTCCCCAAATCGACCAATCGGAGTTTAATAAAGGCGCGGTCGACCCTTTCTCTTCCGCAACACGTGAAAGGTAGGCGTGGCTTAATCACATACCACAACATCATTGGTTTCCGGTTTGCGTGGCCGGAAGGGAAAATTGAAAGCGACCAATCAGATTTGTCCCTATTCGACACGGCGCCGCGCCCACGCTGCGAACGCTCAAGGTACATTGATCTGGTCAAACCGGAGCGCTCCAAGGGGTTCGTTCGCGTCGTCGTTCGCGTCTTCCGCTGTCAGTGCATGGTAGGAGTCGACATGAAATCAATGCGATCATGTTATTTAGAGAAGCGAACCATGAGGCGAAGTGAAAACGTCTCCAATGTCATCAACAAGCGCAACCTCTCATGCAAGATGGAAACTGTCGTCAGAGTATAAGCAGGGAAACGACAACAACGCGAATTCAGGGGCTTTCCCTGCTTGTTTTTTATTATTATTATTATTATTATAATTAATAATAATTATTATTAAGTTGGTTGTGATGAGATGTTTTCATTCAGGATATTTGGATAGAAACCCGAAATTTGGGTCATTATAGGCAAAGTATTTTCCTATCACTGTTCAACCGGACGTTAAAAACAAAAACTCTGCATGAATGTGGGTGAATCCACGATTGGGGCTCATGGTATCCAGTTCAGCACTTCAATGTAACCCAGTGTTAAAGCCTGTTACCTCATTGTTTTATTACAAATGAATGCATAATTAATCATTATTTTTTTTCAAGTATGTTTGGTCCATCATTTATTTATTTGTGTCAATATTACTAAATACCTGTTATAAAGATTGTTATAAATTTGGTCTTGCAGACTCCATTAAATGGTAAAAATCCTTTGTCATTAAGGTAAAATACAAGCCAAAAGTATATGTGGTATTTGATCTGGAACAAATGTCACTTATTTTGACATTTCTTCCAAATGAACATTTTCTTGAGGGGAAAATACATGATTTATTAAACATGCTGTTAAAATGATATTCAAACAATTGCAGAAGTTTTGGTAACAGGGTTGAGAAAAATCCATCAGCAGCCATCTTCAGCAAAGAAAAAATTGGATATTATTGTTGGGAAACGCACAAACAAATTTTAAGAACCTGGGGAAGCATGGAAATGTTTAGATGAAATGGCAGTGGCGTTCCTAACAAGACTGTTTAACACCATCCTGGAAAGGGAGAGGATGCTGGAGGAGAAGAAATGTACTGGTACCCATCTTCAAGAATAAGGGAGACTTACAGAGCTGTAGTAACTACAGGGTAATAAAATTGATCAGCCACAGCATGAAGCTATGGGAAAGGGTAGTGGAAGCTAGGTTAAGAGGAGAGGTGGGAATCAGCGAGCAGCAGTATGGTTTCATGTCAGGAAAGAGTGCTACAGATGCAATGTTTGCTTGAGGAATGCTGATGGAAAAGTACAGGGAAGGCCAGACATGCATATGATAGGGTGCCGAGAGAGGAAGTGTGGTATTGCATGAGGAAGTCGGGGGTGGCAGTGAAGTACGTAAGAGTGGTACAGGATATGTATGAGGGCAGTTAGAAGAAAGAAAACAGAAAGAAACAGTCTTTATTCATCACGCAACACACCACACTATTACACATGCTTGCACACACACACACATGCACATGCTTTGATGGTGGCCGGTGAAATGGATTCTCTGCTTTTGACCCATCCTGGGTTGTCCTTCCTCTGGGGCCACAGCCAGGAGCAGTGGGCAGCATACGTGGCCGCGCCCGGGGACTGGGTGATAAGTGTCCATCGCTGGTCAGACGATGATGTGTGCATGTTTTTGAGGGGGGTCCTTACTGACGTGAGGTGGAGGAAACCCCATGTGAGCACGGGGAGAACATGCAAACTCCACACAGAAAGGCTCCTATTTGGGAGATAACCCACCGGAGCACGGTGCCAACAGCGCCCCAGGCGGGAAGGAAGGTGTGCAGTAGGCATGACGAGGGCATTCAAAGTGGAGGTGGGATTGCATCAAGGATCAGCTCTAAGCCCTTTCTTTTTTGCAACAGATTAAATCAGGCAGGAGTCTCCGTGGACTACGATGTTCGCGGATGACATTGTGAATTGTAGGAAGCAGGTTGAGGAGAGCCTGGAGAAGTGGAGGCAGGACAGTAGTGAGACCAGCTATGTTGTACAGTTTAGAGGCGGTGACACTGACAAAAAGTCAGGCGGCTGAACTGGAGGTGGCAGAGTTGAGGATGTTAAGATTTTCATTGGGACTGACAAGGATTGACAGGATTAAGAATGTGTACATTAGAGGGACAGCTCGGGTTGGACACTTTGGTGAAAAAGTGAGAGAGGCCAGATTGAGATGGTTTGGACATGTGTGGAGGAGGGATGAGAGTTAGGAGATTAGGGGAGAAGGAGAAGATTAGGAGAAGGATGCTGAGGATGGAGCTGCCAGGCAAGAGGGAAAGAGGAAGGCCAAAGAGAAGGTTTATGAATGTGGTGAGGGAGGACATGCAGGCGGTTGGTGTAAGGGAGGAAGATGCGCTGTGGCGACCCCTAACGGGAGAAGCCGAAAGAAAAAGAAGACAAGGGCTAAATTGCACCCTTGTCGTGGAATCACCCATATACAGGCAAAACTAAATTGTTTTTTACTTTATTTTCTTATCACTTTTAATCATCTTTTATTTTACTTGACAGCATGAATACAACAAGACAAAGTCTGTGTTTATGCAAGTCTGCTGTCAGTCTCTGGTTAACTTGTACAAGACGATTCTCTACCTCTCAAGTAAGTTTTATCACATCTACCTGGATATTATTATTACATTACATTTAGCAGACGCTTTAATCCAAAGCGACTTACAATTTTTCAAACACCGACGGACGCAGCCATCAGGAGCAATTAGGGGTTAAGTGTCTTGCTCAAGGACACTACAGCATGCTAGCAGGAGGAGCCTGGGATCGAACCAGCAACCTTTAGATCACTAGACCACCAGCTCTACCGCCTGTAGTAATATAATATTTTTGTTTTTCCCTTGCAGGCAACATAATAGGGGAGCTATTGGCTTAAACATGCTTTTTAAACATTGTTTAAAGCTGAGTTCATTTGTTTTTGGCTGCTGCGGGCGTCCAAAAAGTCCTTAATCCAAATATTTAGCCTGTTTAACTGAAACATTAACAGTTCATATATATATATATATATATATATATATATATATATATATATATATATATCACATCATATAGTTATAGTTTATATGCACGATAGTTAATCATGACTACAATAAAAATTAGTCATTTTGCTGGATTAGGCTTGTTTTACTCAGCTTGTTTACATAAACTTCGGTCTGTGGTGTGGCAACAAACAAAACTCTTATTTTCTTTTGTCAATGTTGTATTGATCTTACAGGCTGCTATGGCATCAAGTCACCAACAATCCAAAAGAATCAAAGGACTGGACAAGAATGTGTGGTAAATAGAATAAATGAACTAATTAAGATTAATTGGGTTTGAGAAACGTCTGATTGCACCTTGGGATGAATGTCCTACAATGGGAAGGTTATCTCAATAGAATTAATTCAAAATTATTCTTAAAGGCATTATAATAAGGGTTTTCCCAAATAATCCCAACCTAAATAATTCACACTAAAATATCGGACACTGTCATTTGTTAAAAGTGTATCTCCTACACTTGGCTGAAATGAACAACTAAACAACTGTTCCAACTTTTTAAAACCTTTGCAGATATATTTCTAGTTGATCAGCTGAGGGTGTGTGGATTCCCCATGTGCAGTGTTTTTCTTGTGGTGGTGTTTTCAGGGTGACCCTCACTTCGCTGGCAGCAGATCCTAGCGTGGTGAACCTGGGCCAGGGCTTCCCAGACATCCCTCCTCCGTCCTACATCACAGAGGCTCTGGCCAAGGCGGCGTCTGTGGACCAGTTCAACCAGTACACCAGAGGATTTGTAAGTAGGGGGTTGAAGCTCAAGCTATCTACTTGAGGTAGATGGATGTGTAAACCAAAAAATAAATAATGACAAAAAGATAAATGGCATTATACAATAGCCTACTGGTAAACAATACACAGTATACAGTATATACATGTAAAAATCAACAAAAAACAATGAAATAAACCTAAATAATATACAAGAAAAATTGGCAATATTCAACAAACCTCAATATTAAAGGTAGAAGAACATGTCTATATACCATTAACCAAATCATAAACCAGAAACAATAAACAATGTAATACAATGTTGGCAACCTAAAGATAACCAATAACTATAAAACCTATAAATTAGCAAAAAAAAAAAAAAAAAGACAACAAAATAAACAATAAAACTAGGCAATATACAATAAATCTTACTTGAGGATCAAAACAATTTGCAAGATTCAAAAGGTTAACTGGATAATTGGAAATTGAGAAGGTCCCGGTGCAGCCGAGAAATTGATGAACAATTTGATGAGAATTGTGGATGTTAGAGCTTCCTGTCAGAGCGCATCTGACCCCTGCTCCACACACGTCTCTCACCAAGCACATCCAGGCCTTAGGCCTGCTCACTTAATAATAAAAACTAGCATAACAGTAATGGAGTCTGCCTACGGCCCAATCACTTAATAATTGAATGGCCTTCGGCCTTAAGCAGAGGATCAAAAAACTCTGCAAAACAATGCGTAGCTTCGTACGTGTCCTTGAGCAAGGCACTGAATGTGAATGGTCCCAAAATACCATTGAACATCACCAAATGAGAGGCTTTTCTATAGTGATTAAGCAACTATCTTATATTCAGTATAGTAGCATAGACTTCCACTCACACACTTTAGATAGATTTATTTTTTATTGTATTATTTTATATTCCAGGGCCACCCTGCTCTGGTGAAGGCGCTCTCCCAGGTCTATGGGAAGGTTTACGGGAGGCAGATTGATCCTCTGAAGGAGATCCTGGTCACGGTGGGAGGATATGGCTCCTTGTTTAGCAGCATCCAAGGCCTAGTGGACGAAGGCGACGAGGTCAGCCCCAACCCTACGGATCCGCAAAAATTCCAAACGTAAAAATATTTATTTTCACCTTATAATTTCTCTGTCTGTGTCAAGGTGATCATAATTGAACCTTTCTTCGACTGCTACGTACCAATGGTGCGGATGGCAGGAGCCAAACCTGTGCTGATACCGTTGAGACTTGTAAGTCTGACTCAAAACTACTCTTAAAATGTAAACAAACATTTATTGTTTAATTTGATTGTGCTTTGTTAATATCTAGGTTTTTGAGTTTAGATTTATTGGTTATTGTTGTGATTATTGTTTATTAGCCAATTTGTTATTATTAATTTTGCGGTACATTTTTCTGGTTTATCTTTATTGAATGTATTTCAGAGACCTGGAAAGCAGGGAAGCATCTCCTCTGGAGACTGGGTTCTGGATCCAGTCGAGCTGGCGAGTAAATTCAACCATAAGACCAAAGCCATTATCATCAACACCCCCAACAACCCACTGGGGAAGGTACGAGCACGGATCCTGGAAAAGTAATAATAATATCACCCTTCAAGACCATGTCGACACCCTTTAATCCCTTTAACATCCTCCACATCCAGATATTAACGAAGGATGAGCTGCAGGGGATCGCAGAGCTCTGCATCCAACACGACACGCTGTGCTTCAGCGACGAGGTGTACGAGTGGCTTGTCTACAAGGGAGGCCAGCACGTCAAAATAGGTGAGTTAGGAAATAAATGTTAGGTTATATTATTGAAGTGAGACAAGTTAATACTTTAATAATCCACAGGGATCAAGAAAGATACAAATTAATAAGAGATAAGACATGAAACTTATACCACAATGCTAACTAGCACTGTAATAACTAGTGACCCCATGTGGCAGATGGCAGTTAGTTTGCAGTAAGTACAAGTTTTAGTAATGCAGCATTATGTTATGAATACAGTATTTTAGTGTTTATTGCTATCGTGAGTTTAAATTATTTCCTCCTCAACAGCAACCCTGCCTGGCATGTGGGACAGAACCATCACCATCGGCAGCGCCGGGAAGACATTTGGTGTCACCGGCTGGAAGGTAGCACATTCATAGCAATAAAATATATTTTGGTTATTTATTTGATTTGAGTACTATTTAAATGATGAAATTGTAAATAAATAACTGAATAATTTAGTTAATTATTTATCGGTTTGGTTGGTTTTAATGGTGTCATTTCATTAAATTTAGGAAAAAAACCAACCATTTAAATTGTATGTCACCATCAGCTGGGTTGGTCCATAGGGCCCGAGCACCTCATCAAGCACCTGCAGACGGTGATGCAGAACACGCTGTACACCTGCCCAACACCACTGCAGGCACGTCCACTTCTCTCCCTGTGTTTTTATTTGGATCCTCACAGGCGTTTGAGTATTTATTTACTTGTCTTTTATTGAAATCTCCTTTCCAGGAGGCTCTGGCGCAGGGCTTGCTTCGGGACTACGAGCTGATGGGCCACCCCGACTGCTACTTCTCCTCACTGGCGGTCGAGCTGGAGGTAAAGAGGGACCGGCTGGCGGGCATTTTGCGGGATGTTGGCATGTCCCCCATTGTCCCAGAAGGAGGCTACTTCATGGTTGTGGACGTCACGCCACTCAGTGAGTTTCTACACTTGGGATGCCACAGTGAGGAATTGTTCCCACCCGTTAATAAACTCATGACAACACCCGTGTTATCGGTAACACCAGACATTTTACAGGGGGGGCGGTGTGTCACGTTATGCATAGTGCTGCTTTTTTTGTTTCGCAGTAAAATAAAGAGTTACTGTGGACACAAATTACCCAAGGATGATTATTTGATAACCGTGGGCGCTGATACACGAAAATTAACTAAATGGGTTTTATTTCTATAAAAAGAAAACCAAAAAAACAACGGTTCAGATGGTGGGCAAGTAATGTAATTGGTGTTTGTGTGGGGTAACACCGGTAACCGCAGCAACCCTAATACACTAAAATTATTACAACATTTAGTGGGAATTTGAAAATAGGGATAAAAAAAAAATCCTTACAAGGTAAAAACACAACATAAACTTGCATTTCTGCACTTTGTGTCATTTCTGGAACTATCAACAGGCCACGTCACTTGGTTCAATTAAAAATAAAGTACTTATTACTTTGTGTGTGTGGAGCATGCTCGTATCATTTCAAGATTTGAATTAAGTTTCAATAGTTTTATAGCTAATAATAAGTGTTAAGCAGTTATACAGTGCAGTGAAAAATGTTACATGATTTGATTTCAGATACAGATTTATCACACATGACAGATGATGAAGCTTATGACTACAAGTTTGTGAGGTGGATGGTAAAAGAAAAGGTAAGATGAGTGTGTGTGTGTGTGTGTGTGTGTGTGTGTGTGTGTGTGTGTGTGTATACACACACACACACACACACACACACACACACACACACACACACACACACACACACACACACACACACATACATTCAGTACATACACTGATCGACCATAACATTAACATTATCGGCCATTGATTAGAATAACTCTTTTTCTCATCTTGTTCCAATGGCACCTGTCAAGGGGTGGGATATACTAAGCAACAAGTGAACAGTCAGTTTTTGAAGTTGATGTGTTGGAAGCAGGAAAAATGGGTGTAAACGATAGTTCTGGCTCAGTGCCAGGGAATGAGGAAGAGGAGGCAGGCAGAAGTGAAACAGTGCCAGTTGGCGTATTTATTAACAAGTCTCTTAAATCAAAGGTGGCTCGTGGGCCGAAAAAGAAACTCAGGGCTCACAGGCCGATATACAGTGGGTCAAAAAAGTATTTAGTCAGCCACCAATTATGCAAGTTCTCCCACTTAAAAAGATGAGAGACGTCTGTAATTTTCATCATAGGTGCACTTCAACTATGAGAGACAGAATGGGGGGAAAGAATCCAGGAAATCACATTGTAGGATTTTTAATGAATTAATTGGTAAATCCTCGGTAAAATAAGTATTTGGTCACCTACAAACAAGCAAGATTTCTGGCTTTCACAGACCTGTAACTTTTTTCTTTAAGAGGCTCCTCTGTCCTCCACTCGTTACCTGTATTAATGGCACCTGTTTGAACGTTATCAGTATAAAAGACACCTGTCCATAACCTCAAACAGTCACACTCCAAACTCCACTATGGCCAAGACCAAAGAGCTGTCAAAGGACACCAGAAACAAAATTGTGGACCTGCACCAGGCTGGGAAGACTGAATCTGCAATAGGTAAGCAGCTTGTTGTGAAGAAATCAACGGTGGGAGCAATTATTAGAAAATGGAAGACATACAAGACCACTGATAATCTCCCTCGATCTGGGGCTCCACGCAAGATCTCACCTCGTGGGGTCAAAATGATCACAAGAACGGTGAGCAAACGTCCCAGAACCACACGGGGGGACCTAGTGAATGATCTGCAGAGAGCTGGGACCAAAGTAACAAAGGCTACCATCAGTAACACACTACGCCGCCAGGGACTCAAATCCTCCAGTGCCAGACGTGTCCCCCTGCTTAAGCCAGTACATGTCCAGGCCCGTCTGAAGTTTGCTAGAGAGCATTTGGATGATCCAGAAGAGGATTGGGAGAATGTCATGGTCAGATGAAACCAAAATAGAACTTTTTGCTAAAAACTCAACTTGTCGTGTTTGGAGGAGAAAGAAAGCTGAGTTGCATCCAAAGAACACCATACCTACTGTGAAGCATGGGGGTGGAAACATCATGCTTTGGGGCTGTTTTTCTGCAAAGGGACCAGGACGACTGATCCGTGTAAAGGAAAGAATGACTGGGGCCATGTATCGTGAGATTTTGAGTGAAAACCTCCTTCCATCAGCAAGGGCATTGAAGATAAAACGTGGCTGGGTCATTCAGCATGACAATGATCCCAAACACACCACCCGGGCAACGAAGGAGTGGCTTCGTAAGAAGCATTTCAAGGTCATGGAGTGGCCTAGCCAGTCTCCAGATCTCAACCCCATAGAAAATCTTTGGAGGGAGTTGAAAGTCCGTGTTGCCCAGCGACAGCCCCAAAACATCACTGCTCTAGAGGAGATCTGCATGGAGGAATGGGCCAAAATACCAGCAACAGTGTGTGAAAACCTTGTGAAGACTTACAGAAAACGTTTGACCTCTGTCATTGCAAACAAATTTCCACCACCGGGCGCCTTCTTATTTTCCACCATAATTTGCAAATAAATTCTTTAAAAATCAGACAATGTGATTTTCTGGATTTTTTTTTTCTCATTTTGTCTCTCATAGTTGAGGTATACCTCTGATGAAAATAACAGGCCTCTCTCATCTTTTTAAGTGGGAGAACTTGCACAATTGGTGGCTGACTAAATACTTTTTTGCCCCACTGTATATAAATTGTTCTGGTTTATCCGTGGATCCCCGCTTCCTGCATCACCAGCTGTCCGTGTTGGATCGTGCCTCTCAGGCTGACTCGCCTGCACGCCCATCCTACTGTGGGGACACACACACACACAATTATACCTTCCTGTTTTGGGGATCAGGAGAAATAGGCGGAGTCCTCCGCTGATTAGGCTGATCCCCAGCAGCTGAGCGGCCCTGGGATGGGAGACTGCACCTCCTGTCTGCAGCGGCGGCTTGGCCCCGCCCCCTTGGTCCACCACATACCCCCACCACCGCACTCGGACGCTGTCCGGCCGACATCCGACTCCCCCCTCCCACCCCCGGAGTGGGAGAGGAAGTCCGCTACAACCATCTGGGTAACCGGCCTCTGGATCACCCCTGGAAGTTGAAGGATTGTAAGGCCAGATACCACCTGGTATTATAGCTAAACACTCCTTTTCTACAATGCTGTACCTCGTCTCCCACTCTACCAGCTTGCGGCTGATGTACAGCAACGGCTGGTCCACATCCTCAACCTCCTGGGACAGAATGGTTCCAAGCCCCCTGTCCACCGCGTCTGTCTTCAGACAGAAAGGAAGAGCAAAGTAAGGGGTATGCAGTACAGGCTCCCCACAGAGAGCTGCCTTTAATTTAACAAATGCCTGTTGGCATGGCTCTGACCACTGGACCTGGTCTGGAGTACCTTTTCGAGGCAAGTTGGTCAAGGTGCTGGACAGTGCCGCAAATTCCGGCACAAACCTCCTATAGTATCCGGCCAGCCCCAAAAACTGCTATACCTCCTTCTTAGTCTTCAGTCTGGGTGTGTTCGCGACTGCGGCGGTCTTATCTACCTGCGGTCGGAGCAGACCCCCCCCCCCAAGTGGTACCCCCCTCCGCCCAACCGCACACTTGTTTGGGTTGGCGGTGAGCCCTGCGCACCTCAGGGATGCTAGAACTGCGTCCACATGCTGCATATGCCGCTCCCACATATCGTTATGAATAATGACATTGTCTAAATATGCGGCGGCATGTGCTGCATGCGGGCGCAGGACCCTGTCCATGAGTCTCTGGAGGGTCACAGAGGCACCAAACAACCTGAACGGAAGCAGTCGGAATTGGTAAAGGCCTTGCGCAATGGAGAAGGCAGATGTTCCCTTGGACTGCTGTGATTCCTGCCCAGCTCAAAGGGAGAAAATCCCGTGGAGGACTGGGGAACCTCCCGCACCACAAACAACAGGGGGTTCAGCCATGTGTCCCAATTTTGGCTGTCATCGTGAACGAACTTCCGGATCATGTTTTTCAATGTTCTGTTGAAGCGCTCAACCAGGCCAGACCAGAGGAAAGTCCTCAATGGGATGGACTGAGGGTTAGGGGAAGTTCCCCCCTAGGGCTCCCCCTCCCCCGCTCTGGTGACCTCTGCCGGTGCGACCACCACGTCGCCCTGCGCCACGCAACACTCACATATGCCTACAGATCATGAGCGCACCCCCCTGTTTCTTTCATTAGAACATCGAAACCTGGCCAATTTTTACCCAAAATCAGAGGTGCGACAGGCGGGAACTAACCGCAGCCTTTAACATACGCTTTTTTTCCCTTGGAGCGAATTTCTAGCCGCATTATCGAATTTGTGTGAATATCCCCATGCACACAAAAAATATCCACCCAAGATGCTTCTACCAAAGCCCCAGGTCGAACAAGGTGTTGCTGAATCATCGTCAGCAAGCAGCCTGCAAATCAAACAGCTGTGGCATCTGGGTGGGAGGTACAATGCCACATCCCACCAGCCACGAGAGAGAGAGAGAGAGAGAGAGAGAGAGAGAGAGAGAGAGAGAGAGAGAGAGAGAGAGAGAGAGAGAGAGAGAGAGAGAGAGAGAGAGAGAGAGAGACTTATACGTATAATTCAAACAGATCATTAGAATTGATCATTACTGAGCAGATATATATTTTTATCTCAATCTGTTGTTATGAATTTGAATTCAGTTTTGTCTCACTGGATGAGATGTTTAATCAAACATGTTGGTGTGTTGCAGAAACTTGCAGCCATTCCTGTCACAGCGTTCTGTGGAGAAGCCTCCAGGAGCCAGTTTGAGAAGTACATCCGCCTCTGCTTCATCAAGGTACAAAAAGCCTAAAACCCTGGAGCGGTTTGGGTAGAAAGTTCAGCTCATAGAGGCTTTTGGGAGTCACTCTTATTCCCACAAGTCCCAACACTGACTCAAGTCATTTATTTCTTTACCTTAACAGCAAGACAGTACCCTGGAGGCAGCGGAGAGAATCCTGAAGAACTGGAATAACGTCTAGGAGGATTTAAGGAGACGAAATAGGTAAAATATAGGAACAACTTGTCTTTTTAGATCTTGAGGAATAACTATGCACCTGCAGACCCTGCTCTTTTGGAAACACCTTCATACCTGATCGTGTCTTAGCTATGACTAACTATTCTTGTTCTTGTTGATGTTGACTCAATTAGTTTTAAGTTGTATTGACATAATGCACTTACATATGAATACACCTATATTGCATTAACATAAAAATAGAACAATTTATAACACATTTAATTACTATTCCTTACAGCTATTTCGCAGTATGCTTGATGCTAAATAAATTAATGTAACTATGCACAAAGAAATGACTGCGCTTAACGTATGTCTTTTGAATTGTGTCTAGGTTCAATAGGAAAAACCACTGGTGTTGGTCCCCTGCATTTTCATCCCTGAGCTCATTAGAAGCTATTTATAACCAACCATTTAGGAGTTTTGCTATTTGCTTTTTCTGGTGCTGGTGAATAAATGCTGGTTCGTGAATTGACAAACAAGGTTCTGTTTTTTTTCTATTAGATTTATTTATTCTATTTACTGGGTTATATAATTTGTGACCCACCGCATACTTTAGGGCACGGATGCCCACACTTTTTTGGCTTGTGAGGTACTTTGACCAGGTCAAAATGATCTACCTGCATTAAAAAAAAATGCTAAATATATTTATATATACGGAGTATACTATATATATATATATATATATATATATATATATACACACACACACACACACACACACACACACACACACACACACACACATACATACATACATACATACATACATACATACATACATACATACATACATACATACATACATACATACATACACACTATATGTTGGTGTACCTTAAATCACTGCATGAACCCCTACGGCACAATAAATACATTTATGGTCACTACCTTACTCTGGTGATTTGCACTGAATAGAGTCAGCCCGGGTTGCATAGTCAGGCATGCAACTGTTGAGGGGTGAAAAAAGGTGAGAAGGATGCGTGAGCGGAGAACAACACAGACCTACTGGGGGGTTTGTTGAAGAAATTATTCTGAAAGATCAGTGAGGTTAATCTGCCTGATACAAGAAAACAAAAACTGAGATTATATAATATTTATTCTGCAGAATAAAGAGGAAGGTTCAGTACTGATCCAAAGCAGGGTTCTGACCAGTCTGATATTATTCCTGATGAAGAGGGCTGTGGCAGTCTCGCCACCACACACCACCCAAGTGGCGTGCTCAGGGACCTCCGGGACAGAGACACAGACGACCGGGGGTTGTGAAGACCAGTTTATTGTGGAGATGAGGCTAGATGGAATTAGCCAGGAGCAGATGGAACATGTCATGACAGAGGGCTCCCCTCTTGACTTAGTATGTGGATGGGGTTTTTAACCCTGATGCTTGCTAGCCCAACCAACGAGCATCAGGTGTGGCTACTCAAGCCACCTCATCCATCACATACCCCCAACACCAACTGAGGCCAGGAAGAATTCCTGGCCGAAGCCTACTCCCCCCCCACCCTCCAAGCAGAGAACAAAAATGAAAATAAATGCTTTAACCAGACTCTGACCCAGGGTTCCTATACCTTAAATAAATAAAACACTGACTCTGAAACAGGGTTCCCATACAAAAAAAAAATTAACAAGTCCCCTCCCAGAGGACCTGAATTCCCCAGGGCAGCACGATCAACCGGCCTCCTTCCACCATGACGCCGACATAACTGCCACCTCCTCCCTTCTGGAGCGTGAGGCCTCGGGCTGCCGCGCTGCTGGTGACGGCCTGGCCGGACATGGCTGCTAGGGGGGCTTCTGGGAGGGTTGGACTGGCTGCTGGGCTGCTGGATGGTCCCGGCGATGCCTGCTGGGAGGAGAAGCTAGCTGCCCGGGGGTACCTGTGGTGGTTGCTGTGCTGCTTCTCCCCCGGTGCTCCGCCGGACCCCCCAGGTGCTGCTGCCAGTCGGAAGAGGGTTGGTGCTGGAGCCTCCCGTTAGACTGCTGGTGGCTCCAGGGCGTCTTCAGATGGCCCTTCTGTATCCCTTCCCTTTGCCGGATGCCCGCATTCTCCACCACTGTGGCAGTCTCGCCACCACACGCCACCCAATTGGCGTGCTCAGGGACCTCCGGCACAGAGACACAGATGACTCGAGGTTGTGAAGACCAGTTTATTCTAGAGATGAGGCTAAATGGAATTAGCCAGGAGCAGATGGAACATGTCTTGACTGAGTGTGTGGACGGTGTTTTTAACCGTGATGCTTGTTAGCCCAACCAACGAGCATCAGGTGTGGCTACCCAAGCCAACCCATCCACCACAAGGACTTTATACAAAAACAGAGGGTGTTTGGGTCAGAAGTAATTTACCAGTCTGTGCCCCCCAACTGTCTCCCTGGATGTTACCCTCAGACAGTGAATTCACAGGAACTGGCAGACATGGATTACAATCCCTTACAATGCACATCTAAACTCCCCTGTGGTTGTGACAATGTTTTAAAACCCCCCTTCTACAGGTAGAGGCCTTTGTCCTCATTCAAATAGTTGATCGTATGCATTTTTCTCTCACATTTCCTCCTTTTGTTTCTACTGGAACAACACCTTAAGGAAAAATGCAATAATGCTAAAATTCCATAAAGTGTAAATTTGATACAATACAATTATACTTCAGAGATATCCTTCAATTCTATCTTATTGGAATCTACTGGGAAAAACCCACATCTAATACTAAATGTAACTACATTAAATCATAAATATTCTAGATATAATTCAAGGATATCTCCACCTCAAATTGGCCAAACCGCTCTTCTCACATTTGGCTGGAGAAAAGTAAAAGACCAGTAAGGGTTATCTACACTATACTATGACAACGCACAGGATAAAAACTCCTAGTCGTACAGAGGAGAAATCCTGTGTGAAGCCATCTTACAATTCCAACTAGAAAACACAAAAAAAAAAATCATGAATCACATAATGAAATAAACATAGATTCCACTAATACATAATGCCATGCAGATTAATCAATGGTTATCACTTAATAATGACAACAGCAAAGTTCTTTGTGCACGTAATGACTAACACATCCTATAAGTAGGGATAAACATAAATAGACAAACATCTCTATATTTCAACATCTCAGCATCCCTACATCTCCGTCATCATCATAAGGTGGTTTCCAATCATCTAGTGGTATGGAGACAAACTGTCCCGTCACCATCTTCGTTTTACGAAGGATAGGTACTATACACGCTAGACAGCAACATAGCAAACACATTATCACTACAGGTATCAATATCTTTATGAATGTAGAAATCCATGGCCCCAGTGCATTTCTTAGCCAAGCAAATGGGTCCCCAGTGTTAGCTTGAACTCTCATTAAATCATCAAGTAACTCTTTCATAGCTTGTATGGCTAAAGACAAATTTCCTGATTCTACATCATTGGCAGGAATGTATGTACAACATGACTCACCTATCATAGCACATACACCTCCTTGAGTCGCACTCATTATGTCTAGTACCATATGATTCTGGAGAACCATTAAACGGATTGAAGTTAATTCTTGTTTAACAGCTTCTTCTGCTAGGATAGTTGCATTAATGAACAGTAAAAACTTATAATGTATGATATTTAGCCACTTAAAAGATGTAGATGTACCTACGTGTGTTAATATAGATGTAAAAAGATGTTCTGCTCCACCTACAATCCTATACTCAGCTGGAACTGATATCACAGACATATATGTTCCTGATCCTCTTACACGCACATCTTGATGGGTCTTGGTCAGATTATACATGTAAATTGGCAAATCTAACATAATTGATGACAGCCTAGTTCTTGGGCAGACTTGCATATGCCATGTGTCCACATAACTAATAGATGTCAGGAATTGTTGCTTGTCCCATTGTATAAATTATCTGAGTTTGGTTACATGCTGTTGTTATCCCCACTGGAATTCCAGGGTAACAGTTACTTCTTCTATCGGAACAAATGGATTTAAAACACAAGGGGTGAATAACTCCAGCACCTGAATGGACTATAGTTTGGTGAGGCTAGCGCAACAGTTACAGTCGTAACCAATCTTCTCCATACATTAGTGCAATTCATTTGTCCTACAGAAAGATTATAGTGGAATGCCTTTATCAGTTCACCGTTTTGCTTCATCTCAACAGAATTTGTCGTACCTCCATCAATATGATTATATATTACTTCAGTCATATTAATATAAGTTGGAAAATTTGTAGCCCTTGCTAAACATCTAGATTCTTCCCATGATGTTGATATAATTGAGAGGAGGAATGGTGTTTGCACTGAGTGAGGCATTTTACTACATACATAACAGGAATGATCCGCACCATACTCTTCTTTAACTGAATAATTCAAAAATCTCCACCACATATTTTGTTAAACTGAATGTCCAGTGGAGTCAACTTTAACCATGAGTGGACTATGTTAGTGACAGAACGTTAATTTCTCACTTGGGGCCCTTCTTCTGGATCTAATGTGAGTGAGAGTGGTGTAGGGGAGCGGCTATTATATAAGTCTCGCTGCGGGACTGTGTTCCAGGGTCCAGGGTTGGATAATTAACAGAACGATGGCAATGATGATGAGAAAGATGATCACACAGACGTGACCAATCTTTTCCTGTTGATGGGGCATCATCCATTTCAAGTAGAAATACTGTAGTGGTATGTCCTCTTCGCAGAAACCGAGGTTACTAGCACATATCCCGCCAGGATCCTGATCTCAGTTCACATCCAATGATTCTCCGTCGGTTATCTGGTCCTCTGGAAGGTTGCAGACTTTCTTGCAATGAGATGCATGTACCCACGTTGGTCATTCTGCCACCTTAACTGCTGCTGTGGTGGTGAGGAGGACCTGGAACGGTCCCAGGAATTTGGCCTAGTTCCAGCTTTTCCTCCGGAAGTCACGCGTCACCCGGTCGGAGGTCGTGTTGTGGTCCTTCAAGTGGGACGGGTAGGGCTGCTTTGACCTGGGACCACACAAACTTCAACACTTGGGTCAGAGACCTACAATAGAATAACATTACTTGGCCCATGTGATGTAATTCATTCGTGGCTTTAACGGAGGGAGACAAACCTAATCGCATTGGCCTCCCGGTCAGCACTTCATGCTGGTCCAGTCCTGTCACACCATGTGATCTTCCTCGCATTCCCATCATTACTAATGGCAGGCATGAAATCCAATCAAGTTTGATTTCAGCGATTTTCATCAGTTTATTTTTTATCATTCCATTTGCTCTTTCCACTGCACCACCGCTTTGTGGATGGTAAGAGCAATTAAACTGTATCTGGATCCCCAGATAAGTGGAGAGTTCCTTCAACACCTGGTTTGCAAAGTGGCTACCATTATCTGAGCTTACCTTCACCGGGATCCCCCAGCGTGGAATTATTTTGGTCAGTAGTGCTTTTGCCACAGCATGGGTGTCATTGATCGATCAATTTAGAGAACATGTCAATTTTTACCAAACAATATTTTTACCACGACAGGGAGTCAGCTCAATAAAGTCCATCATGAGGTGCTCGAAGGGAGCATTCGGAGTAGGCTGGGAGGAGCTGATGGTGGAAACACCTCTCCCTGCGTTGTTCCGTGCACAAAGAACACATTTTTTACAAAAATTGTTTGAAAAAACTGTGAAGCCCGGGATTTCATAATGTTTACTTAATTCCCTGACCATCCCCCCCTTTTGACACATCGTCTTTACCATGTGTCAAACGTGCAAAGTGCATAGTTCAGAGTGGGATGCCTGTTTTTGGAGGGAAGCAAGATTAGAAAAAAAAAACAGAGTCCTCTCCATCTGCGGGAGAGACAACCATTGTTAGAACACGAGCAGTGTTAGATACAGTGGCAGCTTTGGCAGCTGCATCAGCATGAGCGTTACCTTTAGATATGGGGTCGGAGGTATTAGTATGAGCAGCCCATTTACAAATTGCAACCTGAGCTAGGAGGTTGATGGTGTCCAAGAGGTTTTTCACAAGGTGAGCATTAGCAATGAATTTCCAGCGGAGGTTAAGAACCCTCTGTGGCGCCATAAGGCACCAAAATCGTGTACAACACCAAATGCAGAATGACTGTCAGTTTAAATATTTACACTTTTCCCTTTGGCAAGAATGCAAGCACGGGTTAGTGCAAACAATTCTGCAGCCTGGGCTGAAAGATGCCATGGGAGCCTGGCAGATTCCAGGGTCTCAAAAGGAGATACAACCGAATATGCCACAAGCGGGTCAACAGCGGGTGACCGCTGTGCAGACCCTTCCACAAAAAGTTCCATATCATAATTTACAAAAGCTTCAGCAGCAAGATCTGTGAGGGGTGAAACCACAATGGCTATCACTGCCAAACAATCATGCGGATCCCCATCATCAGCAGTGGGGAGAAGAGTGGCTGGATTAAGAACGGTACATCGTTTCAAGGTGACATGGGGGAGCGAGGGCAGCACATGTTGATGATGGAGAGCTGTTGCTGGAGAGAAATGAGCCGATTTGCTCTGTAGCAAGATAGAGGCTACAGCATGTGATAATAAAACAGTAAGGGGACGGTAGGCCACAAGAGAGGCAGATGCAGCCACTGCCATAGATGCAGCACTTACCGCACATATACAAGCAGGCAACCCACTTGCCATGGCACCAAGTTTCTGAGAATAATATGCAACAAGACGTAATTTATCTCTATGGGATTGCAACAACACAGCAGACATAAAACCATCCTTCTCATCCACTGTCAGAGTGAGGGGCGCGTCATATCTGGTAAGCCCAAACATGGGGCAGATGTAAGAGCTTGTTTAAGAGCAACAAAGCTTTGTTGGGGCTCGACTCAACCTGATCCGACAATGACAACCCCTTCCCATGAGCCATTGTTAACAATGGCTGGGCAAGTATCTGCCTTTTAGTCCTTGGTTTGGGTATTTTCAAAATGGCGGCAACTCTCGAGTTGCCCACGGTGCGACCCCGTGATAAAATGTCATGACCAAGATAATGAATGTCCTTTTGTGCCAGTTGTAGTTTTGTTTTAGAAACCTTGTGACCATTTTCAGCTAAATAGTTTAGGAGGGCCCGCGTATCTGCGATACATGATTCTTCATCCGACGAGCAGATCAGTAAATCATCTACATATTGGATCAATGTGCTGCCATTCATAAATTCAAAACCAGCTAAATTTTCACCTAATGCAGCGGAGAACACTGCTGGGGACTTTGCATATCCTCCTTGCATGCGAGTCCATGTGTAACATTTTCCTTGAAAAGTGAAGGCGAACCAAAATTGTGAGTAGTCGTCTACTGGGATGCTAAAGAAAGCATTTGCAAGGTCAATAACAGTGAAAAATGTGGATGTACCCGGGACTTGAGACAAATCATAGTGGGATTCGGAACAACAGGCGCTTTGTGGTGAACAGCATCATTTACAGCGTGCAAGTCCCCCAACCCAGAAACTTCACTTAACCATCACAACGGGCAATATTAGATACCTTGGTATCTCTGGATTGATCTCTCAATCTCCCATTCCTTACTGAATCGATAAGGAAACATAATTGCTTTAAAAACCCATTTATTGCTGGTTCGGGTCTCGGGCCCCGTGGTCGGTGGGTCGGCGCGCCGCTGGGGTCGCCCGCCCTACGGGCGGGGTGGCTGGGCCTGTGTGTCCCTCTGCGTCCGGTGGGGGGGGGGGAGGGTGGCCCGTCGTGCCAGGGCTAGTTAGGCGTTCCGTCTGGTCCTGTCAACCTGAGTCCTGAACCTGGCTGGCTGTGCTAGGCGGGGGGCTCACCATGTGGGCTCCTTCGTGGGGGATGGTCTCCTGTCATCACACCAGGCTGCTGAGGTGCCTGCCCTCTGACGCTCTTGGTGCGCGGGGCGCTCGTCGCTGGGGGGTCGGGCGGTGGGGGTGCCGTCTACCGCCTTTTGTTCTGTCGTCCGCATGCTCGGCGGCTGGGGGCTGACCAGGGGTCTGATGGGGGCGGGGAGCTGACCGACATGGCGAAGGCGCATGGCGAAGGCGCATGGCGGACGCTCTGCTCCCTTGGCTGATCGCTGTAGGTCGGCTGCCACCATGTAGGGGAGGTGGGCGCACTGGGGCGCGGTTGGGTCCGGGGGGGGGGTCTGCGTGGTTGCTTCCCAGCCTGCTGCGCCCCTGGATCAATCCGGTCGCGACTCACCTATCTCTCCCAGTGCCAAAACTCATACTCAGCACATACACCACACAATAGACCGAGGGCTTGCAGGATGGGCAGGGTGCAGGCTATGTGGGTGGGGATGCGGCGGGCAGCTGCCATCTTGCCTGTCACGCTCCTGCCTAAGCGTGCTTTTTGTCCGTCCCAAAATTTTAATCCCACTCACATTAGCTTGGAACACATACACTGGCACACCAATCCTACTCCAAACAATACTCCATCGGACCAGGGTCTGTGGGACAGGAGGGTGCGAGTGATCCGGGTTCGACTTGCCTGAAGGATTTTAACTGCAATTACCAACAGCACACATTGAACACTGGGGGTTTTTTTTTGTTGTTTTTTTTTCAGGGGTGGCCGGTCGCTGGCGGGTCGGTGTGGGGGCATTGTTGCCCGGGGGGTGGTCGGGTGGGCCCGCCCCCCCGGCCTGGCTGGAGTCCTGATGGCTTGCGCCTGGTGGCTTGCTGTTGTGGGTGTGGGTTGGGGTGTGGGGGGCGGAGGGCCTGTATACCTAGCAACCTGCTGGCATCACCGGTGGGGGGGGGGGGGGGGGGGGTGGTGTAACATCGAGGTGCCCCGCGCTGGGCACCTGCTGCTACGTGTATGGGCACTTGGCACTCATGCTGGGTGGGGCGTCTGGTCGGCTGCGGTGGGGCGGGCCTCCTCCTTGTGCGGGGCGGGGGTGGGCGTGGGGGTCCTGCCGGCCCGCCCATGGGGCAGGCGGCTCGGGCGGCGTGTCGGTCTGTTGCTGTGGGGCTGTGATCCGGGCCCGTGGTCCGTGCCTTGCGCCCATGGCCCGGGTTCTGTGCCAGCGGCTGCGTCTAGTGCCTGCACCCTGGTGTGTGTGTGCCCCTGGGTTGTGGGGTCTCCTCGTGCTCCCTGAGACTGGGTCATGCTCCTCGGGGCTGGGTGTGGGGGTTGCACCACGGCCCTCTGGCTTCTTTGGGGGCAGGGTACCCGGGGATTTCCTGCAGCCGAGGGGTGTCCACGGGGCTGTGGAGTTCGGTGGGGCTTCGGTGCCCCTTCCGCTGCTTGGAGGTGCCGCGACATAATACCGACCTTCTACACCAGTACCAATGGGGATAAGTCATGTAAACTCATCGGTGGACATCTTACACACACACATACACACACACACACACACACGCACACACACACACACACACACACACACACACACACACACACACACACACACACACCTGCTTCAAGTGCACCCCAGCACCCTCCTGGTTTCATTCCTCTCCTTTCCTCCCTCATCTGCTGCCATAATAATACATGATTGTAGTTCCAGTTTTCCTGGACCTAATTCACTGTTTTTCAATACATGTCATCGAGTATTCATGTTTTTGTGTAAATGTTGTTTGTTTCTATGTTTATTTGTCTCACCGTGGTGATTCTCCCCCTCTTGGAGTAGGGATCATTTGTTTATAGACCCAAACATGATAAATAGTTCTCCAAAGAGGGGGTTGGTGGTGGCTCTCCATAACCAAAACGGTGCTCTTGTCATCCTACAGGTCATCCACAGGACAGAGTTATTGCAGCAGTTCTGATGATTTAAGAATTAATAAAGAGTAGCATTGCAGGTTGAGAACTTGAACTCCACTTGCAGACTAACTCTGTCCTGAATGCAATGGCAAACAAATGCTCTGTGTTGTATGCCTAGCATGCTGACACAGGCTGACACAGCACAGGTAAAATAAATAAATAAATTTAAAAAGATACAGCATGCAAATCCTGAACAAAACGCCATGAGGCTCCATCCGCCTTCTTAACAGGCAGTATCAGTGTGTTGCATGGAGATGAGGGACACGGTACAACAATGCTTGCTTCTAAGAATGATTTAGGGGTTTTCCCTAACACGCCGTCTGGTCGCAACGGATATTGCGGTTTATGCGGTCGATAGGAGGATTTTGGTGTGATTAAGAGGGGAGTTGCCCCCTCCATTAGTCCAACATCATATTTGGTTTTGGCCCAGAGTATCTCTGGCAGCGCCTCCAATGCGGGGTGTTTCTCAGCGTTTAAGTTAGCAAAAATCCCTGTTGCGTATTATTTTGTCGTAACAACAGGGATGAGATGGATTGATCGTACACCTGTAAAGGTGGATTGATAAGGAAACCACTAAACATCACTTTTTGGGCTATATTGACTCCCGTCAGGATGCACCTGCCAATCTGTTATGCTAGCACATTTTGCAACCGAAGGGCCAATAGATTGCCATGATAAATTTGATAATTTTGCTAACGACACATGCGGAAGGGAACCATAAACATCATAGCAAGCAATGTGTTGGGGTCAATTGGGCCGTTAGCGCACAATATTGTGGTGAGCAGAGAATTCCTTTTCCTGTTAACAATTGACATGCATGACTTTCCCTCAACCATACCTTTTGAAATTCGTTGTCTTTCCCTTCACTGTTAATCCTAACAGTACAATGCAGTTCTGAGGGATCCATAAAATCACTGCTGTGTTGTCACAATTCCTGAGCTTTCCCTATCAATTCACCACAAATAGAACGTGGACCGTCTTGCTGTAAATCCCACACATAAGCATAAGCTGGTGTTCCGAAGTCATGTTGGACCATAGAACATTCTGCATCCTTTCTAACACGCGAGATTTTAAGCCCACTTTCTGCACACTCGATGATGATGCCTAACAAACACATTAGTTCCCAGCCACACAGGTGAACGGGGCAACAGTTGGAGAGTATGAAACTGTGACGGAATGTCATAGACTGAAGCATCTGGAGGAGGAGTGTCTATTTCGGGGCTGGAGTCCCTGTTTTTTCTCAATCCTGCCCCTTGACACCGTCATTGTTGATGGCGTCCTTGGTATCTGCCACGCCCACCTCGCCCCCTTCCTTGTGGAAAGCGAACAGACACTTTGTCTTTGTTCTAGTTGCCACTGTCTTCTTGCTCGTCCCTGTTGAGTTTATTAGGACAGGAACGGGTATAATGTCCATGTTCGTTGCAGTAGTAGCACGTGAACGTATGGTCACTGCCATATCCTGGTCCTCCTCAGCCTGGCGCATTCTCTTGTCTGCCCTGTCTTCCTCGTCCTCGTTCTCTTCCACGACCTCGTTGGTTCCTCTCATAGAAAGACAGTTGAGCCATTTGTAAGCTATCAGCAGCCATGACGTGGTGTTCATGTCTTGCTGCTTTTTGTTTATTATAGTAGGATACAGCATGTATCTAGTGCCGTTTAAATTCGGCAAGCCGAGCGGCCTCGTACCCTATGCATGTGGTGCAGGCCACCTTTCTGATATATGGGTGAAGACCTTCTATATGAGCATTCTTTAGTTGTTGCTCATATGGGCTATCAGCATCTCCAGGGGGCCGCCTTAGACCACTATGTTGTTTGAAGACACGTACAAGGCGTTCTAAGTAGTTGTCCAGGTTTTCATCTTATTTCTGTCTACAAGATCTTATCTTGTCCCACATCATGATGGAGGGGTGGGTTACAATAATTTATCCTAGTACTAGTTCAAGTTGTAGCATATATGGAGAGCCAACAGCGGGATCATAAACCACAGTATCTTCCCAACCCGCATTTACGTCTTGCCATCCTAATCCTAAACCTTTCATGAAGATTTGTTGTAACTCATATGATGGTGGTGACAGTGCTTTTGTACTAACCGTCGGATGGCAGTTGTGTATCCTTCTCCATTTCCAGCAACCACAGGAAGATCTCTTATCACCAGGGCCATTCATGGCCGATAGACTAAGACCAGATTACCCCCCACCTGGGGATTAGGACATTCTACCATGGGGAGAACAAGCTCTGTCTTTTCCATCAGGCTAGAAGGAACCATTGGGCACTGGAATATCGGTCCTAAATTGCTTCTGGTGTGGTGGGCAACAGGTGAGGAGTGTTCTCCGTCCTTCACTCCATGTTCTTTTTGGAAGTCTTGGGGAGAAGAAGAACAAGGACTCGGGGAAGACAGAATAAATGAATTTGGTCGTACAGACTTCGGAGGTACTGTAGCTCAATCACTGATGGATACAGAGATTCCTTCTCTTTAAGAAGGCTGGGGGCCGTTGGATTTTGGGGGCCATCCTCCGGGACGTGTTGTAAAACCCGGGCTGGTATTGATATTTGAGCCTGTGGTTGTAAATAGGGTGGTGGGTGATCCAAGAGCAGATCAATTCTGTGTGGCCCTGGAACATTTACCATCTGATAAGTGCTATCACCTAATTTCTGTTTTGTCTCTCTATTTTGTGCTTCTCCCACCCATGCATCATACGCCTTCCAATCTACCTTTTCTTTTTCTTTCCCTTCTCATAACATTCCAGTTTCTCTCTTAATCATCGTAGTTGATTTAAACTAAAACTACCGTTATTTTGCCTGCTATTTTTTCCCATACTTATTATTGTTGTACCGTGTCACTCCCATGTTTGTCGACCATACATTTCGCTGGACCGATCCATTCCCTCCTTGGAGTTGTTTTCGCCCAGAATGGTCCCATTTCAGCGTGCAAAATGATCCGGGTAAGATAGAGAGAAAAAAAGAAAGATAAAAAGGTAACCATTACACATACAGATTTTGTCTCTTTTAGTTATTCATAAATAGGGGGGGGGTAAAATAGGGGGGGTAAAAAAAATAAATAATTAAAATTAACCTTGCAGCATCCTTTTCAGCAATTCACAAGATATATTTAGATTTATCACACTACTGTTTCATCAGGGACTTATGTGTGTGCGAGTTTAACATGTTATGTACAACATTCATACCATGCTTACTGTGTTCATGCATTCGCTTGTGTCATTGAGATTCTTATCAGCCAAGTAGCTAGCATACCTCACTGATAAAATCACTCCGAACTCATTGCATTCATACGTGTTCCAGAGTGATCCATCGGTTAGGCGTTCAAATGCTCCAGACATCAATTGGATCACACAGGACTCATGTGAAAGTGTATTACTGATAATGGAGTAAATACAAAAGCAAACACAAACGAAAAACCTATTGGAGTACCTGGCGAAAATTAACAAAAGATGGGAAGAACAGTGAGCCAACCACACAATGGGCCGTCGAACTACGTCCTCCCCCCTAACTTATCCAAAACTTCATAAGGCTAACTAAAAAGAAAGCTGCAAAAACTGGACTACCAGTACCTCCAAAATAAAACACTAAAAAACAAATAAAAAATAGAAATAAAAAAATAAAATAAAAACAATAATAATAATAATAATAAGAAGAAGAAGAAGAAGGATAAGGATAAACAAAAAACAATAAATAAAAATTATTCTAATAATAATTGTTATTATTGTATTTTATTTATATTACATGAGTTTTTATTTCCAAAACCTGTGCCCCATACACCACACTACCAACAGGAAATGGATGCCAAACTATTCCCCTTACACCGCACGACCAACAGAAATGGCTGCCAAACTGTGTCCCATACACCACACGACCAGCAGTAATGGCTCTCTTTTTATTTTTAATTATCAATTTTACTTTAGTTTTAGTTAATTTTATTGTATTTTACAATACCAGACATTTGTCACTTATCCTCAACCCTTCTGCGAGCAGGAAACAATACTCTATAATATTATGTATTCAATAATGTCGACCTATTGTTGAATAACATAAAAAAAATATATAAAAAACAAAGATAAACAAAGAAAAACCACGATTCTCTTGATCAATACAATATTGGCCACTTCCACGGTCCTCCAGACCGATTATCCACTGCCCCTTCCTACTTGCGCCGCACGCAAACAGGCCATACGTCTATCTGAGGGGGGGATTTCTGAGTTAACAAAGAAGCTTACTCAGAGCTATTTCCTACACAATAGCTTTTCCTTCGATCTTCTCTGATCGGTACAATATCTCAGTTAGTCCTCACCTTAATTTGTTTGGGTTCTGGTGTTGTCTCTTCTGGATCTGCCAGTCATGGATGTTACCCTCAGACAGTGAATTCACAGGAACTTGTAAACTTGACCTGACAGACGCGGATTACAATCCCTTACAATGCACCTCCAAACTCCCCTGTGGTTATTCTTCATCTCCATATGAGGTAACAGGACGAAATGTAATCTGGTTCTTCCATGTTAGAATTGACATTGTAGAGAGAAAGAACATTTCTCTTCACATAAACTCTGGGGGGCTCCTGGGAAAACAGAGACAATGTTTTAAACCCCACCTTCTACAAGTAGAGGCTGTTGTCCTCATTCAAATGGTTGATCATGTGCATTTTTCTCTCACAGGTTCCGGAGTAATGCTCTCGGGGCGTTTCTTTTTTGAAAAGTAAGTTACTAATGCTCATTTGTGATTACTTTGAGGATTTCTTTAGGGTTGACTTGATCACAAGTTAAAATAATTACAAGACTGCGCAAAATTAAGTACAAATTATGAATTTATTAAGTGCAAAAGGTACTAGGTACAATACATAACTAATTAAAAACTTGATACTCTCCAAGAACAATATTGCTAAACTAGACAATTCCGAGAAATTGTGTGGGTGCTTGCCGGCACGCACCGCGTACTCAGTGCATGTCATTGAGTTGCGTGGCGTGAATTAAGTGTGCAGTGGACGTAGTGGTCAGTTGCAAACAGAGCCAGTCCTGACCTCCATGGCGCCGTACGCAAAATTCTATATGCCTAATTCAACCTGAGGGTCCTTGTCAACGGAGAGGGTCCCTCTCACCAAGTTGATGTCACTTTACTGAACACAATGAAATTATACTAATCACAAAAACTTTTACTTATATTGTCATCATCACTTTCCAAATTACATGGAGGATAGGGGTGCTTCCAATGGATAGAGGTCTGTTTGGTACTGCAAGGCAAGGGTGTGGAGGGATTTGTAGGTTAATAGTAGGGTTTTGTTGGAAATACGGGTTTTGACAGGAAGCCAGTGGAGATGGATGAGGGTGGGGGTGATGTGCTGCCAGGGCTTGGTGCCTGTCCAGGACTTTACTTGGAATCCCGGACAGGACTCCATTGCAATAGTCCAGAGAGGAGTTGATGAAAGCGTGGATTAGTGTTTCTGCCATAGACCCAGACAGTAATGGGTGGAGTCTGGAGATGTTCTTGAGGTGGAAGAAGGCAGATTTGGTTATGGATTTGATGTGTGAGTGAAATGAAAGGGTTGACTCGAGGATGACACCTAGGTTGCATACTACGGGGGATGGGAAAATAGAGCAGCCATCAACAACCAGGAGCAGATCTCCAACCTTTCTGAGCAGTGCCTTGGGATCCACAACCATGAGTTTGGTTTTGTTATTGTTGAGTTTGAGCAGGTTTGATGACATCCAGACTTTGATGTCGTCGAGGCAGTTGCGAAGACACTGAGGGGGAGCTGGGTGGATGGTTTTGTGCTGAGGTATAACTGGGTGTCATCGGCGTAGGTGTGGAAGCATAGACTGTGGTGGCGTATGAGCTGACCAACGGAAAGCATGTAGATGGTGAAGAGGAAGGGCCCAACCACGTAGCCTTGAGGCATGCCTTGGTCAACTGGGCCAGGGGAGGAGCAGGAGTCTCCGATAGTGACAAACTGCTTCCTGTTGGTGAGATAGGATTGGAACCAGGAGAGTGCTGTACCGGAGAGGCCAAGGTAGCTGGATAGACGGTTGAGGAGGATAGTGTGAGAGACTATGTCGAAGGCAGCTGAGAGGTCGACGAGGATGAGGATTCTGATGTAGCCTGCGTCAGCAGCAATGAGGAGGTCATTCGTGATTTTAATGAGGGCGGTATCCGTGCTGTGGTGAGTTCTGAATCAAGATTGAAGATGTTTGTGAAGCTCATGGTTGGAAATGGACTGTTGGAGTTGGGTGGAAACTGCTCATTCCAGGATTTTGCTTAGAAACGGAAGGTTGGAGATTGGGCGTAATGGTTGGGGTTGTCAGATGTCACATGCTGTTTGAAGGCCTCAAGGTGGACAGTGAGGCAATATCTTCTGTAGAGCCTCTCCAGCTGACGGTCACTGGCCTTCATGGTGCAGAGTTCAGAGGTGTACCAGAGGGCAGGGCTAGAGAAGGAGACAGTCCGGGTTTTGAGGGGGGCAAGAGAACTAAGGCTGAGGGAGAGCGCAGAGTTGTAATGGGCAACCAGGCCATCCACCGTTGTGTCAGGGGGTTCTAGGGACAGGTGGGTCGCGAGGGTGTTAATCAGGTCTGGTGTACTCAATGACTTGAGGTTCCTGAACTTGATGGTGTGTTTAACGCATTGCCTGGGTGGGGGGACAGGAACAGTAAACAGGACAGCATGGTGGTCAGAAACAGCTAGGTCCAGGCACTGAAGATGGGAGGGAGAGGTGCGAGTGGTGCACACCAGATCGAGCGTGTGGGCTTTGGCGTGGGTGGGACCTTGAATGTGCTGTGTAATGTTAAAACAGTCCAACAGTGACATGAAGTCCGTGGCAAACAGCTGGTGGAGTCCACGTGGATGTGGAAGTCACCAAGCAGAAGGGTAGATTGGGACATGGAACAGAGGGAGATAAGCAGTTCAGACAGCTCAGAGCTGAAGGTGGTGGAGGCTTTAGCGGGGCGATAGATGAGGACAACCTGGAGGTGTGCAGTGAGAGAGAATGCAACACATTCAAAAGATGTGGTGTTTGGCACAGGGAGTTCTTTGACCAGGATGTCTGCTCGGTATATAACAGACAGCCCACTACCACAACCTATTGAGCGGGGCTGCTGTATGTACACATATCCAGGGGGGGTGGCTTGGTTTAGTGTATTAAAGTCCTGTTGAACTTGCCAAATTTCTGTTAAACAGAGAACGTCAATTTTCCGTTCATGATGATGTTGTTAATCAGTACGATTAATATTGCTGAGAGATTGTGCATTCTGTAGCATATATGTTGCAGTTTTAACTATGGAAGGCGACGCAGGCGGGTTGGGAGGAACGAGCCTGTCAACACAAACCAGCGGCTGCAGAACAGAGTGCACATGGGATTTGTTACGATGACGATACCTCTGCCGATTTGACATTATGGATGGAATAGTGCGATCTGAGTAAACAGACTTACAGAGAGCAGCCCTGTGGACATAGCGAGGGCGGCGCAGCAGTCCGATAGATTTATTGTCGGTGAGGCAGTTTGGAGTTGAGTGACAGGAGATATTCATAAGTTCCAATGCGGAGTATTTTAGCAGCACCATCTCAGCAACAGGTGAGCACCATCTCAGCAACAGGTGAGCACCTATCTCGGCTAGAGGCGCTAGCGGTGGTAGCGGAGCTAGATAGCAGGGAGAGCTAGCAGTGAGATGACAGGGCTGGAAGCTGACAATACGACAAGCCGTTGATCCAGCTTCAGCAGAAAAACAAAAATAAATAGCCTCAGCTTGCAGTAGTGGGCCAAAACCGAACAAAAACAGACACGCAAACATGCAGGTGAGAAGCAGCAACAAAACATAGCAGCGTCCTCTCGACACAATGCATCCGTCAGTAATATGACTTTTTCAGGGCCACGAACGTACCTTACATTTAAACGTTGAAGCCTTAAAATCAGGGAAAACAAGGCTGCATTTCTAGACCTCATTTGAAAGAGCCTCCGGAATAGGACAGAACTTTGTCGCGCCGGTGTGAGGCATTCGGTCTTAAAATGCAGCCTACAAGTTTGCCGTCCCTGAAATGGGACACAGCTTGTATGTCCATGTCTGAGCCCTCGTTGATTTTCTTGAAGCCACTTGAAAGCATTTTGAGAGTTCTACATACAGATGGATTGAAACCCCGCCCCCTTAATTATTTTCTCATCGGATCTCCACGAATCATGTTGGTGGCCAATTTTGGTTTTAAAACAAATTCAAGATTCAAGATTCAAGAGGTTTATTTGTCACACACAATTACATACTTTCATACATACTGTATATGCAGTGAAATGTCAATGCAACACACCCGGTGATTAAGCACAATATGTTCTAGACTGAACACAATGGCTACCTAAAAATTTCTACTTAACTAACTAACTGATTCCTAAAACGTAATGCAGTAAATCGAATGCTATAGAATAAAATAAAATAAGAACTCAACGGTAATGCATAGTGGGGGCACAAAATAAAAATCAAGGGAATAGACTTATGTATATGGGATAGACTTATGTATTTGGGATATTATGTATATAGATATGTGCATTAAAGTGGCATGTGAATAATGTGAGGTAGTTTGTGTGAGATATACAGCACGGTATACAACAGTACGGCGCAGCAATACAGTAACACCAAACAGAACAGCAATACAGCAATGTATGCAGTAACCAAGAACAGCTATACAGTATGCGGTACAGTATGTTACATACAGTACAGTAAGGTAGTGGAGCCTATGTGTGTGACTCAGTGAGGACCCCTGGTGAGGTCAGCATTGACAGTTCTTATGGCTTGCGGGAAGAAACTCCGTCTCAGTCTCTCTGTTCTCGCTGTGTGAAAGCAGAGGCGCTTGCCTGACCGCAGCAGCTGGAACAGTACGTTGTTGGGGTGATGAGGATCCTTCATGAACCTATGGGCTCTGCTACTACACCTCCCGTTTCAAGATTCAAGATTCAAGATTCAAGATTCAAGATTTTTATTTGTCACATACATATACATACTTCCATACATATATGCAGTGAAATGTAATGCAACGCACCCGGTGATAGCACACAAGAAGTCCTAGGAAAAAGTACTAAAATAAAATAAAATAAAAAGTAGAAAATTACTTTCTAATAGACCGACTAACTGACTCCTAAAATGTAATACAGTAAGTGGAATACTTATAGAATAAGATAAAAAATATATAGAATAAAATACAATAAAAAATAAATTGAAATAAAATGGAATAGGTTGAAGGAATATGGCTATGTATATACAGATATGTGCATTTAAAGTGGCATGTGAATTAAAGTGGCATGTGAATGTGAATAGTGTGAGGTAGTGTTTGGGATAATACAGCACAGTATACAACAGTACGGCGCAGCAATACGGCATCACGAACAACCCTGAACAGTGATACAGTATGCGGTACAGTATGCTACATACAGTACAGTAGGTAGTGGAGCCTAGTGCATGGCTCAGTTAGGACCCCTGGTGAGGTCAGCATTGACAGTTCTGATGGCTTGAGGGAAGAAACTCCGTCTCAGTCTCTCTGTTCTCGCTGCGTGACTGCGGAGGCGCTTGCCTGACCGCAGCAGCTGAAACAGTCCGTTGTTGGGGTGATGAGGATCCTTCATGATCCTACGGGCTCTGCTACTACACCTCCTGGTGTATAACTCCTGCAAGGGGGGGAGGGTAGTTCCAGTGGTACGTTCAGCTGAACGCACCACCCTCTGCAGGGCCCGCCTGTCCTGGGCAGTACAGTTCCCAAACCAGGCAGTGATGTTGCCTGTCAGGATGCTCTCCACTGCTCCAGAATAGAAGGACTTGAGGATCCTCACCGAGACCCGGAATTTCCTCAGCTGCCTGAGGTGGTAGAGACGCTGCCTCGCCTTTCTCACCAGAGTGTCTGTGTGAACAGTCCATGTTAAGTCCTCAGTGATGTGGACTCCCAGATATCTGAAGCTGCTCACCCTATCGACAGAAGTCCCATTAATCCACAACGGCGCGTGCGTCCTCGATTGTGATCCACGCCTAAAGTCCACAATCAGCTCCTTGGTTTTGCTGACGTTCAGGTGGAGGCTGTTGTCCTGGCACCAGAGTGACAGGTCAGCCACCTCCTCGCGGTAGGCCTTCTCATCGCAGTCGGTGATCAGGCCCACGACCACGGTGTCGTCAGCAAACTTGATGATGGTGTTGGAGCTGGACCTGGCCACACAGTCATGTGTGTACAGGGAGTACAGTAGGGGGCTGAGGACGCAGCCCTGGGGGGATCCTGTATTCAGGGTGAGGGAGCTTGACATGTACTTCCCCACCTTGACCACCTGGGGGCGGCCTGTGAGGAAGTCCAGGATCCAGGTGCACAGCGGAGCATTCAATCCTAGCTCCAACAACTTGACAGCCAGTCTGGTGGGGACTATGGTGTTGAAAGCTGAACTATAATCAATGAACAGCATTCTCACATAGGCCCCCTTCTGGCCATCCAGGTGCGTGAGCGTGGTGTGCAGTACCTGAGAGACCGCGTCATCCGTGGATCTGTTCTGCCGGTACGCGAACTGCAACGGGTCCAAGGTGCGGGGGAGGGAGGCGCAGATGTAATCCTTAATCAGCCTCTCGAAACACTTCATGACCACCGAGGTGAGGGCCACCGGACGGTAGTCATTCAGGCAGGTTGGAGAGGCGATCTTCGGGACAGGAACGACGGTGGACCTCTTGAAGCAGGATGGGACCACTGATTCAGCCAGGGAGATGTTGAATATTGTGGTGAACACCGGAGCTAGCTGGTTAGCACAGGTCTTCAGTACTCGCCCAGATATGCCATCTGGACCCGCAGCTTTCCTGGTGTTCACCCGCATCAAAGCCCTCCTGACCTCGTGCACGGACACTGAGAGTGCGCGCTCGTCCCCAGCGGTGTAGCTCCAATTAGCCGGCGAGCTAGCGGTGCTGCTGCCAGACTCGAACCGCGCATAAAAGGAGTTCAGTTGGTTGGCCAGGGAGGCGTCCGCACTCGTGGCTGGGGAGGAGCTGCTCTTGTAGTTAGTTATTGTTCGCAGCCCCTGCCACAAGCGTCTTGTGTCCCCCCGCTCCATCTGCAGCTCCACGGTGTCTCTGTACGTCCGTTTAGCGTCCCTCACCGCCCTCCGCAGATTGTACGACGCCGCTTTGTAGTTGTCCATGTTGCCAGATACAAGTCCGTCGTTGTAAGCGGCCGTGCGCGCATTCAGAGCGCAGCGGATGGATTTATCAACCCATGGTTTCTGGTTTGGAAATATCCGAACTTTCACCGTGGGAACGATTTCATCCGCGAGCGTAGCCACAAAACTCACTACAACCTCCGTAAACTCGCTGACGTCACTTGAACTCGCTCGGAACATGTCCCAGTCTACGTCAGTCAGAGCGTCCTGAAGCGCAGCCTCTGATTGGTCCGTCCACCGCTTCACTTCCCTCGTCATCACCAGATCCCGCGCGATCAGAGGCCTGTAAACAGGAAGCAGCGAGATCGCGGCGTGATCTGATTTCCCGAAAGCAGGAAGCGACACGGGCTTGTATCCGTTCTTGTAAGGAGTGTAACAATGGTCCAGAGTTCTGTCTCCCCTGGTGGCACACGTGATGTGTTGGTGGAAATTCGGCAGAACTTTTTTCAGGTTGGCCCTGTTAAAGTCCCCAGTCACCACCACAGCCGCGTCGGGATGTCTGTTCTGAAATCCGCACAACACATCGTGCAGAACCGACAGAGCTGCGTCGGTGTCCGCTTGCGGTGGGATATAAACGGCTGTAATGATGACCGTGCTGAATTCCCGGGGGAGATAAAATGGACGGCATAGTATGGTCAGCTGTTCCAGGTTCGGCGAGCAGGAGTGGGAGAGGAATTTGGTGTTGTTGGCGTTACACCAGCGGTTGTTTACCATTAGGCAGACGCCTCCACCTTTGGATTTCCCCGACTCTCCCGTTCTGTCGCCGCGGAACACGGAGAAGGCCTCGGCTGGACGTATGGCTTCATCCGGCACCAGTGGGGTCAGCCATGTTTCCGTCAGGCAGAGGACGCAACAGTTCCTCGTGTCACGCTGGAATTGAATCCTCGCTCGAAGTTCATCCATCTTGTTCTCCAGGGACTGGACGTTGGCAAGAAGGATGCTTGGCAGAGGTGGACGGTAAGGTTGCGTCCTCATTCTGACCCGAATGCCGCCTCGTTTACCTCGGTGCTTCCTCCGTGGGCCGGCTCGTGGAACAGCGACTCCATTTCTGTTGTAGTTGTTGTTGCGAGTGTTCCCGCGTAGGATTTCCGCCGGCCACTCTGCTCCCACGGATAAAAAGTCCCAAAGTTGTTCGTTTAGGGAAATTTTTATATCCATGAGTGCATCGCGGCCGTATGAGTTAATTGTTGATGTTTTTCTGGCGAACATTGTGATAAAAAAAGGAAAAAAATACTAAAGAGTAAGAAAGAAACCGGAGCGCCGGCGCAGGCGACCGCTAGGGGCGGCGCCACTATCGCCTCCCGTTGTATAAGTCCTGCAGGGAGGGGAGGGTAGTTCCAGTGGTACGTTCAGCTGAACGCACCACCCTCTGCAGGGCCCGCCTGTCCTGAGCAGTACAGTTCCCAAACCAGGCTGTGATGTTGCCTGTCATGATGCTCTCCACTGCTCCAGAGTAGAAGGACTTGAGGATCCTCACTGAGACCCGGAATTTCCTCAGCTGCCTGAAGTGGTAAAGACGCTGCCTCGCCTTTCTCACCAGAGTGTCTGTTTGTAAAGTCCATGTTAAATCCTCTGTGATGTGGACTCCCAGGTACTTGATGCAGCTCACCCTGTCGACAGAAGTCCCATTTATCACCAAAGGCACGTGCGTCCTCGGTTGTAATCCACGCCTAAAGTCCACAATCAGCTCCTTAGTTTTGCTGACGTTCAGGTGGAGGCTATGACAGGTCAGAGTGACAGGTCTGTCACCTCCTCAATCAGGCCCCCCACAACGGTTTCGTCAGCAAACTTGATGATGGTGTTGGAGCTGGACCTCGCCACACAGTCATGTGTGTACAGGGAATACAGAAGGGGGCTGAGGACGCAGCCCTGGAAGGATCCTGTGTTCAGGTTGAGGGAGCTGGACATGTGCTTTCCCACCCTAACCACCTGGGGCCTGGCTGTGAGGAAGTCCAGGATCCAGGCACACAGCGGAGTATTCAGTCCGAGCTCCTGCAGCTTGACAGCCCGTCTGGTGGGGACGATGGTATTGGAAGCTGAACTATAATCGATGAACAGCAATCTCACCTAGGCCCCCTTCCAGCCATCCAGTTGCGTGAGCGTTGTGTGCAGTACCTGGGAAACCGTGTCATCCGTGGATCTGTTCTGCTGGTACGCGAACTGCAACGGGTCCAAGGTGCAGGGGAGGGAGGCACAGATATAATCCTTAATCAGCCTCTCCAAACACTTCATGACCACTGAGGTGAGAGCCACCGGACGGTAGTCATTCAGGCAGGCAGGAGAGACAATCTTCAGGACACGTTGGACCTCTTGAAGCAGGACGGGACCACTGATTCAGCCGGGGAGATGTTGAATATTGTAGTGGACACCGGGGCTAGCTGGATAGCACAGGTCTTCAGTACTCGCCCAGATATGCCATCTGGACCCGCAGCTTTCCTGGTGTTCACACGCAACAGAGCCCTCCTTACGTCATGCTCAAACACTGAGAGTGCGCACTCATCCCCAGCGGTGTAACTCGTTTACCACGGTGCTTTC